>NC_042627.1:1230064-1587156 GCF_901001135.1 Rhinatrema bivittatum
GTCCCTTAGTATTTCTCTGTCTCCAGCAGAAGGTAGAAGTGCATACTTGCAGTCTGGAGGTGGTGTTTAAAAAAATAAATAAAATAAAGGATAAGAAGATTTAGCTCCCTGAGGTGATAAGTTCCTTCATGAGCCATCCCTTGGATAGAGCAGGGTGAGCGGGGGAGATTGGCAATCCCTGTCATGTCTCGGCCCTTTTTTTGGCATGGGGGTTAGATAGCTAGGGGCCCTGGTTCCCTCTCCTCCTTTGGGCCCTCCTCTGTGCCTCGTTTCTCAATAGGTAGCCTCCAGAAGCAAGGGAGTAGTCTTTCCCTCCTGTTTTTCCTTTAGGCCCTGTTTCTTTAAAAAAAAAAAAAAAAAAGCAGAGACCAGGAGGCTCCAGCACCATTTGTGTGCATGCCTGAGAAGCAGGTAAGTTTTTGGTTTTTTTTGTTTCTTTTCTGCCAGGAGGGAGCAGGCCAAATTACCTGCCTTTATCGGGGTTTGGTGGTGCTGTATTTCAGCACTGGGTCAGCTGCTGCTACGTTTATGTTTAGGTCTGACTGGGTGTGAGGCCAGACTGCCCCGACATGCCAGCTCCCGCACAGCATGGCAGACTTTGCCACAATTGCGGGCTGAGGCATTTTCACCTCAATGCAGCCTCATTTTGCTTTGATTGTGCTTTGGGGGGGGGGGGGGCTGTGGCCTCAGTGGGACCCCCGAGGAGCGGTGAAAAAGTGTAGGAGGCTGATTCAGCTCCTGAGGGGGGGGGGGGGGGGGGGTCAGAGGAGCTGGCGGACATTTTGGCAGCACATGCAGAACTGCAGGCTGCCATTTCTGAGCTTTGGGATTCTCCCATGCTTTTTCCTATGGGAAAGGACCCTGTTGGTGGCAGGGGGTGGGGCTTGGGAGGGAGTTGATCAGTACTCTTCCTCGGACTGAGGCCTTTTCCACTAGTTTTGTGCTTCTCCTTCATAAGGCTTATTTAGCCTGGAAGGAGTTGGGTGCAAAGAGGCTTTTGCCTAGGAAGTCTTGGACAGTCAAGAGGGCTAGAAGGCCTGTGGAGTCAGGAAGGGATCTTATGGATGCTGGGTTTCTGGCGAAATCCGGAGGAGGGTTATTCTTTGGATAGCCGGGATGATCCTGAGCAGCTCCAAGGGAATCCAATGGCACTGGACAAGGACCCTGTTAGTGATCTGGGAGATCCAACACAGAACCTAGATCGAGATCCTTTGGGGGTCTTGGGGGATTTCATGCAGGATCCAGATGCTCAGGACCTGGAGGCAATTCCGGTCACAGAGATGACCCGCATGTGGATCGGCTGTTCCAGAGAGAGGAACTGGGTCCATTGATTCCCCAGGTGCTGGAGGAGCTCAGCATCAAAGATGTCCAAGAAGACTTGGACAAGGAAGGAGTGAATTTGCTCCTGGGGGGGATTGCGGGGACCCCCTACCGCTTTTCCGTTACCGAAGCAGAAGATGAAGTTGGTGGATAGGGAGTGGGACTCCCGAGGGGGGCCTGAAGGTCGCAAGAGCTATGGGGAAATTATATCCCTTGCCAGAACAGACCTTGGAGTTATGGAGACTTCCCAAGGTGGATGCAGCCATTTTGGCGGTTACTAAGAAGACTACCATCCCAGTGATGGGAGCAGCTCTCAAGGATCTCCAGGTTAGGAAGCTGGAGATTCTGCTGAAGTGGCTTTTTGAAGTCTTGGCTTTGGCCCTTCAGCTTCTTATCTTCTCCACCTTTGACTACTGTAACTCCCTACTAATGGGAATACCTTTCTCTTCCCTCAAACCACTCCAAATACTTCAGAACTCTGCTGCGAGAGTCCTAACTGGAACAAAAAGAAATGACCATATTACACCCATCTTATCCTCACTTCACTGGCTCCCTATTACTGCACGAATTGCATACAAATCCATGACTGTCATCCACAAAATCCTTAACGATCATCAAGGCCTAAACACCTTGAACATAACTCTTCAAAACTTCTCAAGAAATCTACGATCCAATAACGCAAACTACTTATTAATCCCCACCATCAAAGATGCTCATCTAACATCAACAAGAGAGAGAGCCTTCTCCATCACCTCCCCCAATCTTTGGAACACTCTACCTGAAGACCTGAGAACACAACACAACATTAAAACCTTCAAAAAAGACCTAAAAACTTTACTATTTTGCAAATATTTTACGGACCCCCAATAATCTGCTCATACCTACTCTCAAATGAACTATGATCTACATTTCCTATCTAACTCATTTCCCTCCTCTTCCAACCTTACTTTACTTATTAGAATTGTTATTCTATGTTTTTACTTTAACATTCACAATGTTATAATAATATCTCAAAATTTCCTTGAATATATTTGTTCACTATGTAAACCGTTATGATGGCTTCACCGAATAACAGTATATAAAACTTTTCAAATAAATAAATAACAGTGTGCGGAAGTCTGTTGCAGAGAGCCTGTTTGTCCTGGGTGCAGAAGGCGCATGACAAGCATTCAGGAATGACATCTGAGGCCATGCAGGCAGCCTGTTTAGAGGCAGGAGTGGCCTATGTAGCTGATGCTCTATACGACATGGTCCAAACTTCTGCCAGGTGTATGGTCTCAGCGGTGGCAGCATGCAGGCTCTTGTGGCTGCAAAGTTGGTTGGTGATATGTGGTCTAAGGCCCAGCTGTCGAACCTCCCTTTTAGGGGGAAGCTCTTCTTCGGGAAGGATTTGGAGAAGCTCATGAAGCAGTTGGGAGGGTCGAATGGCAATAAGTTGCCTGAAGACAGGAAGGGTCTTAAGTCCCTTCCACTGCAAGCCCATTTTTGAGAGGCTAGGAGATTTCGAGCAGGCAGAGCCCCTGAGCAAGCTTCACAGAAACAAAGTTTGGGCAGACAGCAGCCCTTTCGGAATCAGCTCAGGTCCCCTAGGGACAATGGGTCCCAAGAGAGGAGCGGAGGTAAGGTCAGACAATGAAGGTGTGTGAGGGTTCATTCCTCTCAAGAGGCTATCAGAGGGAGGCTCTCTTTTACGAGGAGTGGACCAGAATAACGTAGGACAGGTGGGTCCTAGAGGTGGTAAGAGATGGTTACGCCTTAGAATTTTCTCTGCTGCTCACGGACACCTTTATAGTCTCCCACTGCGTCTCCCGGAACCAGTGGGAGGGGCTGCGGACACGCTCCAGGGCTTACAGCTTCTACACACCATTGTTCCGGTGCCCCCTCAGAAGAGGGGACACCGGAACAATGAAGAAGGGGGCAGGGTAGGTATTCAATGTATTTCATGGTGCCAAAGAAGAAGGGATCTTTCGGCCCATGCTCGATATGCAGATGGTGAATTCTGCCTTCTGGTTGCTGCAGTTTCAGATGGAGATGCTGCATACAATGATAGCAGCAATGCTCAAAGGGGAGTTTTTAGCATCCCTGGATCTGTCAGAGGCCTACCTTCATATTCCTGATCGATCCGAGCATCAACAGTTTCTGAGATTCATGGTTCTGGGAGAACATTTCCAGTTTTGAGCTCTTCCCTTTGGGTTAGTGACGGCACCAAACACATTCACAAAGTGATGGTAGTAGTGGCGACGGCTCTCAGGAACGAGGGCGTCCTGGTACATCCATATCTGGTCGATTGGCTCATTTGAGCGAAGTCTGAAATAGAATGTGCTCATTCAGTCTGAAGTCAACTCTGCCCTTGGAGTTATCTGGGTTCTCGCTTCGATACCCAGCTGGGGAAGGGGTTCCTGACTTCAGAAAGAGTCCTCAACCTGCAGAGTCAGGTTCTTTGGTTGCAGAGCATGGTGGCGTCCAAAGTCTGGGATTACCTACTGTCCCGGGGTCCATGGTTTCTACGCTGGATTTAGTGCCATGGGCTATTGCTCACATGCGGCCTCTACAAGGGACTCTGTTAACCCAGTGGAATCCGCTGTCCGAGGAATTTCAGCTTCTATTACCTTTGCCAGAGGATACAAGGTCCAGTGTCTCATGGTGGCTGTCACAGCACAATCTCGAGAGGGGAATAGATCTGGAAATGCCCGACTGGGTACTTGTAACTATGGTGCCAGCCTCTCTGGATTGGGGCGATTTGAATGGGGAAATCGAACCAAGGTCAGTGGTCTACAGAGGAGGAAGCTTGGTCGATCAATCGACTGGAAACCAGAGCAGGGACACAAGGCCTTGCTGGCTTTCTTCCGCTCGTTCGGGGCAAATCAGTGCAAGTATTCTTGGGCAATGCAGTGACAGTGGCGTATATCAATCGTCAGGGCAATACAAAGAATCTAGTGGCGTGGGAAGCACAGGAGCTGTTCCTGTGGGCGGAGAAACATCTGGAGAGACTAGCTGCTGCTCATGTGGCCAGAGTGGACAACGTGCAACTGGACTTCCTCAGCAGACAGCGTCTGGATCCAGGGGAGTGGGAGTTGTTGGCGGAAGCCTACGCCTTGCTGCAAGCAGTGATAGACCTCATGGCGACTCCAGCAAATGCGAAAATGGATCACTTTTTCAGTCGTGGACAGGAGGATGGTTTGGAGGGCATCGACGCACTTGTTCAACCGTGGCAGACACACCTCTTGCAGTACATGTTTCCTCTGTGGTCGCTTGTGGGACGAGTGCTGCGGCGCATCGAAACTCATCTGGGCAGGGTGATTCTGGTGGTGCACGAGTGGCCATGGCGACCATGGTTTGCGGACCTTCTGTGTCTCGCGGTAGACAGACCCGTTCGCTTGGCTCTTCTCTCAGGTTTACTTCATCAAGGACCTGTATTTTCAGACCAGGAGGATTGCTTCAGTCTAGCGGCCTGGCTTTTGAGAGGCAGTGGCTCCATTTGAAGGGATATTCGGAGCCAGTGATTGCAATTTTTCTTCAGGTGAGGAGGCCTTCCGCTTCAATGGCTTATGTCGGGTGTGGAGAGTTTGAATCCTGGTATTTGCTGAATAGAGTACATTCCTTAATGGTGGACGTCCCACAGATCTTGGAATTTCTGCAGTGTGGGTTATCTAAGGGGGCTAGTGTATAATTCCATTTAGGTCCAGGTAGCAGCTTTGGGTTCCCTGCGTGGCAGAATTCAGGGAAAGCCACTGGCATCTCATCCGGATGTGGCTCGTTTCCTGAAAGGGGCAAAGCATCTGCGTCCTAAACTGCAGAAGATCTGCCCAGCGTGGAATTTGAATTTCATTCTTCAGGTGTTGTGTGGGCCCCCTTTTGAGGCAATGTGGAGAGTGTCATTGAAGGATTTAACCCTGAAGACTGTTTTCCTGTGACTGGCTGTCCGGCTAGACGAATTCCTAAGCTGCAAGCATTGTTGTGTAGGGATCCTTTACTCCATTTTTCGGACAATGGAGTCCGAAGGTAGTCTCCTCTTACCGAAGGTAGTCTCCTCTTTTCACCTTAAATCAGGTGTTCAATCCTCCTGTCTTTTCGAATTTGGCAGCCAATTCTTCGATGGCTAGAGAACTTCACTTATTGGATATGCATCATATCCTCTTGCAATATCTCGAGGTGACGAATCCCTTTTGGTTTCGGATCTGTTTGTCCTGTTCAGTGGAGCAAAGAAGAGACGATTGCTCACTGGTTAAAGAAGACAATAGCTTTGGATTACATATGCAAAGTCCGGCTGGTGCCAGAGGGCTTGCGAGCACATTCCACTAGGGTGCAGGTGACTTCATGGGCGGAGTTTCAACTACTTTCTCCACAGGAGATCTGTCGTGCAGCGGCGTGGTCTTCCCTCCACACTTTCACCAAACATTATCGCTTAGATGTGCTCACTCCAGCGGAAGTGATGTTTAAGGGAGCGTGTACAGCGCGCAAGTCCTTCGGGTTCCCGCCCAGAATAGAGGTGCTTGGGTACATCCCACTCGTCTGGACTGATCCGGGGAATGAAAAGGAAAGGAAAATTGGTTCCTTAAGTCCATAGATCAGTCCAGAGACCCGTCCCCTTCAGACGAAAGACTTCCTCGCTTCTGGAGATGACTAAGATGATTGAGTTGGCATTCGATTTGATCAGAATGATGAAACCTGTACATAGTTGGTATGTTTTGTTAAGTCAAGGGGGCCTAGTTTGCAGTGGGCTCCAACCTTGGCTCTGTTCACCCAAGGTTTATTGGGGGTTTTGTTAAGGTGGACATCTTTGCTTGGGTACAGGTCAATACTGAGGGGACTGCAGGTGGCATTCTCGGATATGTGGCAGTGCCTCAAAGTTTTGTTCTCTGCCTCCATCTGCTAGTAGGGATGCATAAACCCACTCATCTGGACTGATCCATGGTTCTTCAGGAACGAAAATTAGCAGTTAAGAACCAATTTTCATTTTTGAGCTGCTGCGCTCCTGTGACCTGAAGTACCTGACCTGAAAGATCATATTTTTGGTGGCTGTCACTTCAGTGTGCAGATCAGCGAGCTCCATGCCTTAGTGACTTATCCACCTTATACCAAATTTTATCATGACAGGGTGCATATGCAAGACCATATAGATGGTGCATATGCAAGACCTACATAATATGGTGATAGATTTACATTTTAACCAGTCAATCATCCTGCCAACATTCTTTCCCAGGCCCCATTCGCACCAAGGCGAACGAGCACTGCAGTTTAGATTGCAAGACAGCCTTAGCCTTCTATCTGGAGCGGACAGAAGTCCATAGAAAGTCCACCTAACTTTTTATTTCTTTTGACAGGAATAAGTTGGGAGTTGCTGTTGCTAAACGGATACTATCCAGTTGGCTGGCAGACTGCATCTCCTTCTGTTATGCCCAGGCGGGACTGCATCTTGGAGGTTATGTCAAGGCTTTTTCTGTCAGAGTCATGGCAGTGTTGGTGGCCCCCTTGCAAGCAGTTCCCAAGGAGGAGATCTGCCCGGCTGCAACGTGGAGTTGTGTCCTCTATTCACATCCATTTCTGTCTGGAAAGGGATGGCAGACATGACAGGTTCAGCCAATCTGTCCTTCGGAGTCTCTTTTGAGGTGTGGAACCCAACCTCCCCTGCCTAGGGCCCATTGTTTGGGTTCAGGCTGTCTCCCCCTCTGTTACCAATAGCACTGTGATTATTTTGCCCATTGATGCTGCTTGGTCCCCTTTTGTTTTGAGGAGCAACCTGTAACTAGGGATTCACCCATATTTGAGGACTACCATCCTGCTTGTCCTAGGAGAAAGCAGAGTTGCTTACTTGTAACAGATGTTCTCCTAGGACAGCAGGATGTTAGTCCTCACAAAACCCATCTGCCACCCTGCAGAGCTGGGTTTCTCCTGTTTATTTTAATCATAATTCTGTTATGAGACTAAAGAGGGTCTCCATGTGGATGCATGCTTTAGGGCATGCTGAGCATGTTCAGTGTGCACTGTCAAAGTTCCAGAAACTTTGACATGTTTTCCGATAATGTCACATGTTAAGACTACCATCCTGCTGGCCTAGGAGAATATCTATTACAGGTAAGCAATTCTTACTCTTGAATCTTTGTGCTGATATATACATTCAAGTTGACACACACAGGAAGAGATGGCAATGAAGGATAGATATCCACACTTGTGCCTTGTTTTTGTAATTAGTGTCTGTGTATAAATAGTCAATAAGTTTCTTAACTCTTGAGAAACCCCAGGGCTGCACAGACTTTGGTGATTAGTGAAGCATGGGGAAAGCAAAATAATTGTGAAAGGATCTGTGAGAAAAGTATTTCAACTATATAAATCAGGAAAAGGATATAAAAAGATATCTAAAGATTTGAAAGTGCCAATCAATACTGTTCAAACTCTGATCAAGATGTGGAAAATTATGGGTTCGATTAATACCAAGCCAGACCAAGAAAGATTTTAGACACAACGGCCAGGAAAATTTGTTGGGATGCAAAGAAAAACCCACAAGCAACTTCTACTAAAAGAAAGGCTTCTCTGAAACAGTGGTGTGGGTTTTTAGGCATACACAATAAGGAGAGACTGGAACAAAAATGGGCTTCATCCTAGAGTTGCAAGAAAAAAGGCATTGCTACACCAAACAAAATAATTTGGAGTGATGAGACCAAAATTGAACTTAATGGTCACAAATACAAATGCTATGTTTGGAGAGGAGTCAACACCATCCCTACTGTGAAGAATGGAGGTACACCTCTGCTGTTTTTTTTTTTTTTTTGGGGGGGGGGGAGTGTAAGCTACAGTTGCACAGGGAATTTTTTCAAAATTGATGACAAAGATCAATTCAGTGTCTTATCAGAAAATATTGGAGGAGAATTTACATTCATCAACCAGGAAGCTGCGCATGGGGCGCACTTGGACTTTCCAACATGACAATGATCCAAAATGTAAGGCCAAGTCAACCCTTCAGCAGCTGCAGCAGAAGAAAGTGAAGGTTCTGGAGTGACTATCACAGTCTCCTGACCTCAACATCATTGAGCCACTTTGAGGAGAACTCAAACATACAGTTCATGCTAGACAACCAAAGAATTTACAGGATCTGGAGGCTATTTGCCAACAGGAATGGGCATCTTTACCAAATGAGAAAATAAAGGGCCTCATTCACAACTATCACAAAAGACTGCAAGCCATCATTGATGCAAAAGAGGCCATATATGATATTAAGAATTAAGGGTATGCAAACTTTTGAACCAGGACCATTTTATTATTTCCTTTATTGTCATGGTTTGCTTGTGCTATTCTGTGATGCTTAATTGAAACATATTAAAAATAACAATGTGTTTTGTCTGATTGCTCATGTTTTCTTAAAATGCTATACATCGCAGACAGGCTAACCCAGCCCACTCTCCGCCCCTATTTTCTGAATTTGCATCGCACCATACGATATGGTGCTATCGCATGCGTTAAACACGTTTTCACATGAGATGAGGCCTTAACGCATGCGAAAACGCCTTATTGCATTTTGATAAATGACCCCCTTAGCAGGATATCTGTGAATATCGACCCCTTATTTTGAAGTTTCTCCCTTTGGGGAGAAACTTCTAATCAATTAATGCTGAACTGAAAAACAAAAAGTTCTGATTGCTTTATTATTCTCAAGAGTTCTTTGTATCAAACTTTTAATTACTCCAGAGATCAGGTCTCCAAAGTCTCTCATTATTTAAACACTCTGCCTGATGTCACTCCTGAAATCAGAGAGGATGAAGAGCCTGTTTGTCCTACAGCTGTTGTAAGTACATCTGTAATTATTCTCTCAACTCCTGACATGAATGACAGCAGCACAGTAACACTATATTTTCTAGAATTACAGCTGAAGAATTCCATAAATAATTTTAGAGCTAATTATTAGTAAATTGTTATGGCTAGGAAGTTTAGATCTCACTTTACCATTTTGTGATTCTTTTAAAGGGAAAGATTTTGCATGGTTTTAATGCTAAAATGTAATAAAGTTCACAGATCTTACTATTGTATAATAAGTTGCATCTCTCCCCATGAAAACTGGGCAGTGGTTCTCTTATGGGATTTGCATGAATACTTAGCATGCTTTCCCTTGGAAAACAGCTCCGTGAAAAAGTATTCACACAGCTTTACACCTGCAAATGGAATAATCCTGCGACCTGAGAGGTTCTGGAACTGCCTTTTTCTTATGCAGCTAAATGTTCAGGCATTGCTGATCCCCAGGCATACTTTTAGCTTGGTGGGAGATGGGAAATTTTCAGACAGTCAATTTACCCAGGTAAATTGGTATTTATCTTTGCACATAGATTTTGTAAATTGTCCTCCCCAGGGAAAGTCGAAGAATTTGGGAGACATCCCTTCCATCAGAACAGTTACTTGGATCTCTTTACTTAATCACTTCCTGTGATTTATTATAATATAATGGAACCTAGATTACAAATAATAAGATAGTGTAATAGTTTATTGGGATATACTTGTTTGGATAAATTTATTCTATCAGCTTAGAAAATCAAGAAAAAAAAGAAAATTTTGATTCTGGGTATGTGAAAGTCTCTAGATAGTCCAGAAAGTGACTGATCCTGTGTGTGACTGACCTTGAGCACATCCCTTCATCTCAATGCCCTTTTTATATCCAAGGTCTTCCTCTGACTTTGCTTGACCTTGGGCAATTGTCTTTGTTTCATTGCACCTTAATTTACCTACCTGCAATTGGTAATAATAAGAAAATACTTCCATCTCCTCTTTGTTTTGTAAAAACTTTCTGTATATTTAATAAGAAAACCGTGCACACGTCATCCATCCCAGAAGTGTCTGCAAGTATGTTTCTAAAATATTAAGTTGCAGAATATGCTGCAGTCACTTTGGATGATGGGTGTTCTATAAATTATTCACTTTTAAATATTAAATTTTATTCTCAAACTTTGGATATTTGTTTAGTTATAGGGAGGAATATTTTTAAAGTTATTTTATGGGTAAAGTTTTTCTCTCATAAATTTCCTGAATGCAGCTAAAAGTCACATGGACTATAAGCCACATTTAGAGACAGAATTCTCACTGGGGATGAGAGTATTTAGGTTAGGAAAGGAAAATATCTGTTACCTGCACAAAAAGGAAGTGCATATCCTGTAGGCACTTTGCACTTGCAGCTAAGTTTCAAAGTGAAACTATGTGTCCTTTCTTTAAGAACATAAGAGTGGCCAAACTGGGTCAGACAAAAGGTCCATCAAGTCCAGAATCCTGTTTCCAACAGTGACCAATTCAGGTCTCAAGTACCTGGCAGGATCCCGGAAGGTTAAAAGATTCTATGCTGCTTATTCCAGGAATAAGCAGTGGATTCTCCCAAGTCCACTGTAATAATGGATAATTGACTTTTCTTCCAGGAACTTGTCCAAATCTGTTTTAAACCCAGCTACACTAACAGCTTTTACCACATTTCTCCTATTTGTCTTAAATGTATCACTTGACACCCAATAACTTCATTGTGAGTCCCCTGGTCTTTGTACTTTTTGAAACAGTAAACAACCAGTTTGTATTTACTTGTTCCATTCCACTCATCATTTTATAGACCTCTATCATATCTCCCCTCAGCCATTTCTTCTCCAAGCTCAACAGCCTTAACCTCTTCAGCCTTTCCTCATAGGAGAAGTGTTCCATCCCCTTTATCATTTTGGTCGCCCTTCTCTGTACCTTTTCTAATTCTGCTTTATCTTTTTTGAGATGTGACCAGAACTGCAGTACTCAAGACGAGGTTGCACGATGGAGCGATACAGAGACATTATGATATTCTCTGTTTTATTCTCAATTCCTTTCCTAATAATCCCCAGCATCCTATCTGCTTTCTTGACCACTGCAGCACACTTAGAAGAGGATTTCAACATATTATCCACAATAACGCCTAGATCCTTTTCCTGGATGGTGACTCCCAATATAGAATCTTGATTGTACATTTATAATTGGGGTTGCTTTTTCCTACGTGCAACACTTTGCACTTGTCCACATTAAATGTCATCTGCCATATGGATGACCAGTGTCTCAGTCTTGCAAGGTCCTCTTGCAATTTCTCACAATCCTCTGGTGATTTTGCAACTTTGAATAATTTTTTATCATTGGCAAATTTGATCAAGTCACTTATTCTCATCTCTAGGTCATTTATAAATACGTTAAAAAGCAGTAGTCATGATAAAGATCCCTGGGATACTCCACTATTCAGCTTTCTCCATTGAGAAAATTTACCATTTAGCTCTACTCTCTTTTTTTTCTATCTTTTAACCATTTCTCAATCCACATTGGAATATTACTTCCTATCCCAGACTTTTGAATATCTTCAAGAATCTCTCATGAGCTACTTTGCCAAATGCTTTCTGAAAATCCATATCACTCTATGAACTGGCTCACTTTTATCCACATGTTTATTGCAGATTGGAGAGGCAAGACTTGCCCTTGGCTATATCCATGTTGGCTTTGTCCCATTAAACTATTCCTATCTATATCATAAGCAGCTTAGCCAGTTGTACTCACCAGTGGGGAGAGTGGCTAATTTTTGTACCTGTGCACTTTGAACCTGATTTTACAGCAGGTGCAAAGTATATATGATTTTTTTTTCTTTTAGATTTTTATATTCCGCTTTTCACACTATTTTTCAGCATTTCAAAGCAGATTACATTCAGGTACTGTAGGTATTTCCCTATCCCCAGAGGGCTTACAATCTAAGGGGGTTATTTTCTAAACATTTATCGCGTGCGTTAGGGTGATAAGGCCCTAACACACATGAAAAGGGGCTTTTCGCATGCGATAGGATGTTAATTAGCTGGAGGGGAGGAGTCGGGGTGGGGAGGAGCCAGCTGTGGCACTGCTGCCAGCAATAATGTGAGGGACAGTAGCGCGGCGAATAGCACCAGCTTTTATGGTGGTGCTATTTGTGCGAAAGGCTGCAGCCGCAGTCGGTGAAATCGCACCGCCAGGGTGCGAACAGCTGCGGCCTTTTGCAGGCCCGCCCCCTTTTTCGCTGGATTCATCATTCTCTGAAAAATGATGAATCCAGCCCTAAGTTTGTACCTAAAGCAATGGAGGGTAAAGTGACTTGCCCAAGGTCACAAGGAGTGACAGTAGGACTTAAACCCGGGTCTCCTGGTTCATAGCCCCCTGCTCTAACCACTAGGCTACTCCTAGTATGCACAGAAATTTCAAAGACAAATGCACCTTAGATTCTGTGTTCTTTCCTTCCTCCATCTCCTTCCTTTTTTTGCTACACTAGGAAATGGTTCCTGAGAGGAAGGCAATTTTCAGCCCCAAAATCTGCCCATGGAACTACTTAATTATCTTGGAAAATTCCTTTGAACATGGTCCTCCTCAAGTCAGAAACTGTAATTTACTAAATCCTTACACAGCAGCAGTCTAAAAACAAAGCAAAACAAAAATGGGCATTTACAAGAACACAGTTATCTGACTTTTCCAATGATCTGACCACCAAAGCTCTAAGGGCTCTAGGAATAATAAGATAAACTAGATTATTTCATGAAAAATATCTTTATTTGTATCAAATATGATTGAACTGAAGCTTGATAAATTTGATCTAAAAAATTTGAATTCAGTTTAAGCTGTCTCAGAGTTCACTGCAACTCTAATAACTTAAATGAAACCCAACTCTTGTATGTATTTATTTATTTATTTACATACCATCATTCCAAATTAAGATCACAGTGGTTTACAAGAATAACATTCATATTTTTGGTCAACACATACTTTGGGAAGACATTAATTTTGGTATAACACATACTTCGGTATTACATACTTAGGTCAACACATATTAGGTATAACGCTCCAGTTTGCATCAGAGTATTTGAGTCTAGATTGAAATGACTTCTCTATCCTTCCTTTATTCTTTCATATATAGTACTGGTTCTTTTCATATCCCGCACTCAACAACGAGAGTCATTACCTGATCCCCCCCCAATTTAGAAATCAAACACCACCTTGGGAGTCATTATTATATTACCATCATAAATTATATTGTTGGTGGATAAGTTGTTAATGTTCATGTGGTATGTGGGGTATATGTAGTTCAAATATATGTGATATTTCTGATAAATTTAATGTGGTCTTTTAATATCCCAACAGGCTCAAAAATTGAATGAATGGGAAGGCAAAATTGGACTTTGGTAACGGAGTTCATTTTTTTGGGGTTTTCTGAGCATCATTCGCTGCAGGTTCTCATTTCTGTTACTGTTTTTCTAATCTACCTGATCTCTGTGCTGGGAAACTTGGTGTTTTTAATCCTAATGTTTGCTGATTCTCACCTCCACAAACCCATGTACTTTTTCCTCAGCAACTTGTCCATCTTAGACATTATTTATACCTCAGATACTCTCCTGACCATGCTGGGAAGCTTCACAATAGGCAAGATATCAATTTCTTTTTCTACATGTATGACCCAGGTCTACTTTTTAATGTCTTGTATTAGTTCAGAATTTTTCCTACTCACTGCCATGGCATATGATCGTTATGTTGCAATCTGAAACCCCTTACACTATGTACTCATCATGAATAAGAGCGTCTGTGTTCTGCTGGCAGCTGCATGTTGGATTCTTGGCCTACTGAATGGAATACTTCCTACTATTTTTTTATCTAAGTTGCATTTCTGTGGACCCAGTGAGGTCAATCATTATTTCTGTGATCCATCAGCACTCATGAAGATTTCCTGCAGTGATACTCATATCATGGATACAGTGAATCTTATTGTAGGGCTAGTAGCAGGATTTATACCATTTTTACTAACCATGATATCTTATATCTCCATCATCTGGACGATTCTGCAAATGCATTCTGCAGAGGGGAGACGTAAAGCCTTCTCCACCTGCTCCTCCCACCTAATTGCTGTTATTGTATTTTATGGAACCATTATGTGTATATACATGAGGCCAGAATCAGTGCATTCACTAGATGAAGACAAACTGCTCTCTTTTCTCTACACTGCAATCATTCCAATGCTGAACCCCATTATTTACAGTCTAAGAAACAAAGACATAAAAAATTCCCTGAGAAATGTCAAAGAAGGAAAGGTTTTCTACATTAGAAAAAAAACTCTGTATTAGTTCAAATCTATATCCTGTAATGTTTAAATTGTACAATCCCAGACACTTAGAACAACCATAAAATCTGCAATGTTCCATGATTGTATTTCAAGTTACTCCTGTTATCTTAGGCCTTGATCCATCATTTTCCGATAAATATCGCAAAAATAATGCATGTGATAAAAAAGGTTTAGGATAATGAGTGGACAGGCGCATTGCATAGTTAAATTGCACGTGGCATTGCGGCATCGCATGCCGTGATGCGTCATCGTGGTTAGCATTAATTAGTATATGCTGCATTATTTTTTCCCTGTATATTTATTTATTTATTTATCGGGTTTTATATACCGTCATTTGAATTCATCATCATAAATCCATCATAACGGTTTACAAATATGAAGGTTACAATGTTAAGGGATAAACAGAGTTTCAAAAAAGGTTCAAACTGTTGTTAAACATAGGGGAATCAAATGTTAGTTATTTACTGTTCTGTTTTACATTTAACTTCTTAGTTATAGTCTGTAGTTGTGGAGCGATCTTCTGCACTCGGGCCATCGGCTGCCAGTATTCAAAATGGCGCCGATAGCCTTTGTCCTTACTATATCACAGGGGCTACTGGTGCCATTGGTTGGCCCTTGTCACTTGGTAGGAGCACAAGATGGCGCCGGCCGTCCATTGCTCCTACCATGTGACAAGGGCTGACCAATGGTACCAGTAGCCCCTGTGACATCGTAAGAGCAAAGGGCCATCGGCGCCATTTTGATTCGTAGCAGGCTGACAGCCTGACGGCACGGAGGGGGAGAGATCACTTGCGGGACCCCGCTGGACCACCAGGGCTTTCAGTAAGTCTTGGAGAAGGATCGGGATGTGGGGGAGGGGTTGTAAGAAAGTTAAATTGAAGGGTTGGGGTGGGTTTTTTTCCGATTTGGGTTTTTTTTTTAATTCGTTTTTCTGGGTTTGGGTCGGATTCCAGCTTCGTTTTTGGTGAAAAATGATCCGTGGAAAAATGAGTTTTCCAATGAATGTGGCACCTGGGAAGCAAGCCAACCCCCACTCCACCCACACACGCACACACACACACCCCTGCAGCAGCCATCTCAGTACATTCTGCAAACCTGTCACCTGAATCAGCCCTATCGTTCTAGCATTAGCTAGTCCTTCCAAGTCCACGTTCCATCCATCAAAGCATCCCCACATTCAGTGGCAGTTTATTAGCCAGCACTACCTCGCTCCATAATGGTGCAAGCCTCTGTGCCTGTATAAGGACTGGGTAGGCTGCACACCCCTAATAACAGGACTATTTAGGCTATTCCACATACTAGGTGGTAAAGCATTGGGAGGGGGGGGGGGGCAGGGAAGGAGCATGGCGGGCACAACAGGCAAATGTAAAGAACATAAGAACATGACATACTGAGTCAGACCAAGGGTCCATCAAGCCCAGCATCCTGTTTCCAACAGAGGCCAAACCAGGCCCTAAGAACCTGGCAAGTACCCAAACACTAAGTCTATTCCATGTTACTGTTGCTAGTAATAGCAGTGGCTATTTTATAAGTAGGTAATGGACTTCTCCTCTGAGAACTTATCCAATCCTTTTTTAATCATGTTGTTATTTGTGTTTTTTGGTGGATCCTTGGGTGCTGTGGAGATTACCACGCCCACGGGGAGGAGCCCTGTGAGGAGCCACAGCACTGGGCTAAACTCAGACAACACAAACACACAGAAATGTTACTCTGGATGAGGTAGACTGAGAGTTTAGTGTACTCACTAGTATGTTGCTGTTGATATGCGATTCCACCAGATAGGTTGTAGGAGGTCCAGGCAGGGAGAGCAGCCCCTCGAGGAGAAAGTACCTGTTCCCTGAAAGGCATCTGAAATAAAGCAGAGGGCCCCGAGGAGCGGGTACCCAGGTTAGCAATAACCCCGAAGGGCAGAGAAAGCTTCCTGCGGCAGCACAGAAGCGGCAGAGTAGCGTAGACAGGAATGGATTCGAGTCCTTGCTAACTCGGGGAGCTAGCAAATTAGTGAAGTTGAAATACCCGGATGGTGTGAAGTCAGCATCAGAGAACGCCCTCGAGGTTCTCTCCAAGGGTGGTACAAAGACGTGGGTTGCATGCGCACCCTAGTAGGTTCCTGGGAGGAGCAATGGTGGGAGGCTGCACCATGACCATTCTGGGGACAGCAGAGAGGTTGGCTTGTAGATGCTGCGGTAGCCATTTTGCCCAGGTAAGCGGGAGGAGCTGAGATAAAGGTGAGGTAAGCAAAGCATCTTTAAAAATGGTGTGGGCCATCCAGTGCTCCTACCATGTGACAGGGGCCGGCCAATGGCACAGATACCCTGTCACATGGTAAGGGCAAAGGGCCATCGGCGCCATTTTGATTAGTGGCAGCCGACGGAGCGGGAGATCGCTCCGGGGACCCCCACTGGACCACCAGGTACCTGTAAAAAGTTTTTTGGGGGGTCGGGAGGGTGGGGGAAGCTAAAGGATTAGTTTTAAAGGGTCAGGTGGGTTTAGGGGTTATTTTTGTGTGCCGTTTTTCCTGCCCTCCCCCAAAATGATGAGAACCCCCACGAACAATATTGTGGGGTTTTCCTATTGTTTTGGGGGAGCCCCCAATTTCTGACGATTTTGAAAATATCGTACGATATTTTCAATCGTCTGAAGCCCGATTCACATCCCTACCCTTCCCCTTATCATTTTGGTAGCCCTTCTCTGTACCTTCTCCATCGCAATTATATATTTTTTGAGATGTGGCAACCAGAATTGTACACAGTATTCAAGGTGCGGTCTCACCATGGAGCGATACAGAGGCATTATGACATTTTCCATTTTATTCACCAATCCCTTTCTAATAATTCCCAACATTCTGTTGGCTTTTTTGACTGTCGCAGCACACTCAACTGATGATTTCAATGTGTTATCCACTATGACGCCTAGATCTCTTTCTTGGGTAGTAGCACCTAATGTGGAACCTAACATTATGCAACTGTAGCATGGGTTATTATTCCCTGTATGCATCACCTTGCACTTATCCACATTAAATTTCATCTGCCATTTTGATGCCCAATTTTCCAGTCTCACAAGGTCTTCCTGCAATTTTTCACAATCTGCTTGTGATTTAACTACTCTGAACAATTTTGTATCATCTGCAAATTTGATTACCTCACTCGTCCTATTTCTTTCCAGATCATATATAAATATATTGAAAAGTAAGGGTCCCAATACAGATCCCTGAGGCACTCCACTGTCCACTCCCTTCCACTGAGAAAATTGCCCATTTAATCCTACTCTCTGTTTCCTGTCTTTTAGCCAGTTTGTAATCCATGAAAGGACATTGCCAGCTATCCCATGACTTTTTACTTTTCCTAGAAGCCTCTCATGAGGAACTTTGTCAAACACCTTCTGAAAATCCAAGTACACCACATCTACCGGTTCACCTTTATCCACATGTTTATTAACTCCTTCAAAAAAGTGAAGCAGATTTGTGAGGCAAGACTTGCCTTGGGTAAAGCCATGCTGACTTTGTTCCATTAAACCATGTCTTTCTATATGTTCTGTGATTTTGATGTTTAGAACACTTTCCACTATTTTTCCTGGCACTGAAGTCAGGCTAACTGGTCTGTAGTTTACCGGATCGCCCCGGGAGCCCTTTTTAAATATTGGAGTTACATTTGCTATCCTCCAGTCTTCAGGTACAATGGATGATTTTAATGATAAGTTACAAATTTTTACTAAAAGGTCTGAAATTTCATTTTTTAGTTACTTCAGAACTCTGGGGTGTATACCATCCGGTCCAGGTGATTTACTACTCTTCAGTTTGTCAATCAGGCCTACCACATCTTCTAGGGTCACCGTGATTTTATTCGGTCCATCTGAATCATTACCCATGAAAACCTTCTCCATTACGGGTACCTCCCTAACATCCTCTTCAGTAAACACCAAAGCAAAGAAATCATTTAATCTTTCCACGATGGCCTTATCTTCTCTAAGTGCCTCTTTAACCCCTCGATCATCTAACGGTCCAACTGACTCCCTCACAGGCTTTCTGCTTCGGATATATTTAAAAAGGTTTTTACTGTGAGTTTTTGCCTCTACGGCCAACTTCTTTTCAAATTCTCTCTTAGCCTGTCTTATCAATGTCTTACATTACCCAACCTGCAAAATCTACCCTGAGGAAACGTGCTCTATCTACAGCGGGCCCGTCTCTCTGGAACTCCCTACCACCGGACCTCCGCATTGAGCCGTGCCATACTACTTTTAAAGTGAAACTCAAGACTTGGCTCTTCCGTCAAGCTTTCCCAGAGAGCTAAAAGCAAGAAGAAGAACAACCATCCTTGCCTTACAGCAATAATCTAATGTTTATATTACTTCAGTTATATGTTTCCAAGTTGTGTTCTAAGTTGATCTTAGTTGTTTTTCCCAATAGATTGTACTTTATTATATATTATCCGTTCATTAATTTGATATGTTCCATGTAAACCGCCTCCCCGGCGATAGTTATTTCTGTTAAATGTGAACCGGAGTGATATGTATTGTATACAGGAACTTCCGGTATATAAAAACCAAAAATAAATAAATAAATAAATACATTTAACTTGCCAACGTTTATGCATTATTCTATTTTCTTCTGTTGGATCCTTCTTCCGATTTTTGAATGAAGATCTTTTGGCTAAAATAGCTTCTTTCACCTCCCCTTTTAACCATGCCGGTAATCGTTTTGCCTTCTTTCCACCTTTCTTAATGTGTGGAATACATCTGGACTGTGCTCCCTCAGCCAGTAAGGTTTTCAGAATATCCACAATGAATATGCATGAGAGAACTTACATGTTATGGAGGCAGCACATGCAAATTTTCTCTCATGCATATTCATTGTGGATATCCTGAAAACCTGACTGGCTGGAGTCCCCCAGGACAGGGTTGGGAACCACTGCATCTCTATGACTTTAGTACTCCATAGTTACAAGCCAGGAGAAAAGGGATGTTTTAGGGAGATGTACTGTACATGTAAAAATGACTAATTCACAATTTACCCTACTTAAAGGAAAAAGAGAAATTTTAACTGTAGTTTGTTTGAAAATAGGGGTAACACTCTGCATTTCCACCAAAAGGCTTACTGGAATTCTTCCCATTCATGAATTGCAATTATTAAAGTGACCCTGGCACTCCTTTTTTTCATATTTATTTTCTTACTTTTATTCTGTGAACTATGCTTATCTAGTTCAGTTACTGGCCCACGCTGCTTACAGAAGTGCCTATTCCCTTCTGGACACTGAAAACCTGCATTCATAGGGTTAATTTTATTAGATCCTATAAACTTGAAAGTTATCAGAACTGCTAGTGTTGTTAATAACATAGAAAGAGGTGGTGGTCTGCTGCAGAGCACTTATCAGGAGATAATATAGCATGCCAAGAGAGGGGATTTGTGTTGAAAGCTGGAACACAGAGCAAGGAATTTTTATTTTTTTTTAAAGAGATGTTTGGAAATCATATGGGGTGGGATCCAAGAGAAGCCATGGTTTAGAAGCTGGAAAGGTCACCCTTTTGGTTTCCCAGGTTGCTGAGATTGACGAAGGATAGAGAATTCTATTAACCAGAGAGTTCCAAGAAGTTCAAGTTTCCTCTGACCCAGGAGTAGAAACCCATGAATTGTGAGGACAGTGGGGTTACACTCACCAAACTCCAGGGTGAGAGTAAAGCTAGTTGAGTTCTACTAAATCACTTTCCAATTGAACACTTTTTTATGTATTGTAAGCAGTGCTTTAGGCAGAGCATGGCAACAGCTCTCCCTCCCTCTCTCGACCTGCCATCAGCTAGTTTGTGGCATCGCTGAAATCCTTCACCATGAGCACCAAGGCCATGCCCCTACCAGCTATCAGCTGTTTTTCCACAGTCCTCTGGCCGTCTAGCTCGCTTAGTGATACCGCCTGCCCTGCCTGAAAGTCTGGTTAAAACCTTCATCTTATTTCAGAAGCTAGTATCTGAAAGTAAATCTCTGACTGCTTAAACGGGGAAGAAAATCACAGACGTTAACAGCCTGCTGAGAGAAGGAATTTCCATAAACGACACAAGTTTACCTTTAAATACAGAAGATACGGATAAACTGCTCTTCTTCCAAGGACTGACAGTGCCTCAGATCTGAAAGCTTTCACTCATTTATTTTTCTACTTCCTTCTAATTGTGTTTATTTGCAGCATAATGCTTGATTGGTGTTTTCACCTATGTTTAGAAACAGCATATGCATAGGTGTTACTTGTTTATGCTGTTTAGTAACATTTTAATTTTATACTGTGGATTGTTTCCTTTTTACTACTTAATTTCTGCATATAGGAAGGACAGAAGAGTAGTAAATGCATTAATAGGGTAGTATGGTATGTCAAATATTGTAAAGGTAATGTGAAACAGAGGGCCCAGAATATCTGAGCATTATTTCTTATCCTGTTGTAAGCAAGTTTATGGATGCAGGGACCTGTCTGCTACAGGACACTTCCAGTTCATCTCCCACTTCACTTCACGATCCTAAGCTCAGGAAAAAGACAATGCGTTCTCTTCAGAAATAGGCTTTTATTTATCAGATTTAGCAGGATTTAACATTTAGAAAATAACAACAATTCCTATCTCTGATAACCTGGCCACTAAGCACCAATGTACCCTAAGAAGGTTCTGTACCATGGATGGTTTCAAACATCCCATAAACCTTAGCTTGCTTAATATATTAATACTTATGGCTAACTTACTTACCCCTGATCCCAACTTCAGGTGATATTCCTCTATTTACCTCTGAGACAGATGCTGGCTGGAGGACTGGAGAATGTGGGCAGGGGAGGAGAATTTCTTCCTGGGTTTGGTACTAGCAGAGCTGGTGGTGATCTGGGAAGGAGATTTGCTTCTGAATCTGGTACTTGCTGGGCTATCTGGGGTTTGCACTTGTCCCTCACAGTCTCAGACTCTGCATCACTCTCCAAACCTGAGCGGAGGTCTCCTCTTGCCGGGCTATCTCTCCTTGGTCTCACGGCCACACCTAGTCTTCTCCCTCTTTGATAGCAGGTGGTGCTGGTCTGCTTCAGGATCCCCTTTCACTCTTCTGGTTCCCTTTCTTTCAGAGGTCACTTTCAGGGTTGCTTTTCTGGTTTTACTCTTTCTCTATTTGCATCCCTGTCTTAAACTTTCCAGCTGATAAATATGCATAGTCATGAGGTAAGTGGAGGGTCTTTGCTGCAACAGAGTCTTGGCCTGTTCGTACTTTGGTCTTTATATTTCTTGGCTATTATGATTCATATTTGGTGTTTTCAGTGGTAAAACATGGAATATCTCCCTACACTGGTTTTTTTTTTTTTGTGTGGTAAAAGGCCTAATGTGGGGATAGCACAAGGTATGTCAAATACTTCATGTTATTTCTGCCCCAATCCCGCTACCTAGCGGGCATGCTCACTTGATCTGCATCGACAGCTGATGGATGTGCCCTGCAGTGGGACATGCTGGAGCTTCGCGTATATAAGCCACCTCCCTGCGCAGTTGGAGCTTTTGGGTTCTGGCAACTAGCAGGACTTAGGTGGGTCCCTAGAGTGATCAGGCAGGTGAGAGTCCAGAGACAGAGCGAGCTCAGGGCTGGTGGCAGACAGGAGATGCAGGCAGCAGTTAAGGTGTAGTGAGATCCAAGCAGAAAGTCAGGTCTAGGAGGCCATCCAGGAAGGGCAAGATCTAAAGTAGATGTCAGAATCTGGGAGATCAAGCTAGGGGACAGACAAGACAAAGTCAAGAACTGAGACAAAGGCAAGGACAATGATAGGGCACAGCTGGGCAAGGGCAGGTAAGTAACACAAGAGCAAGGTAGGAACAGCAGAACACAGGAACAAAAATGAGAAATCTGATACACCAAGACAAAGGCAACACTCACTGAGGCACAAGGTGGGGTGGTCTATTGCTGAGGCATTGGATGTTCCTCTGAAGGAGAAGGGCTGGTGATGTCAACAGAGGGCACCATGGTTAGCTTCCCGCCATGGGTCCTTTAAGAGTTGATCATCGGGCACGTGTGTGCCTAAGGGGAATCAGGAGGAGTGGCAGTTGGTGGTATCCCATGCAATGTGGAACAGCATTCACAGGGAGAGGTACAGTCCAAGCTGCAACACCAGACTGGCAGCATCAGGGGTGAGTGAGTGAAGTGGCTCTTGGGGCCATTCTGTGAGCCACCAATCATATCATGTATATTTTTAAAATTGTTAGGAAAAGTATGCCTGTTCAATGCATGCATATATGTTTTAAAATACTGATGTGTATTTTACAAAATGTGCCATATCAGATATGCATGGGTTATAAAATACTTTTTGTAGATCTCTGTGCAGCCATATATATGCATATGGGGCTGCGCAGAATTGTTTGAAAATTGCCCTCTTTGGAGTCTATGTAATAAAACCCACACTAAAATCCAAGTTTAAATTTTAATGCAGGTTTTATTTAGTGCACGCATTTAAAAAATGGACCCCATTGGATGCAGGAAGCTAATGAAATGCAAATAGACCAGGAGTCATATTATGTGTGCTAAACTGAAAAAAAACCCACACTTTTTTTTATTCATGGTCTATTTGCATGTCAATCCATGCTACCCCCCAACTTCCCCAATATCCCCCGAGGAAAGCTCCCTCTCTCTTGCTTGGTCCGATGTGACCAAGCCAGGCTGAGCCAGCCTGCACCAAGTGGGTAGGCCTGGCAAATCTTCCCCTCCCTCTCACATTAAAAAAAACGTTTGCTCGGGCTGAGCAGGGTCATGTCAGGTCAAGCATTGGGTTGGGTCCAGGTCATTTACGTTCTCCTTCCCTTCTCAGTCCCTCTTACTTTAAAAAAATAAATTGAGCTAAGTGGAATTCCATCCCTCCAGAACACTCTCCTGCCCATTATAAAACAGAGGGAGGCCTCCAAATCTACAACCCCCCTGTCAGAGAAGACCTTACCTCCTCTGGAAGGAAGTTCCCTCACTGGCAGCAGATTGGTACCTCCTCTGTTACATTTCAGTGAAAGAACAAATCCTCTTTCAGAATTCTGACAGTGGAAGGATGAATCAGCAGACAGTGAAGGAGTGAATAAATTAATATTAAGTGTCAGGCACTGAAAAACCGCAGTAGGGTCAGCATGGGTTATTATATCAGAAGGCAAAGTACCTGCACAAAATGTAGATGCAGTTATGTGGCTACTATGAACCCATGGCAAGTTTCAAATTGAAAGTTTGCATGAATTTTCCTTTAAAATAAATTGGTGCAAATAATTCATAAACTTTATTCCAAAGCAAATTCCTTGAAAATTGCCCCTTAATAAATGCTTTTGAAAAGGACCCTTCCCAAATATAGAACACATTACTGGGAGCTCAAATTTCTTTATAGCTCATGGTCAGTCATGATTTTTTACCTGCCTCGAACAGTGGAAGAGGCAGGTAAAAAATGCCATCAAATAAATAAATAGATAAATCTTCACAAACACAGCAAATAATCTTTTCTAAAAGTAAAACAGTTTTCGAGCAAATAATTTTCTTAGGGCTTCTTTAAACTCTTTGTTTTTCAGGCTATAAATAATGGGATTAAGCAGAGGAATTAAAACATTATACAACAGAGCAAAAAGCTTGTTTTGTTGCAGTGATTGCATGGATGCTGGTCTGACATACAAGCAGATCACAGTGACACAGAATAGAATAACCACCGTGAGGTGGGAGGCACAGGTGGAGAAAGCTTTGTGCCTGCCCTCTGAGGAATGGATTTTCAGAATTGTAGCGATAATGTGAATATAGGATGTGACGATTGAGATAAAACAGGGCACGCCTACAAGCACACCTACAAAGTAAATAAGTTCAAGGGTATAAGTGTTAGTACAAGACAGTGTCAGCAGTGCTGAGATATCACAAAAGAAATGGTTAATTTTCTTTGACCGACAGTAAGAGAAATGTGATACAAGGACAGTGTATGGCACTGGTACCAGAAACCCAATGATCCATGTCACAGTGGCCATCAGGATACAGACTTTCTCATTCATAATCACAGCGTAGTGCATGGGATGACATATAGCAACATAACGATCATAAGCCATGACGGAGAGAATATACAATTCTATACCTGCCAAACACACAAAGAAATACATCTGGGTAAAGCAACCTTCTACAGACATATGTTGCTTCTTTTCTAAAATGATTTCCAGCAGTTTTGGGAGAGTAACTGAGGTGTAACAAATATCGAGGAATGATAAGTTACTAAGGAAAAAGTACATTGGGGAATGGAGATGACGGTCCATACATGTCACAGTTATAATAGTGAAGTTTCCCATCAGGATGAGCAGGTAAATCAGTAAAAAGAAAATGAAAAGAGGAATTTGAAGCTCTGAATATTCAGTGAATCCCAGAATGATAAATTCACTCACTGAAGTAATATTTTCCTCTTCCATGGATTCTGGTGTAAATAAAGGATGTATAGAAAGAAATAGTTATTAGGATCATAATTCTACCATATATACAAGTGGTAAAACTATTGAAAATGAGAACAACTGAGACATAAGAGCATAAGAAATTGCTATGCTGGGTCAGACCAAGCCCAGCATCCTGTTTCCAACAGAGGACATACCAGGCTACAAGAACCTGGCAAGTACCCAAACACTAAGAAGATCCCAAGCTACTGATGCCGGTAATAGCATAGGCCATTCCCTAAGTCAACTTGATTAATAGCAGTTAAAGGACTTCTCCTCCAAGAACTTATCCAAACCTTTTTTAAACTCAGCTACACTAACTGCACTAACCACATCCTCTGGCAACAAATTCCAGAGCTTAATTGTGCATTGAGTGAAAAAGAAGTTTCTCTGATTATTCTTAAATGTGCTACTTGCTGACTTCATGGAGTGCCCCTAGTCCTTCTATTATCCGAAAGTATAAATAACCGATTCACAGCTACTCGTTCAAGACCTGATTTTAAAGACCTCTATCATATCCCCCCTCAGCCATCTCTTCTCCAAGCTGAAAAGTCCTAACCTCTTCAGCCTTTCCTCATAGGGGAGCTGTTCCATCCCCTTTATCATTTTGGTCAAACTTCTCTGTACCTACTCCAGTGCAACTATATCTTTTTTTGAGATGCGGTGACCAGAATTGCACACAGTATTCAAGGTGTGGTCTCACCACGGGGCGATACAGAGGCATTATGACATTTTCCATTTCATATACCATTCCCTTCCTAATAATTCCCAACGTTCTGTTTTGGTTTTTTTGACTGCCACAGCACACTGAGCTGACGTTTTCAATGTGTTATCCACTATGATGCCTAGATCTTTTCCCTGAGTGGTAGCTCCTAATATGAAACCTAACATTTGTGTAACTACTGCATGGGTTATTTTTCCCTATATGCAACACCTTGCACTTGTCCATATTTAAATTTCATCTGCCATCTGGATGCCCAATCTTCCAGTCTTGCAAGGTCCTCCTGTAATGTATCACAATCTGCTTGTGATTTAACTACTCTGAATAATTTTGTATCATCCGCAAATTTGATAACCTCACTCGTCGTATTCCTTTCCAGATCATTTATATATATATTGAAAAGCACCAGTCCCAGTACAGATCCCTGAGGCACTCCACTGTTTACCCTTTTCCTCTGAGAAAATTGACCATTTAATCCTACTCTCTGTTTTGTCTCTTAACCAGTTCGTAATCCATGAAAGGATAATACTATTTAATTTTCTTTTTTTAATTTCATCTTTATTAGTGTCTGATTATCCATAATATACAGTAAATGAGGAACATTAAAGCAGCATTTAAATCAATAATAATTAAAAAAAGAAAAAACTCTGACTTAAAAAACATCCAATATCTCTTAATTGCTACTCACTGACATTAAACTAATCCATATTAAGTGAGGGATGTACAAACCCAAAAGAGATTATTTGTATGAACATAAACCTAGACGAGAACTGGAATAAGTGTTAGCATTTTACAGACCCCACCCCCCACAGCAGCTCCCTGAGCCAAATTCCTAGTCTTAGTAGAGATAAATGTTTCCAAATGAGAAGAGTCATAAAATAAAAATATATTATTATGATAGGAAATCAAGGATTTACATGGAAATTTTAGGATGAAGGATATTCCAGGGACACAACCTTTTGATTCAAAGAAAGAAACGCTTGTATTTTACTACCAGAAAAAGGCATTTTCTCATACTCACAAAATGTATAGAAAACAAAATCCCTATCCTTTTCCGTACTGAAAGACACAAGCATCTCTGATAGGTATTATATCGATCAATGCGTCTAGAAACTTTGCAATTCCAGGACTCTCTACTTCAGAGGAAACATGAAGCTTATCCTCCTTATTAATCCCTCTTTGTTTGTCAAGGCAAATAATATATCTTGGAGGCCATAGCCATAGGCATTTTATCTTCAGGTATAGACAGAACCCTAGTAAGATATGTTTTAAATATTTCTATGGGTGACAACAATCTAGTAATTGAAAAGTTAAGAAAACACTTCCAATCGATTGTGAACTATGAAGCTATCTTTTATAAACAGCGTCCCCACATTCTGCAATGATGCAGCTTGCGATATTCAAAGGAGATAGTTATTTTTCCAAACCATTTAATTGAGTATCTTCATCCTCAAACTGAGCTCTTGCTTCAGATGAGAAATGACAGATTTTTGAAGTAGTGTGGTTCCAAAAGCAAAGCACGTTCAAGCAGCACTGTCTGAATTATCAAAAAAGCTGCTCATCCCGTAAAAATGATCCTAGCAGTAATTTTGTTATGGGTTTGATAGTTGCTTGGTTCTGATTGTAAATATTGCTACTCTTATCATAAGGCTTGGGGGGTAACCTGCACAGAGCTTCAGTTACTACCCTTAATAGAAAAATCTGATTCAAAAATGCATGATTTATTTATTTAAACTCTTTTAATATACCGATGCTCAAGACAAATATCTTATCGTACCGGTTTACAGCAAAACCAGGGATAACCAATTAAAATAGAAGAAAAGTTACAAAATAAGCTGTATTATTTTTAGCTTATTAAACATGGACAATCTAAATTAGGTGAGTTCCATGCTGAACGTCTATAGACCACCTAGAGCATTAAGGTGAGCTGTTACTTCCTCTTAATCGTGTGTTTCTCATCTCTGTATCTTTTCTAGTTCTATTCTATCTTCCTTAGATGGGATGAGCAGAACTGCACACAGTACTCAAGGTGCAGTTACACCCTAGCTTTATAGAGAAGCATTATGATATTCACAGTTTTTTATTCTCATCTCCTTTCCAAATAATTCCTAATATTCAGTTAATTTCTATGGCTGTCACTGAACACTGAGCTGTGACTCCAAGATTTGTTTCCTTGTTGGCTATTTCTAATATGGAGTCCAACATTGTGTACCTGTAGTTAGGATTATTTTCCCCCTATGTGCATGACTATCCCACATGATAACACATCTGGAAATACAGACAGCTGCTGTCAGAATTACCTTCTGATTCCAATTATTTTCTTTATCCTCATTGCCTCCCAATCCTTTTCTCAGTTAAGCTCAAGTTTTTCCCAGTATATTTCTAACAGCTTTGCTCATCTTTCTTACTCTGTGCTTCAACTCTCATTTATCTCAAAGTCCTCTGTCACCTCTCTTTCTGATTCTCATCTCTGGATCACCTTCTTCCTGTCTCCACAGTCTAATCCTGCTTCAAATTTCTTTTCTTTCTGGAAAACATTTTCATGATGGACTTTTCTGCTGCTTCTCTGCAACTCTTAACGACTTCCCTCAGTATTCCAGTCCTACACCAGGTAACTCCTTTGTCACTAGTGTTTTCCATTAGACTATAAGTTCTGTATGTTGGGCAATCTTTAAATAATTCTTTCCTTTTTGTTTTGTACACATCTCAGGGAGAGCAGCTGGTGATGGGAACACTACTAATACTCACAAAATGCAGAATGAGTTTAGGAGAAAGGCCTCCTTACCTTTAGGAGAATGGCCTCCATCTGATGATCCATAACAATCGGAAGGACTTATACTTACTGCAGATCCCTTTGAGAATTGTTCTTGTGAATATGAAATCATAAAACACATGACAAAGAAGCAAATGATCTGTGCTTTGGGAATTTAGTTACAGTGTTCAATATCACATGGTCAAAAATAGCAGTGGATTTATATTTAAATAATTTATGGTATGGCCCTTGTTGAAGCATGGCTTTTCTTCTGCACTGATTGCCGCCTTGTTACGAGCTCCAAAGTTCTCCACTTCCTTAGCCTGTTGTTGCACTCGGGTGTGGACCCTTGTCCTGGGGCAGATGTGGAAGGCCTCCTGAAAGGGAACAGGAGGTAACTGCCCCCAGGGGGGCAGAGCACTGGAGGAGACAGAGGCTAGGAAGAGCTTCACCACTGGAAGCCCGAGGTCCCCCCTAGGAGGAGCCCGTAGGGACCCAGGCCACTTGGACTTAGGTGGGCCTTGCAGGGTCTCCTAAGAGAATGAAAGTCCGGCGTGCCCACGGACACAGGGGGAGCGCGATCAGGTTCAAAGGTGGCTGCTGGTCGGAGCAAGGAGAACCAGAACAGAGTTGGTGATGACAAGGCGAGGAACAGAGCCAGAATCTGGAGACGAGCTCAGGCAGGCAAAGGTCAAGATCCCCTCTGCACCTGAATTGGAATGTTTCTTCACTTCTCACATTTTTCATCCTCACGGTCTCTCGCAACATATAGTCTTCAACTGAGGCACCCAGTTTACAGCCAAATTTTGGCACTTACTCTGCCAGAAATTCAATATTTCACTCAACTTCACTATCACCTATCACCCACAAGCAATGCACCAACTGTACCTTGAAGACTGTTCTGTCCCCAGCAGTGGGTACACTCACAAACTCACACTCACACTCATACACTCACACACACACACTCACACACTCACACACACACACACACACACACTCACTCACTCACACACTCTCACACTCACACACACACACACTCACACTCACACAGTGGATAACACATTGAAATCGTCGGTTCAGTGTGCTGTGGTAGTCAAAAAAGCAAACAGAATGTTGGGAATTATTAGAAAGGGAATGGTGAATAAAATGAAAAATGTCATAATGCCTCTGTATCGCTCCATGGTTAGACCACACCTTGAATACTGTGTACAATTCTGGTCGCCGCATCTCAAAAAAGATATAATTGCGATGGAGAAGGTACAGAAAAGGGCTACCAAAATGATAAGGGGAATGGAACAACTCCATTATGAGGAAAGACTAAAGAGGTTAGGACTTTTCAGCTTGGAGAAGAGACGACTGAGGGGGGATATGATAGAGGTGTTTAAAATCATGAGAGGTCTAGAACGGGTAGATGTGAATCGGTTATTTACTCTTTCGGATAGTAGAAAGACTAGGGGGCACTCCATAAAGTTAGCATGGGGCACATTTAAAACTAATCGGAGAAAGTTCTTTTTTACTCAACGCACAATTAAACTCTGGAATTTGTTGCCAGAGGATGTGGTTAGTGCAGTTAGTATAGCTATTAAGTTCACCTAGAGAATAGCCACTGCCATTAGCAATGGTAACATGGAATAGACTTAATTTTTGGGTACTTGCCAGGTTCTTGTGGCCTGGATTGGCCACTGTTGGAAGCAGGATGCTGGGCTTGATGGACCCTTGGTCTGACCCAGTATGGCATTTTCTTATGTTCTTATGTTCTTATTTGACCTCAGCCTGCCTTCCGGTGAACCTAGAAGATGTGGTAGGCCTGATTGACAAACTGAAGAGTAGTAAATCACCTGGACCGGATGGTATACACCCCAGGGTTCTGAAGGAACTAAAAAATGAAATTTCAGACCTATTAGTAAAAGTTTTTTACCTATCATTAAAATCATCCATTGAACCTGAAGACTGTAGGATAGCAAATGTAACCCCAATATTTAAAAAGGGCTCCAGGGGTGATCTGGGAAACTACAGACCGGTCAGCCTGACTTCAGTGCCAGGAAAAATAGTGGAAAGTGTTCTAAACATCAAAATCACAGAACATATAGAAAGACATGGTTTAATGGAACTAAATTAAAAAAAAAATCAGATTTGGCATGAACTTTTTCTGGTAAATGTTGTGAACCTGCCCGCGGGCAGGACCCCTACCTTTGTGGCCAGTCGGGCCGCTGACGCTGTTCCCCCCCCGAATGCAGCCGGTCGGGCCGCTGATGTCTTGTCCTCGACGTGGCACAGGAGCCACGTTCTGCCTTGCGGGGCTGAGTGCTGGGAGAGTCTCTTCGCGGCTGAGGCTGCCGCAGCCACTCCTGCTTCCATCCGGGGTCCTCAGACGGCAGGAAAGCTGTCCATGCTGATGCCGGGGTCATCAGCCGGCAGGGAAGCCGTCCCTGCCGGTGCCTGCAGCCTTCCTGCTCTGTTTGCTCATCCTTCTTCTTTCTTCACGGCTGGAGCCGCTTCTTCAACCTGCCTTGCTCCATCTCGGGCCCTCTATGTGGCTAGGATGCCACCATCGGGTCTGCTCCTCTCCTGCCCTCCTTAGGCGTGGGCGCACGCCTCTCCTCTTCTTTTAAAGGGCCAGCCAGGTGTGGCCCCTGCTAGCTCCTCCCTGGGTGTAGTCCTCTTCAGCTCTACAAAAGGGCCCAGCGTTCAGTCCAGCTTTGCCTTCGCAAGGAGTTAGATGCTCCTGGATGTTCCTGTTCTTCGCTCCAGGAGTCTTCTCTGTTCCAGCTCTTCTTCAAGGTCCTGTGTTCTTTGTTTCCTGTTAGAGCTCCTGAAGTCCGTGATCCGTTCCTGATGTCCTTGATCCACTCCAGATTTCTGCCTTTTGTTCCTGATGTCCACGGTCAGTCTTGATGTCTGTCTTCCAGTTCCTGATGTCCTTGATCCAGTCCTGATGTTGGTCTCCTGTTCCTGAGGTCCGTGATCTAGTCCATATGTCCTGAACCCCAGGTTCCTCGTTGCCACCTTTCCTGGCATGCCATGTCATGGTCTGTGACCAGCCCCATGGGTGGGCTGAGTAGGGTGCTTCGTGGTACAATGCCTTCTTCACTACTGCAGCACAAGCCTCTGAAGGGTAGTCCTTGCTTGAAGCCAAGTCCTGTCTTGGCCCTGAACCTTGCCGGCCCTCGGATTCCCTTGTGTCTGCTCCGTCCATGCCAAAGACTCTGCCAGAACCTGTGCCATCTCTGTGTGGTCCGGAACCAGCCACTGGCGGCTGTGTAGGGCGCGCTCCGGTGCAGGCCTCTTCAGTTTCTGAGACATGCTCCTCTCAGTTATTCCACTATCTCATCTAGAGTCTACGTCAGTCCCAGCGTGGTCCGCGACCAGCCCCGCGGGTGGGCTGTGTAGGGCACGCTGCGTCACAGTCTCAACCAAGCTCTTGAACCTCGCTCCTGTGTGTGTGAGTGTGTGAGTGTGAGTGTGTGTGAATAATGAACTCATTTTAAAATCTTTAAAAACTTACCAAACATCAATAAAATATATCAAAACTGTAGACACATCAAATAAAATCCAATAGTTAAAACAGATAGGGGGTACCTGAATGTAATCTTCTTTGAAGTGCGAAAAAGAATATAAAAATCTAAAATAAAAATAAAATAAAAAATAGAAAATATCCTCAGCTCTCCATACCTGCGTATGTTTTGATTTCTAATCACCTTGAGATTGTCATGGATTAGCAGGGGAGAGGGAGGTGCACACTTTATCCTTCTCTTTCTTATTTACACAAAGTCCCTAACATACATATTCATTTTGTCGCTCACACAGTTGACTATTTATTTATATAAAATTTATAAATCATTTTACAGCTTTCACAATGAAATCTTTCATGCACACTCATCTCTCAAACATGCATACACACATCTTCTCTCACTCTGACACACACCAAACACACACACAGGCTCCTAATCTGTTACTCACATACATACTTGCAGGGTCTCAATCTCTTACTCACATAGGCTTCCAATATGTTGCTCATGTATATACACACACACCCCCCTTCACGCCATATACACACCATACACACACACACACAGTCTCACAATCTCATACTCACACACACACACACACACACACACACCTTCCTCTCTCAATCATAATCGCTCACATATAGTCATCTGGGTCTCTCCCTCTTCTACCTGCAGCTATCCAGCCTCTCTTTTCCATGTCTTCTGCCTGAGTGAGATGGGCTCCTCTCATGGCCTGTTGGATTTTGCCAGGCCTCAGCAGCAAGCAGGAACCTGTAGGGCCTCCTTCATCTTCTGCCATGATTGGGATGGGCTCTACTTGTGGCCCATTGGATTTCACTGCCCTACCAGTAGACTCAGGTCGGAGCCCCCTCTTCTTTCACTCCTGGCATGCAGGTCAAACATCAGTTGTTTTAAGTGCATAAGCTATGGAGGCCCCTAGAGTTTAAACAGCTGACATTTGAATTGCATGCTGCAGGATCTAAGGCTGCGCTGACCTTGGCAGTAGGGATGGTTTCCATTTAGTTGAAGGCACCAGTGCTGGACGGGAGGAGATTTTCAGGCTGGGTAGATTGCAATTGGATTGGAAGGCTAAAATCCAGATATTTTCTGAACATTCTATCCTTCCTGAAATATCCGTATTGTCCGGAATAAATCTGTACAGCTGGCAACCCTAGTTATGGTGGGCTGAAAGAGGACAGATGGAGGGAAGGAGACAAGAGGTAAGATTATTTTAATTTGCCATGGGAAAGGGACATTGAATCAGACCCTTTTCTCTTTACCTTCGCATAAATATTTGGGGTTTACGAGATAGCAGGCCCTCTTTTCTCTCACTGTGCTGGGTGGGGATTGGCTATTTTTCTTTTTGTACTGCATTGGGACCACTTATCTAGCTATATTCTTAAAACATAGCAGGTTAAGATTAAAGTTATCTGGGAACACGATCCTAGCTAACTTTAACTTTGTTCATGTCCTCTTCTAGAGTTAGTCGAATAACTTATATGGATAACTCCAAACAACAGAGTTTGTCAAAAATTTTATTTGGCTAATTCAAATCTACCCAGCAAATGCCCCCAAAATGACTCCCACTTAGCTAATTTTTTTCTGGATTCCCTGTTGCTGATATTCAAAAGTTGGCATTTATCCAGATAACTTTTGAGTTCTCTAGATAAATGCCTTTGAATATTGTCCTCACAGTATATTTATTTTCTTGATCTTTCCCTCATATTATTGGGTATATCTTCCCAAAAAGGCTCAGGGCTGGTCCTGAGTATGCTGATCCCTCCCCTCTTGTAATCCCCATGGTGGGATCTCGGTTATCATATACAATATTCCTGTCATTCTGTTGTGCAATGTAATCCAGTCCCTGCACCTGCTGTGTTTTTTTTAAATATTTACTGCAAGCAGTTTCCTTTCTGTGTCAGCAGTTTCAGGTGATGATTGAAAATGTACACCTTAGGGATTCCTCCTGAATTGCATTCCAAGTTTCATATTGGTTGGTGCAATTAGTAGAATAAAAAAAAGTTGGCTAGCTCTGGATTATAATTACAGGATGCTTCTCATTTGACTTTAAGTTGGTCCCAGGAGGATATTGCTATCCACATTAGGTTGTTAATACTGTTTAAGGATTCAATGATTGCTTCAGCTAATGCAAATACTTTAAACTGGAAAAGTGAGTTTGATCTATACTGCACTCCTCCCTTTCACTAAATTCTCCCTCCCCCTATTGTTTATGCACATACTCTCTCCTCCTCTCTCTTCTGCCCTCTAGAAAGAGGAAGGGGGGAGAGACAGAGAAACATATCTGATTCTTTACTTATGTCTATCATCTATCAAGTATACGCATAAAACAAGTAACATTTAAAATATTTCTAATTTGATTTAATGGCTTTCCTCTTTGAGGTGTTTTTTTTTTTAAAGAATAACATGCATGCAATAATTGTTCATTCAGAAATGGCCCTGAGGACATTGTTAGATGCTTTCTGACTTCAGTAATTATCTCACACAGTTGACTGCTTAGGGGCTGATTAAAAAGTTTTTGACTGTGCAACTGTATTAACATATTAGCCCTTTTAATGTACTTGTTTCTTTTATTATTGAAATGCATACCTTTGCTATCACTGGAATGCTAAGAACATAAGAACCTGCCATACTGGGTCAGACCAAGGGTCCATCAAGCCCAGCATCCTGTTTCCAACAGTGGCCAATCCAGGCATAAGAACCTGGCAAGTACCCAAAAACTAAGTCTATCCCATGTTACCGTTGCTAGTAATAGCAGTGGCTATTTTCTAAGTCAACTTAATTAATAGCAGGTAATGGACTTCTCCTCCAAGAACTTATCCAATCCTTTTTTAAACACAGCTATACTAACTGCACTAACCACATCCTCTGGCAACAAATTCCAGTGTTTAATTGTGCATTGAGTAAAAAAGAACTTTCTCCGATTAGTTTTAAATGTGCCACATGCTAACTTCATGGAGTGCACCCTAGTCTTTCTACTATCCGAAAGAGTAAATAACCGATTCACATCTACCTGTTCTAGACCTCTCATGATTTTAAACACCTCTATCATATCCCCCCTCAGTCGTCTCTTCTCCAAGCTGAAAAGTCCTAACCTCTTTAGTCTTTCCTCATAGGGGAGTTGTTCCATTCCCCTTATCATTTTGGTAGCCCTTCTCTGTACCTTCTCCATCGCAATTATATCTTTTTTGAGATGCGGTGACCAGAATTGTACACAGTATTCAAGGTGCGGTCTCACCATGGAGCGATACAGAGGCATTATGACATTTTCCGTTTTATTCACCATTCCCTTTCTAATAATTCCCAACATTCTGTTTGCTTTTTTGACTGCTGCAGCACACTGAACCGACGATTTCAATGTGTTATCCACTATGACGCCTAGATCTCTTTTTTGGGTTGTAGCACCTAATATGGAACCTAACATTGTGTAACTATAGAAACATAGAAACATAGAAATGACGGCAGAAGAAGACCAAACGGCCCATCCAGTCTGCCCAGCAAGCTTCACACACTTTTTTCTTTCATACTTATCTGTTTCTCTTAGCTCTTGGTTCTATTTCCCTTCCACCCCCACCATTAATGTAGAGAGCAGTGATGGAGCTGCATCCAAGTGAAATATCAAGCTTGATAAGTTAGGGGTAGTAGGGGTAGTAACCGCCGCAATAAGCAAGCTACACCCATGCTTATTTGTTTTACTCAGACTATGTTATACAGCCCTTATTGGTTGTTTTTCTTCTCCCCTGCCGTTGAAGCAGGGAGCTATGCTGGATATGCTTGAAGTATCAGTTTATTCTTCTCCCATGCTGTTGAAGCAGAGAGCCATGCTGGATATGCATCGAAAGTGAAGTATCAGGCACATTTGGTTTGGGGTAGTAACCGCCGTAACAAGCCAGCTACTCCCCGCTTTGTGAGTGTGAACCCTTTTTTCTTCTCCCCTGCCGTTGAAGCAGAGAGCTCTGCTGGATGTGTGTAGTATCAGTTTTTTCTTCTCCCCTGCCGTTGAAGCAGAGAACTATGCTGTATATGCATAGAAATTGAAGTAACAGGCTTATTTGGTTTGGGGTAGTAACCGCCGTAACAAGCCAGCTACTCCCCCCTTTGTGAGTGCAGATCCTTTATTCCACATTTCCTCTTGCTGTTGAAGCTAGAATGATGTTGGAGTCACAGTAAGCATGTGTACGTTTATTGAATAAGGGTATTGTCTCCAGACAGTAGCCATCATTCTGGCGAGTCACCCACTCTTCATTGGCGGCCTCTTGACTTTATATAGCATGGGTTATTTTTCCCTATATGCATCACCTTGCACTTATCCACATTAAATTTCATCTGCCATTTGGATGCCCAATTTTCCAGTCTCACAAGGTCTTCCTGCAATTTATCACAATCTGCTTGTGATTTAACTACTCTGAACAATTTTGTATCATCTGCAAATTTAATTATCTCACTCGTCATATTTCTTTCCAGATCATTTATAAATATATTGAAAAGTAAGGGTCCTAATACAGATCCCTGAGGCACTCCACTGTCCACTCCCTTCCACTGAGAAAATGTATTATCTAAAAAATTTTTAGAATGTATGGTGGTGGTTTCATATAATATTCAACGGGCACTCACCAAGTTGCCACGTAATGCTCTTTGTTGTAATCATCAACTCGTCACCTCCATCCTATCTTTTTTTAAAAATGTTTTTTTGTGATGAAATATACGCCAATAAAATTTGTTTCTGTGTCTACTTCATGCTCTGAAAAATTAAAATACTTATATTTAATGAATTCCACCTTCTCCTGGTTATGGTTAACAACTTATATTCCGCTCCTTTCCTGTTATGTTTAACAACTTATATTCCGCCCCTTTCCTGTTATGTTTATGGGAGAATGTGAACCCTGGGCTGAGATGAGAGGTGTCTCCGCCCACAGGGAGGAGCCCAGTGAGCCTCAACGTCAGCAGGCGCAGACTCAGTGGCGTGGAACACAGAAGTAGAGACTTTATTATAAATGGAGAAAAACAATAATGTCCACAGAATAGCAGATGTAGTAGTGCAGTGCTGAGCAATGGGGAATGCCCAGAGTGAGACCACAGTTGAGAAGATCCAGTAGTGGCCTGCGGAGTGGGGTACGCTGATACTGTCGGTATAGTAGATGTTGAAGTAGAGATGCCGGAACCCGGAAGTGGCTCCTGAAGTTGGTATGCAGATATTCTGTAGTGCAGGATAGCTGAATGACTTCTATTGAAGGAAGGTGGTAGTGGTACGGGGTACACCGCGTGGAATCCTTAGCACAGTTCAAATGGTAGAAGTCAGAAGAGGTACTCACAGAAGATGGTTCCTGGAGAGAGAGAGCCCTGAGAAGCAGGTTTGTAGCAGTCAGGCAGGTAGGCCCTCCGAGGAGCGGATAGCTGGAAACGTAGAGGAGCCCCCGAGGAGTGGGTACTCAGAGGGTCCAGATGCCAAGAACAAGTCAGGAACAGGAAGTCCTTGAAGAGGAGAATTCAGGAAGATGGAATTCCTTGGTAACTCAAGGAAGGCAAGGACTGGTTGGATTAAGTGCGCAAGCGGGTTAACGTCATCGGGAGGGGAGTGTTGCGACTGTCGCTGCTTGACGTCTCCACTCCGCCCTCCTTACCTCTTTGGCGACTCCCTCCTGGGTTGATGGAAGTTTGGCTGCTGCGGCGTCATTCAGCCGACCTCCTCCGGCGTCCCCGGACCGGCTCGACGATGCCTTACGCCATGTTTTCCTGAGGCCAAAGGGCGCACACGCGCGGCGCGACCCCGTCTCAAGTACCAGCAGTGGCGCGAACCTCAGGGGCATCCCCCTGAGATGACGTCATCATCTTCGGATATTTAAAGGTCTTTCTGAAACCTCTGTGGGAGATGGGTAAGAGATATTGGATGGTTCAAAGAATGGGGGGTTAATTGAAACCTGGATAATTCCTCCCTTAGATGAATCAGCTCCATTTTAATTTCAGACAGCTGAAAGCAAAAGGGACAATGTTTGATTCTCCAATGATAGTCCTTTGGTCATAAGCAGCACAATTGTTGCATTGAATGAAAGACATTTTGTTAAATTATCACTAATTCCTTAAAATCATGTAGATAAGGTATGGTAAAATTTAGACTCTAAAAAATGTTTTATTAGGCATTTGAAATATAAACTAAAAGCATTAGTGTTAGCCAGTAAAGGTTAATAGGTGCTTTCCTTGGAGTCTCCATTAATTGCTCTGATCTGTAGTTTCCAGCCTCCTTTCTACTACCACTTTTGTGAAGTGGAACCACAGCCAGCCTTCTCCAATCTTGCAGCACCACCTCCATCTTCAATGATCCATTGCATAGATCCTTCATCAGACCCACTAGCACTTCTCTGAGGTTCTTGAGTATCCTGGGATGATTCTGATCAGGCCCCATGGCCTTGTCCCCGTTCATTTTTGCTCGTTCTGCCCAAACACTCTCCTCTCTTAATGGGGTGATATCTACCCTCCACCCATGCAACTCTTGCCAGCCTGCAATGGTTCTCCTCCAGGGTCTTTTTTTTAAGTGAGCACCAATATAAAGTATTTGTTTAATATTTCTTGAATTGTAATGATTTTGGGTAGTGGACCCTTAATGCTGTGGTATGATTGGTGCTGCCTAGTGAGGAAGCCCACCAGGCCCTCATTGACAGCTGATGAAGAAGCCCTTGGGCACAGATTGAGCCCTTGGATTCTGATGGCCGGTAGGTCTTATGTGGGTCTCTAGGGCAATCTAGAATTGAGACTCCAAGTCCAAGTGCAGATCAAAGCAGGAAGCAGATACTGCTACCAGGCAGGAGGTTGGAGTAGGCAGCAGACAGCAGATATATGTACCAGGGCAGAGGTTGGGGCAGGCATCAGACAAGGAATGGTCAGATCCAAAGTAGAGGCTCATGTTCAGGCAGCAGTCAAGGAAATTCAGAGTTCTCGTCGGGGTCAGGATCCAGGAAATCAGGCCAAGGAGGGAGAGACAAGATACAGACAAGGAATGGGCAAGGAACAGGACAGAGAAAGTAGCAACATGCACTGGGACACACAAAGGCACTAGGAGATCAGTTGCTGAGGTTTCAGGGCTGGATTCTGAGGAGTCTTAAATACAGAGAGGCAGTGACATCATCAAAGGGGGCCGCAGGCACTTTTCCTGTCACAGACCCTTTAAGAGTCCAGGTTTCTGAATATGGGCCTTATAGTACCTTCTGAACCAGATTTCCCCAAACTCAGATCTCAGATGCCACAACCTAGCTAGATTTTGCAGGATATTTTCAATAAACATGCATGAGATCTATTTGCATATAATGGAGCAGTGTATAAAATAGATCTAATGCATATTCATTGTGGAAATCCTGAAAACTTGACTGGGTTGCAGCCCAAAGGGCCAAGTTTGGAGGCTCCTGCTCTAAATCTTCCAAATCTTTTCTTAAAAATATATCTTAACGTTACATCATCTAGCACCAGGCTTTATTAGTTCCACTCTCCAGACACTAAACTTTAATTTTCCCAAAGCTGCTTATTAGTCACTTGTATTTGCTCAATCCAAAAACAGATCTATTTTGCAGAGTGTAGTAAATAGGCAAAGTGTTGCATCACTGATGGTTGGCAATGCAAATTAACCAATCTGTTAAAATGAGAAGATGGCTAGATAAGTATTGTCCAAGAGGCAATTTTCTCATAGCAGGGCACTACTGAGGTGCAAAGAACTGAAAATGAGTGCTGTTAGGTGCCATCACCTATAGTAGAGTATATTTATTGGGAGATTACACTTAAAAACATATATGTAGATAAAGCAAAGTTCATTTTACTATAATGTGATTTGTGTTGTGAATCCCCATTATAGGATCCTCAAACCTACTCTCAAGATGAATTTTATTCTATAAATATTGTACTATATTATTATTTTTCAACCTCTGTTTAGTTCTCTACTGTACAAATATGTTCTTCCTTCTCTCACAACTACAGAAATCTCTGGCCTGGATTCTTAAGTAGATCTCAATGCTCTTTACAAGTCCTTCAATGTCTGAAACATGTGAATTCATTTCTGGGAAGGATATGTCTGCAGGTTTAAGACAGCTCCTGAATGGAAATGAAGACAAGTCGTTCTTATTATTAGAACTAACACGTTTTAATTTCAATAAACCGAGGCATACAAAAGTAAAATGAGATTTCCAAGGTGAAATTGGTGAAAAGCTTAGAACGGAGGATTAGGAGGATAATAGGATCTGCCAAGAAACATAGGGTTAGAAACCAGAGATTGCTTTTGTATGGAGCAATGCTTCGTTTAATGGAGCTCACCAAATTCTATTTTTATTCTCACCATTTTTCTCTACTAATCATACTGCCTTTACCTCTCCTATACAATTGACATAATTTGAAATATCTAAAAGTATACTTTTAGGACCCTAAGGATAGAGTTTTAGCAATATGTTACATAGCTGGTGCATAGAAACACAGAAATATGATGACAGAAAAAGAACATACAGTCCACCTGGTTTGGCCATCCATCCAATTTGTCTAGCCTTGCCTTACAATTCCCACACTGACCAAGGAATCTAACATACGTGCCCAAAACCCTATGGCACAATGAAGGTGAGGGCTGGAATCTGCTGGCGAGGTGGGATCCCACCATGCCCTAGTGCTGGGGGCACCACCAGTCCATCTCACCCAACCAGTTGGGGAGGGGGAGCATGAGTGCACATGATAGGACCCAAAAGATGGTGAACTATGCCTGGGCAGGTTGAGGTTCATAATGGTCCTGACATTTGATTTTATAGATCTGTCTGATTTTATGCAGCAATTATAAAGTTACGATGACAGGTAGATAAGGATTTGGTGGTGGTGGTGTATTATTACTTTGTATATGAAAATATAAAGATGTATATAGGTAAAGTATAGAAAGAAGGTTAAATATTTAAGTTTGCCATTTCATATTTAGTTAAATATTGTGTGGTGTCCATGTGGGATTCAGAGGATGATTAAGCTGCACACATTCTTTATATTTGTTTACCAGAAGATCTAAAGTATGATGGGACTTCCTCAGGGTAACAAGCTGCAGGATGGGATCCCTGGGGTTGTTACAAATGTACATAAAAGATTCAGGAATCTATGAACTACTTAATTTCACTGAAGAAAGGATCAATTTGGCAACAAAAGGGTATGTTTTCTTTATTTGTGATTATTAGTACCAACATAATCATCCTCTGCCATCACTCTGCACCCCAAAAAAGGTGAAATTATAGGTTGTGTGAATGGATTTATTGAAATATTTTGAATATTTATAAAAGAGGTTGATTGAACTTTTTGACTTACCGGTTTATTGAGGCTCTTGCTTTCAAAAACAAAAATCATCAGACAAAGTGAATTCCTCAATACATCAGTGGATCTATAGGATAACACCAGACTTTTTGTGGCTTTGCTACAGTCTAATATGCTTATATCTGGAGATTTTTTCAAGTTTATGCATAGGGATGGTAACTTTTAAACAGGTGCATGGGTGCACTTGTGTATAAATTTGGCCTTCATCCAGGGACACAGCCATTTTAAAATATACACACATATATGTGCAAATGTAAAATAGACAGACTTCATTCACATGTGTGAACAATTTTAAGTGGATGTGTGCCAATGCAAGCTTGGACCGTGTAAGTGGGGGTATTTTAATGCCTATGCATTTGCCAGTTTTCCCAGTTCATTCCCAGTTTGACCCAGTAAGGGATGGGACTACCAAACCACACGAGATAGCCTCCCTTCTCCTCTATTAGCCCTGAACTCTAAAACCCAACCAATCTTTCTAATTCACATTATTTAATTACTTACAGAAGTTACACATCTGGGGACCCCGGTGCACACCTGTGCATGTAGGTATTTGCATGCAAACTTGGAGTTGAAATCCAGGAACACCCATACCCCACCCCTTTTCCGAACCTTTCCATTTGTGCAGGTAGCGGGAGATACGCGCGTACGCGGGTGATTTTAAAATCTGCTTGGCATGCGCTGGCCTGACATATTCATGTATCTCCTGCTTGCCGGGCTTTTAAATTTCACCTTCTAATTTCTACCTAAATAGAATCTTTTACAATGGAAGAGAAATGGATGAGAGGATGGGAGTTTGAATGGTGGACATTAGGGGGAAGGGGAATAAGTCACAGACAGTTGGTATCTCCTACAGACTCTTCCTAGCACAGAGCAGAATAAACTGAAATCCCATGATCTTGCAGGAAAACCATTCATGCTTGGATAAAGCCAACACTGCATGATAGAACGAGCCAGAAAGTGACTGCGATAAGGAACAAGTAAATCCATGAGGGAACAAGAATTCTGTATATCTTAAAGATGAGTCATCTGTCTCAGCAGGTAAGATCCCCAAAGAGACTGGAAACGATTTTAGATCAGATGCCTTGAAAGGGAGAGAAGATTGTAAGAGAGATAATAATGCATAAATCATCATGTACCACAAGATCAACATATAAAATTCAGCTGGATGTCCCCTCACTACCACAAGCCAAGCTATCCTCCACTAGAAATAGAGCCATCTCTATCGTCGGCCCAAAATTATGGAACTCACTACCTCAACACCTCAATTCGCAAGTAAACTCTAAATCTTTTAAAAAAGAACTCAAAAATTGGCTACTTTCACAGTCATACAATGACTGCTCACCCATTGACAGCAGAACTTAAACCTTTTATCATATCCACTTCTCATTCCTTTTCTTGCTGCAACACCCTCCTTCTAACTTGCCCCAATTCGCAGAAACCTTTTTCTCAATTATGATATCAACTGTCTACTTCAAGATATGCATACATTCATATTTATTTATTTATTTATTTATTAACTTTTATTTACCGACATTCGTGAAGCACATCATGCCGGTTTACAAAGAACTCAGGTGGGAGATACAATAATGTTCATTGTATTTATTGAATTTTATTAAGTTATTGTTTTTTTGATTCAATCTCTGTCATACTGTTATGAATTTAAATGTAACTGGTTGTTATTATGTAAACCGGAGTGAAGGCAATGTCAGCTATACCTCGGTATATAAACAAATGCTAAATAAAATAAATAAATAATGCAGGATTCAGAGAAACCGTGACTGGAGCATCAGCTGAGATCAGGTGTAAAGCAGAAAAGATAAGAAAGGAAACCCAAGATATTACTTTGAAAAAATGCCAGATTTTTAGCTTATGCACTAAATGTTCAATTCACCTAAAATAATTGTCACCTCTAGACAGACTTAGATTTTAATGAAATATCAGCTTTGGTAAAAATAGAGTAGAAAAATATTCCTGACAAAGGAAAGCTATGCTGTGTAGGAGGAGGGCCACCTTAGATATGCCAGGATTGTCCTCACTGCTGCCTGCATACCTGTCCTCTTAGACTCAGTCACCTCAAAAGGTGTGTGTGTGGATAGATATAGATATATGATACTTATTCACCTTCAAAATCCTCATAGCAGAATATATTTACTCCAGCTACAGACAGCATTCACATTCCTTTTTACTGATTCCTTTTTAATCATTTTAAATTGTTTCCTTAATTTTTCTATATTTTTTTGTCTTGCTTTACTTGCATTTCATCTCATACGCCAGCTAAACATATAAATTAAAATGTTACTCTAGACATGTTATGTATTGAATGAAATTACACGGTGCTTCTGAAGCGTTAGTATCATTTTCCCAGGATGCATCTTTTAATAGGGGCTTGGCTGGATTTATAGGAGTGCTGCATATTTCAAACTTCACATCATTTTGTATCTCATTTTTAAAACTTCTATCTTTCTTTCATAAAAAGTCTCTATCTGAATGATGCCTTCACACTTCCATTGACTGCATTGTCTATATATTGTTAATCTCATATCACTCAATATGTTCATTTATTTACTGTATCCTGTTTGTGAGCTGAAAAGTTTGTGTTTATTTACACACATTTTCATAGACTTATAACATGCATTCCTACTTGATCTAGACAGTTTCTGGCCCAATATTTCTTGGTCTGCCATCAGTCACACCTTTCTATTCAATTAGAGCTACCCCAATACCCACTATTTCCAATAAAAACCTCAGGCATCCTGAATGCAAGAACAGGCCAATGAAATGAACATTTTCTACATTAAAGAAAGAGCATCACCTGCAAAACATATAGAAACATAGAAATGATGGCAGAAAAAGACCAAATTGCCCATCCAGTCTGCCCAGCAAGCTCCCACACTTATTTTCCCAGACTTATCTGTTTCACTTACCACCAAGTTCAGGGCCCTTGTTGGTAACTGTTTGATTCTATTTCCTGCCACCCCCTGCCATTGATGCAGAGAGTAATGTTGGAGTTGCATCAAAGGTGAGCATAAGGCTTAATGGTTATGGGTAGTAACCACTGCATCAAGCAAGATACCCCGATGCTTGTTTATGCAGATTGCACAGATCAATGCCTTGCTGGATGTTGTCTGAATGTAAATCCTCTTTTCCACATTTTCCCCTGCCGTAGAAGCAGAGAGCAGTGCTGTATATGCATTCAAAGTGAAGTCTCAGGCTTAATTGGTTTAGGGTAGTAACCGCCACAAAAAGCAAGCTACCCCCATGCTTATTTCTTTACCCAGACTGTGTAGTTCAGTCCCTGTTGATTGTTGTCTGAATGTAAACCATCTTTTCCACATTTCTCATTGCCATTGAAGCAGAGAGCAATCTTGGAGTTGAAATTAACTGTGTGAAATTAAGAACATAAGAACATAAGAAATTGCCATGCTGGGACAGACCAAGGGTCCATCAAGCCCAGCCAGCATCCTGTTTCCAACAGAGGCCAATCCAGGCCACAAGAACCTGGCAATTACCCAAACACTAAGAAGATCCTATGCTACTGATGCAATTAATAGCAGTGGCTATTCCCAGTAAACTTGATTAATAGCCATTAATGGACTTCTCCTCCAAGAACTTATCCAAACCTTTTTTGAACCCAGCTACACTAACTGCACTAACCACATCCTCTATCAACAAATTCCAGAGCTTAATTGTGCGTTGAGTGAAAAAGAACTTTCTCTGATTAGTGTTAAATGTGCTACTTGCTAACTTCATAGAATGCCCGCTAGTCCTCCTATTATCTGAAAGTGTAAATAACCAATTCACATCTACTCGTTCAAGACCTCTCATGATCTTAAAGACCTCTATCATATCCCCCCTCAGCCATCTATTCTCCAAGCTGAACAGCCCTAACCTCTTCAGCCTTTCCTCATAAGGGAGCTGTTCCATTCCCTTTATCATTTTGGTTGCCCTTCTCTGTACCTTCTCCATCGCAACTATATTTTTTTTGCGATGCGGCAACCAGAATTGTACACAGTAATCAAGGTGCGGTTTCACCATGGAGCGATACAGAGGCATTATGACATTTTCTGTTTTATTAACCATTCCCTTCCTAATAATTCCTAACATTCTCTTTGCTTTTTTGACTGCCGCAGCACACTGAGCCGACGATTTTAAAGTATTATCCACTATGATGATTAGATCTTTTTCCTGGGTGGTAACCCCTAATATGGAACCTAACATCGTGTAACTACAGCAAGGGTTATTTTTCCCTATATGCAACACATTGCACTTGTCCATATTAAATTTCATCTGCTATTTGGATGCCCAATCTTTCAGTCTTGCAAGGTCCTACTGCAATGTATCTCAATCCACTTGTGATTTAACTACTCTGAATAATTTTCTTTCGTCCGCAAATTTGATTACCTCACTCGTCGTATTCCTTTCCAGATCATTTATAAATATATTGAAAAGCACTAGTCCAAGTACAGATCCCTGAGGCACTCCACTGTTTACCCTTTTTCTCAGAGAAAACTGACCATTTAATCCTACTCTCTGTTTCTTATCTTTTAAACAGTTTGTAATCCACGAAAGGACATCGCCTCCTATCCCATGACTTTTTAGTTTTCTTAGAAGCCTCTCATGAGGGACTTTGTCAAATGCCTTCTGAAAATCCAAATACACTACATCTACTGGTTCACCTTTATCCACATGTTTATTAACCGCTTGAAAAAGTAAAGAAGATTTTTGAGGCAAGACTTCCCTTGGGTAAATCCATGTTGACTGTGTTCCATTAAACGATGTCTTTCTATATGCTTTATGTTTTTGATCTTTCGAAAAGTTTCCACTATTTTTCCCGGCACTGAAGTCAGGCTCACTGATCTCTAGTTACTTGGATCACCCCTGGAGCTCTTTTTAAATATTGGGGTTACATTGGCCACCCTCCAGTCTTCAGGTACAATGGATGATTTTAATGATAGGTTACAAATTTTAACTAATAGATCAGATATTTCATTTTTTAGTTCCTTCAGTACCCTAGGATGCATACCATCCGGTCCAGGTGATTTGCTACTCTTTAGCTTGTCAATCTGGCCTACTACATCTTCCAGGTTCACAGTGATTTGGTTCAGTTCGTCTGACTCATCACCCTTGAAAATCATCTCTGGAACAGGTGTCTCCCCACCATCCTCATTAGTAAACAAGGAAGCAAAGAATTAATTTAGTCTTTCTGCAATGGCCTTATCTTCCCTAAGAGCCCCTTTAACCCCTTGGTCATTTAGTGGAACAACCGACTCCTTCACAGGTTTCTTCCTTTGGATATATTTTAAAAAGTTTTTATTATGAGTTTTTGCCTCTATGGCCAACTTCATTTCAAATTCTCTCTCTCTTCGCCTGTCTTATCAATGTTTTACACTTAACTTGACAATGCTTATGTTTTATGCTATTTTCTTCAGATGGATCCTTCTTCCAATTTTGAAGGATTTTTTTTTGGCTAATATAGCCTCTTTCACCTCACCTTTTAACCATGATGGTAATCATTTTACCTTCCCCCCATCTTTCTTAATGCGTGGAATACATATGGACTGCACCTCTAGGATTGTATTTTTAAACAATGTCCATGCCTGTTGAACACTTTTAACCTTTGCAGCTGCACCTTTCAGTTTTTTTGTAACTATCTCATTTATCAAAGTTTCACTTTTGAAAGTTTAGTGTTAGAGCTGCAGATTTACTTATTGTCCCCCTTCCAGTTATTAGTTTAAATTTGATCGTTATGATCACTGTTGCCAAGTGGCCCCACCACTGTTACCTCTCTCACCAAATCCTGCGTTCCACTAAGAATGAAATCTAAAATAGCTCCCTCTCTTGTTGGTTCCTGACCCAATTACTCCATGAAGCAGTCATTTATTACATCCAAGAACTTTGTCTCTAGCAAGTCCTGATGTTACACTTACCCAATCAATATTGGGGTAATTGAAATCTAAATATATAAGATATCTCTTTATATGTGAACCCACGATTTGTATAAACATAAATTGGTGACGTGGTATCATACACTTTTAGTTTACTAATGCTATAATAATTTTACTCAATGTAGGAATGTCTATATTAAATTAGGGACCATCATACCACCCACTGTGCATTTAAGTTAATACTTGTATTTGTGCACTTTGATGGGTCGTCTTTAATCATCGGTCCAAACAGTTCAGGATTTACACTTCATGTTTTGTTTTTTTAAATTTTTACTTAAAATATAGAAGATATAACTTCCCTTGTGATGGCGTCGGAGTCAGAGGTCCGACACGCGCATTTCGCGTTCCGCTACTTCAGAGACGTAAATTCAGCTAACTCTCTTAGTCTGGCTCTCCCCGCATGACTTAAGAATGGGATTTGAACCGGCTTTTTCCGGTGTTGTTCACGTCTTCACGTCACCGGTTGCTGCTACTGAACGGATTAAAGATCCCTCACAATATTCGGACCCAAATGTTGAGACAGAGAAATGGCGCTGAGTCCGAATATTGGGCCTACTTTCAAAAGGGCCCAGCGACGTGCGTAAAGCCATGGGATGGGGGCGGGGTCAGGCTGTGTCGGGGATCGCGGGCCAGCAGTTGGTGGGCGCTCGCAACTTGCGCCTGCCCAGAGGCAGGCGCAAAAGGTAAAATAAAGGTCAGGGGGGATTAGAGTAGGACTGGGGGGGGGGGGGAATGTTTAGGGGAAGTGATGGGAAGGTCAGGCTAGGGGGAAGGGAATGGGGGAAGGCAGCATAGTTTGGCGTTCACAATTGTGCACCCCCTTGCGCGCGCCGACCCAGGATTTTATAACATGCGTGCGCACATGTAGGCTGCGCGCACTTCTTTTAAAATCTACCCCTATATTTTTTGAAAGTTGACTCTAATATTTCCAAATCTATTATTGATGCTACTTAGTCATGAACATTGTCAGCAGACAAGTTTGGTTTTCTGCGCTGCTACTAATCTAATTGTAAGGTTTTGAAGGAAGGGAATCTGGTGGGAAGGTATTCTGGATTAAACATACTTTTCATATGTTATTTTAATATGCTAAGTTGCTAACCCTAATCTTATGATTGGACTCACCTCTAGTATTTTTCTAATATTTTTTACTGTTTCATTTCTACAGATTAACATTTCTGTCGTAATGGAAGGAGAGAACCAGACAATGTCCATTAAATTTTATCTGATGGGATTCTCCAAGCATCCACACCTTCAACCCTTATTTTTTGCCATATTCTTTATTATCTACATGCTAGCCTTGCTGGGCAATGCTTTGATCATTACCGTCATTACCACTGACTCTCGCCTTCATACTCCCATGTACTTCTTTCTCATCAACTTGTCCATTTTAGACATTTGTTGCACAACAACTGCTATTCCTAAGATCTTACAGATCATCCTGTCAGAGGACAAATCTATTTCCTACCCTGGATGCATGACTCAGCTCTGTCTCTTTCTTTCAGCCTTGAGTACAGAGCTCTTGCTCTTGACAGTGATGGCGTACGATCGCTATGTTGCAATATGCATCCCGCTGCATTATACAACCATCATGAGCAAGAGGACTTGTATTCTTCTGGCTGCAGCTGTCTGGCTGATTGGATTCATTAATTCAATAATACACACTGGCTTAATGCTTAGGTTAAAATTCTGTGAGCACAACATTCTTAACCACTTCTTCTGTGAAATCCCACCAGTATTAAAGGTGGCCTGCTCAGACACTTACATCAATAATGTGATGGATATAATGGCAGATATTCTAATTAGTATGGTTTGCTTCCTTTTAACAGTCTTATCTTACACATACATCATCTCAGCCATATTGAAAATCCGATCTGCTGAGAAAAAGATGAAGGCCTTTTCTACCTGTGCATCTCACCTCACTGTTGTGTCGTTATTCTATGGAGGTGTAATATACACCTATGTTCGACCTGTCTTCAGCAATGAACTAGAGGCAGACAAAGTAATGTCTGCAGTTTATGCTATTGCCTCTCCTATGCTGAACCCGATTATTTACAGTTTAAGAAACAAAGAGGTTATCAATGCTCTTAAAAAATTAGTTGGCAGAAATGTATTTTCACAAAGATAGTTACTATTTAAAAATCCAGCAGAAAGAAGGGTAGAGACTGAATCTACTTCTAACCGGGAGCAGATTAAGGCTTGATTTGCACCCTTGCACTATGTGAGATGACCTTGTTCAAGAAGCCATAACTGAATGATAAGGAAGTTTCATCTGTTGAGGATAATTTGCAGAGGAATATAGATGGTAGCTGGATACTTAAGGAGTTACTCGGCTAGATCTCCTGTAGTGAAACGTTTTCTTAGCAGAGTGGCTGATTCTATCTTCCTATATTTTTAGAACCAGATGACTTCAGGTTCGTACTCCAATCCTTGATCTTTGCAGGCTTAAATATTTGCAGCTCCTTATTTCTTGGAGTCCAGAATATCACCATCAGTCCCCTTTAACTGTTGCAGAATTCTGCAGCAAGAATCTTAACAGGCAAATGCAAACATGATCATATAACACCAGTGTTATTTAAATTAAATTGGCTGCTGATTCAGTACAGGATATCATATAAAGCACTTACCTCTGCACAATTTACAATAGTAATGAGTCATGGTAAGGTACTAGATTACACCCGTATACCCCTTCTATAAACCTCTGATCAACAAACAAAGGTTTCGTGTCTGTCCATATATTCAACAGGTTCATTTGAGAGAAATTAGGGAAAGGTCAGTATCAGTAGCTGGGCCCATATTATGGAATAAAATGCCAGAAACTTTGAGGCCTGTAAAAGACAAAAAATAATTCAGAAAAGAGCTCAAAACTTGGTTGTTCCAGCAATCAGTTATAGGGTCATTTATCAAAATGCATTATGGCATTAACACACGCGATAACACACCCGATAGTTCTCGCAACATGTGTTGCAAATGCAAATTTTACAAATTTATTCAGAGGGGCGGGATCAATTAATATGAGGGGCATTATCACATGATGTGATAGTTTAATGCACACTATCACCGGAAATAACTACACCTTTTTTCCTGGTGTTAAACTCTGTGATATGTCCAAAATGCAATTTGCAGTTTTGCACATTTTGAGAGAAAGAGAGGGAGAAGAGATACATTTGGGAGAAGTTAGGAAAAGATCAGTATCAGTAGCTAGGCCTATTTTATGGAATAAAATGCCAGAAACTTTATTGTTTTGCTCTAGCTTGATGGACTCTCTACCAGGGTACTATCAAGCTAGGGCGAGAGAACACTGAAGTAATCTCATCTTAGTCTGACTTTCCTCACTGCAAATCACATCAAATCTTCAAGGAGGTCTACTGTGCTGTTTGTATGTCTCACTCTGCATGTAAAAGTGGCCCCAAAACACAAGACCACCACCCAATCCTCACCTCGAGTTACTTGCTGCCCTCCTAAAGTGATATAAATAGTTGATTACTATCAAAGTCATATACAGAGTCTCTTTCTCTCTCCCTCTCTCTCTCTCACTCTCTCTCTCTCTCACTCTCTCAATGGTGCAAAAACTTTAAAACACATTGCAATAAGCTACTTATGCAAAGCACATGGTGTGTAACTCTGAAATTATCATAGCTATGCCCCTTTTCCTTATTGTGGGTGTTATTCATGTGAAAATTACTGAATTTTGATAAATTTAGGCCTTAGTGAGCTGCTAACAGGAGCTTAATCAAGAGTTGCATAATTTTGCCCAATGAAGATCATCCTGTCAGAGGAGAAATCTATTTAAAAGTTTAAAAGTATTGCCCAATGAAGTGCTATGTTGCTGTTTTATGTTGATTATAATGATGATGTATTTTATATTTACTAATTTAATTTATTTGTTGTTTTCTCTTCATTAATTTTGTTATTTTATGAATGTTATATTGTGAACCACTTTGATTGTTAAAAGCAATAAAGAACACATATTTAAATAAAAAAATAAATAAAATAAATACATATTTACTAGGTAGATTTAGCAGCACAAAAAATGGGACATCTAGGGCTGGTATTGGATTGACGGAGGGAAGATACATGAGTAGATTTTATTTTCAAACATTTATGTATATTTTCAAATGCCATAAAGATAGAAGGAACAAGGTCCATGGATACTTGTTTACATGTAAAACTAAAGAACAAAATCACAGAACAAATAAAAAGATATTGTTTAATGGAACACTGCCAGCATGGATTTACCCAAGGGAAGTCTAGTCTTACAAATTTGCTACTTTTTTTTTGAAAGATTTAATAAACATCTGGATAAAGGTCAACAGATAGGTATAGTGTATTTGGATTGTCAAAAGGCATTTGACAATGTCCCTCATGAGAGCCTTCTAAGAAAATTAAAAAGACATGGAATAGAAGGCAATGTCTTTTCATGGATTGAAAACTGGTTAAAAGAAAAGAAACAGAATAGGATTAAATGGTTAGTTTTCTCAGTAGAAAAAGTTAAACAGTGGAGTGCCTCTGGGATCTGTACTTGGACCAGTGCTTTTCAATATTTATAAATGATTTGAAAAGGGATATGATGTCAGGTGATCAAATTTGCAGATGTCACAAAATTATTCAGAGTAGTTAAATCACAAGTACATTTTGATAAATTGCAGGAGGACCTTGCGAGACTGGAAGATCGTGCATTCAAATGGCAGATGAAATTTAATGTGGACAAGTGCAAGGTGATGCATATAGGGAAAAATAACTCATGCTGTAGTTTCATGTTAGGTTCTAGATTAGGATTTACAATCCAGGAAAAAGATCAATGTATCATTTATTTATTTATAACTTTTTTTATACCGAAGTTCAGGTAACAGAATTACTTATCACTCCGGTTTACATTATAACAAGTAGAAAACAATGACAACATATATCTTACAATGAACAAGGGAGTGAACAACTTGGATAATATAACATAACTAGGAACAGTAGCAGTATTCACTATTAGAGCGAGACTAGCACATGGGGAGGGAGGTTTGCTAATGGGGGGGGAGGGGGAAGGAAGGTTGTTCGTGGAGGGGGGGAGGAGGGAGAAATTTATTGATGAGTAAAAACATGAGCATAGGTTCTGGACGTCAACAGTATGAAAACAGTCTATGGGAGCTGTGGAAGACTAAGTAAGTTAAGGGAATGCTTGACCGAATAGCCATGTCTTGAGTCTTTTTTTGAACGTGTTGGGGCAATGTGTCAGCCTTAGCTCCGGAGGAAGCAGATTCCACTGTTTGGGGCCTGCTGTGGATAGAGCTCTTTTACTTAAAGATGTTTTCATGGGAGGTGCATGTAGAGTTCCTCTTTGTGCTAATCTTAGCGGTCGGGAAGACGTGTGAAGCTGAAGAGGGATTCTGAGGTCCAGTGGAGTGTTGTTGAATATGGCTTTGTGGGTGATTGATAGAAGTTTAAACAGGATTCGAGATTTGACTGGGAGCCAGTGGAGCTTCTTTAGAATTGGTGTTATATGATCTCTTTTGTTGGATTTAGTGAGACACCTTGCTGTAGCGTTCTGTAACAGTTGAAGAGGCTTTAGGGTGTAGACTGGGAGACCGTGAAGCAGTGAATTACAGTAGTCCATTTTCGAGAAGATGATGGATTGTAACACTGACCTGAAATCGTGAAAATGAAGGAGGGGTCGAAGCCTTTTTAGAACTTGGAGTTTGTAGTAGCACTCTTTAACCGTAGTGTTGATGAAATCAGAAAAGCTCAGATGGTTATCCATGACCACCCCAAGGTTTCTGACCCGTGGGGAGAGAACTGGGAGCGGCGTAAGGTGAGAGCTATTCAATGGAAGGTGAGAGCTATTCAATGGAAGGTGAGAGCTATTCAATGGAAGGGTGCCATCTTGAGTGATCAAGAGGAATTCTGTCTTGTCAGTGTTGAGTATCAGGTTAAGGTTACACAGGAGTTTGTTAATGGATAGGAGGCAGGAGTTCCAAAAAAGTACGGTCTTTTGAAGTGATTCGGTGATAGGAATAAGGATTTGGACGTCATCTGCATATAAGTAATGGGTTAACTTTAGATTATAGTGGATAATACATTGAAATCATCAGCTCAGTGTGCTGCAGAGGTCAAAAAAGTACACACACACACACACACACACACACACACACACACACATATACATGTGTGTATTTCTTATCCTGACCAATTTTTTTCTACTAATCACACTTCCTTTACTTATCCTATACAACTGGCAAAACTTGAAAATTATTAAAAGTGTCCTTTTAGGTCCCTAAGGATAGTGTTTTAGCAATATGTTATGCAGCTGGTGACATAGTAACATAGAAACATGATTGCATAAAAATATCATACAGCCCATCTAGTCTGCCCATCCTTCCAATTTTTCTAGCCTTACAAGTCCCAGATGGATCAAGAAGTCTAAGACGTGTGCTAGTCGGAGGGCCTCGTGAAACCCCCGTGGCACAGTGAAGGTGAGGGCTGGCACATTGTGTCTGAGATGGGATCCTGCCTTGTCCCACCACTGAGCACACCACCAGTCCATCTCGCCCAGCCCACTGGGGAAGGGGAACATGAACACGCATGGTAGGACTGGAAAGATGGTGAATTATGCTTGGGCAGGGCAAAGCCAGAGGAAGCTCTGGTGGTGGTCCATAGTGACATATGACTTTCTAGGTCTATCTGATTTTAGGCAACAATTATAAAGTTTACGCCTGGGGGAATTCTGCACAAAAAAATTTAAAGTTCTGCACATAAAAAATATAAATTCTGTGCACAAAAACTTAAAATTCTGCAAATTCTGCAAACTTTTTATTGTCAAAATAACACAATTTACATGATGGTCCTTAAGTAATTACATTTTAAATTATTACAGAAAAAAGTTATTGCTTAAAGATGCAGAATTTTAAATATTTTGAGCAGATTTTCCCTAGAAATTCACTGTAAGAGGGTTCCTTCCACTCTCTCTCCCTACTCCCTTGGCCACTTTGCCCTCTCAGGCCCCAACTCCTCCACCTGCCAGTATCTCTCCCCTCCATCTCTAGGCTCAACCCCTTCCACTCTATCTTCACTCCCAGAGTTTGACCCTGTTCTCAGTACTGCCCCTCACACAGGCTCCCTCTATCCCTCTCTCTCTCTCACACACATGCTCCCTCTCTCTAGTGCACATACTACACTCTCATACAGGCTCCCTCACTTTCTCGCACACACATCCCCTCATACAGAGTCCCTTTCTTTTGCATGCACACTCTTATAAGCTCCCTTTCTCTCTCATGCATTCACGCTCACACAAAGCTATCTACATCTCGCTCGCATGCACTCCTTCACACAGGCTCTCTCTCAAACATACACAATCCCTTCACACAGGCTAGCACCCTCACATACACAGGATCCCTTTTTCATACACACGATCTCCCAATCTCTCACACTCTCTCACACATACACACTCCTTCACAATCTCCTCATATAGGCTCCCTCTCTCTGGCACTCACACTCAAACACCACCCTTCTCTCTCTCACCCCTTCCCCATCTCTCATCCTCCCTTCCCCCTTTCATAGTCCCTCCCCCTTCACTCTCTCACAACCCCCTCCCCTTCCTCACACACACACACACACACACACACACACACCTCTCTACATACATTCATGCTCACTGGGGCCTTCATCTTTGCCGTGAGTGGAGTGAGTCCAGAGGCGTGCAGGGGCCTTCATGTTTGCTGCGAATGGCACACGCACTCTGTTTGTGGTGCGCCGGGGACCTTTATCTTCACCACGAATGGCACGCTCTGTTCACAGCATGCCGGGCTATCCTCTGCCATTTTTTTTCACAGAATTTGGCAATTCTGCACAGGGGTGGAATTCTGCACAAATTGGGGTCGATTTTATTAAACCACACCCGCGTGTACATTTGTTTGCGCGACCGGCACAAACAAGAGTACGCCAAATTTTAATAGATGCGCACTTATCCTTTAAAATCCATGGTCAGCGCACGCAAGGCTGCCGAGCCGTGCAGCCTGCCTCCGTTCCCTCCGAGGCCGCTCCGAAATCGGAGCGGCCTTGGAGGGAACTTTCCTTCTACCCCTCTACCTTTGTTAGAAAAGTTACGCCTGCCTGCGACAGGCGTAACTTGTATGTGGCGGCCGGCGCGCGATTCCCCAGCCCAGGAGTGGTTTCGGAGGCCTCAGCCATGTGCCTGAAATGCCCCCGGGCCAGAACCACCCCCGTGGCCCCGCCCCCGAATGACGCGCCACTGCGACACGCCCTCCCCCCATGAAAGCCCCAGGACTTTCGCGCGTCCTGGGGCTTGTGCGTGCCGCCGAGCCTATTCAACATAGGCTCGGCGCGTGCAGGGGGAGCTTGGGGTGCGCATCTTACACGCGCACCCCTTTGAAAATCTGCCCCATTCTGCGCTTTGCAATAGCGCAGAGTTCCCCCAGGACTGAAAGCTATGATTTCAGGCAGATACGCATTTGGTGGTGATACTGTATTATTACTTTGCATATGAAAATATAAAAATGTATATTTGCAAAGTGTAGAAAAGAAAGTTACAATTAAAGTATGATAATCCCCATTTAATTAAACAGCGATTAGTGTGTGGTGTCCATGTGGGATTCAGAGGATGATTTAACTGCACACATTCTTTATATTTCTTTACCAGAAGATTTAAAGTATGAAGGGACTTCCTCAGGGTAACAAGCTGCAGGATGGGATCCCTGGGGTTGTTACAAATGTGTATAAAAGATTCAGGAATCTATGAACTACTTAATATCACTGAAGAAAGGATCCATTTGCTAACAAAAGGGTATGTTTTCTTTATTTGTGATTATTAGTACTAATATTACTCTTCATCCTCTGCCACCACTCTGCTCCCACCCTGCAGTTCTGAAAAAGGTGAAAATGTAAGTTGTGTGAATTAATTTATTGAAACTCTTTGCATATTTGTAAAAGAAGCTGATTGCTCTTTTAGACTTACTGGTTTATTGAGGCATTAGCTTTCAAAGATAAAAGTCATCAGAGAACGCAAAAGCCTCAATACATCAGCGGGTCTGTAGGATGCTACCAGCCTTTTTGTTGTTAGTGCTGATAGAGTCTAACATAGCTATCTCTCTTGAAATGTTTAACTTTACGCATTTAATTTTGAATTTCTGCCTAAGTAGTTTAGAATGATTTACAATGGAAGAGAAACGGATGAGAGGATGGAAGTCTGAAAGGTGCACATTAGGATGAAGTCACAGACAGTTGGTTTCTCCTACAGACTCTTCCTATCCAAGAGCAGAATAAACTGAAATCCCATGATCTTACAGGAAAACCATTCATGCTTGGAGAAAAACAACACTGCATGATGGAACGAGCCAGAAACTGACTGTGATAAGGGAACAAGCTAATCCATGAAGGGAGGAAGATTTCTGGATCTCCTGAAGAAGAGTCACCTGTCTCAGCAGGTGAGATCCCCAAAGAGATTGGAGGCAGTTTGGGATCAGGAGCCATGAAAGGAAGAAGAGATTGTAACAAAGATAATATTGCAGGAGACAGAATACTTGAAAGATCGGTGACTGAAACATATCCAGTGAGATCAGGTCTAAAGCAGAAAAGGCAAGGAAGAAAACCCAAGATATTACTTTGAAAAAATGCTACTTTGATGCTCCTGCACAAAAGGTTCAATTCACCCAAAATAATTTTCACATCCAACAGCAGTAGAAAATCGATTTTAGTCAAATATCACCTTTGCTATAAGCTGACGTGAATAGACAAAAAAATATTTGGCACAGCTTGGAAAGGAAAGCTATGCTGTGTAGGAGAAATGCCAGCTTTGTCCTCGCTTCTGCCCATGCACTTGTCCTCTTAGACTCATTCACCTAAATTGTGTGTGTATCTGTTATAGATAGAGATATAAATCAAATATGACATTTATTCACCTCAAAGAGCCTTCAGCGCTGAATATACAATGGCTTGCAAAAGTATTCTATCCCCTAAAACGTCAGAAGATTTGCATGGATTACAAATGACAACTGCACAGATTATTCCAGACAGTTTGCCGTCTTTACGTTTAAGACCCAATATTTCATGGTTTGCTGTCAGTCACATTCCAGCACTTCTCTATTCAGTTAGAACTACCTCATTAAACATTATTAGCAATAAAAACCTCAGGCATCCTGAATGCAAGAACAGTCCAATGAAATGATCATTTTCTACATTGAAGAAAGAGCATCACCCGCAAAAACAGCCAATGTCTTTTCTAATGGTTACTGATTGACTGCACTTGGTCAATCAGACTCTGGCAGGAAAAGTAGGGCACTCTGCTTTTGTGAATATTGATCTATTTGTGTCTTTTAAATACCTTCCAGTCTCAGATAATAGAATTATTTTCAATATCATACCCGTGCTATTTCACAACATAATAATAGGGAGGTTTGAACAACAGATGATGGTGATGATACAATACCCTTCAACTGATGCAATAAATTAGGAATGATGGCTATTGAGCAAATGATCACATTTATATAATTATTATAAATTGTACATCTCTTTGAATGTGTAATCATAATTTAAATTAATGCTTCACTGATTAATTGTGATCCATATTTTTGGTATCAAGAATTTTTATTGGGAAATAGCATATGAATACATTCTTAGTAATCTAGGGAAATGTTTATTTAAAAGGATGCTGGATGCGTGAAACAGCTTCCCATGGAAGTGCAGAGTCTGAGATCTAGTACCGATGATCCTTGAGGGATTGGTAGGGATTGTAGAGTGGAACAGTTGGTATAGATGGGCAGACTAGACAAGCTGTATGTCTTTTTCTGCCTTCATGTTTCTCTGGTTTTAGAACTTTGAGACATATAAAATAAAGAGTATACAGAGAATGCTTGACTTAGAGTACAATCTCCATTTTGAATATGCTTCAACATGCTAAAGAGCATTTTCCCAGTGCAACATTTAATAATAACTGATGCACATGTAAAAGTAGAAATAAGATGTGCATTTAGGAAGCAATTTCTGGACTGTCAGTGGCACCGTTTGCATACACATTTTATCTGCGAGTTTGCACCAACTTTCTTTATTATAATAATTAGCATTTACAAGATTTAAACAAATGTATAAATATAAAGAAATAAAGGCAAAATCACCAAAAAGAGAAAATATTTTATACATAATTATCATATCAAGCGCTGATCAATGGGGGAGGGGATAAATAGAAGAAAATTGAGGCTAAAGGCCATCACCACCCCAAGCCCTAGAAATCCCTTCAATCCCTAACAACCATACACTCAAAAGGAAAATTTTATTTTACCACATTCTGTATCAGTAAGGAATCTCCAAATGCAAAGGATCAAAGAAAAGAAATGTGTTTCCTTCATGACATAGAATACATTTCTATGGGAAGCTCGCAATGCCATGACCTGCGGTCTCAACTGGAGGAAAGACATCTTCATAAGTTGGGTCGCTTAATTCTCTGGCCAAAAGAGGACAATCTTCATACTTTAAATAATAGTTGTGTTACAGAGGGGTTCTCCATGGTCCTCATTACCCTCTGTGATAATAAACTCCACTGTTATTCAAATCTCTTCCAGAATGAAAAGTCTTGGAGTTTTGATTGACTCCGGTTTGACATTTAATTTCCAGGTCATATTGGTTACTCATATGTTGCATCTGTGAGATGCTTTTCCCAACTGGATTTCCAGCTTGTAGTTCAGGATCTAATTATGCCCCTCTTCTTGTAATTCTTTATACATTGGTCTTCCTGTTTCAGCATTGCAAGCAATGCAGCTTTTACAGACCCCTGATTATTTCTGACAAATCAACCAGGGAGCCTATTTCTCAGATTCTGCAACAGCTCCACTGCTTCCATTACAATGGAGAGTCACATATAAAATTGCCTCTTAAGTTTACAAGATGTAGACTTCAGATTCACGCCCATGGGTTGAATGCACTGTTGCTCATGTATAATTCCTCATAATTCCTCATGTATAATTCCTCATGTAATTCCTCGTATAATTCCTCATAATTTTACAAGAGACAGCAAACTATACAATAGATTTCATATCATAATGTAAATAATGTAAATATTTTAACCCCTACCGTTCGGCTCTCTTATTCTATTTTCTCTTCCCAGTTTTAAGACCCTGTTGTAATGTAACTTTTGTTCTCCTTACACTTGTTTTTCGTTTCTTGTTCTCACCCCCTGTTTCATGTAAACCGGCATGATGTGGTTTCTAATCATGAATGCCGGTATAGAAAAACGCTAAATAAATAAATAAATAAATAAATATGTTGCAATCCTCCCAGAAGGACCTTTCAAGGTTCTCAAATGTGCTTTCTCTGTGGCTGCCCCAGTTCTGGATTTCCCTGCCATTTGAATTGTGCATAGAAGGCTGTTTTAAATCTTTCAAAGGTTTGTAAAAACCCAATAATTCCATCTGGCTTATTCTTTACGAGCTTGGGTCGTAAGATGCTGTGATTTGTTGTCTTTTAAGAATTTTATTTTGTATACTGCCTTGGGCTTTTGGCATTAATGGAATCGATGTTTTAATAAATAAATAAATAAACAAATAAATAAATATTTAATTGATGTCTAAACACTCTGGGGTAGATTTTCAAAGGATTACGCTTGTAACTTATGCGCATAACCCCAAAAACCTGCCCCTGCATGCGCCGAGCCTATGTCCAGGGCTTTGAAAAAGGGTTGGGGTCGTGGTGCTGGTGCTGGGGGAGGTCCAGGAGCGGTTCGGGGGTGGTCCCGAGTCCTCCAGCACAGCGGCTGTGCCGGAGGTTTGCGCACCGGCAGCCGGCCAGCGCGCACAAAATATGCCTGCAACAGGCAGGCATAAAAAATAAAATAAGGTAGGGGGGGTTTAGGTAGGGCTGGGGGGTGGGTTAGATAGGGGAAGGGAGGGGGAAGCGAAAGAAAGGTTCCCTCCAAGGCAGTTCCAATTTCGGAGTGGCCTTGGAGGGAACGGGGAAAGCCATCGAGGCTCCCCTAGGGCTCGGCGTGCACAAGTGTGCACCCCCTTGCACGTGCCGATTCCGGATTTTATAACACGCACGTGGCAGCGCACGCGTGTTATAACATCGGATGTACATTTGTGCTCGCAGGATTAAAAATCTGCCCTTCTATGAATGCCTCCTCTCAATATATTCTGGAAGAACGCATATCCTGTTAGTCACATTGACAGAAGGGCATTTTCAGGCAGCAAATTAACTGTCATAAAACGCTTTATTGCTTTGTAAATCTTCACAAGTGCATCTATTGTTTTACTTGCATAAAAGCCTTGCTAAGTGTAGGCTTTGTAATATAGCAATGAATTTCCTATCTTATATGGAACCTGATAAATAAGAATGAACACAGAGTGAAAAAAAACCATTTGAGAATATGAATTTGAAATAAAATGAATAGTGAATTTATTTCATGAAAGTTCAGGTCTTATTAAAATTTGGATAAAGCTATGCACTGTGTCAAGAAAGAATAGTTTAGATTGTTAGGTTCCATATTAGGTGCTACAACCCAAGAAAGAGATCTAGGCGTCATAGTGGATAACACATTGAAATCATCGGCTCAGTGGGCTGCAGCAGTCAAAAAAGCAAACAGAATGTTGGGAATTATTAGAAAGGGAATGGTGAATAAAACGGAAAATGTCATAATGCCTCTGTATTGCTCCATGGTGAGACCGCACCTTGAATACTGTGTACAATTCTGATCGCTGCATCTCAAGAAAGATATAATTGCGATGGAGAAGGTACAGAGAAGGGCAACCAAAATGATAAAGGGGATGGAACTGCTCCCCTATGAGGAAAGACTAAAGAGGTTAGGACTTTTCAGCTTGGAGAAGAGACGGCTGAGGGGGGATATGATAGAGGTGTTTAAAATCATGAAAGGTCTAGAACGGGTAGATGTGAATCGGTTATTTACTCTTTCGGATAATAGAAAGACTAGGGGGCACTCCATGAAGTTAGGAAGTGGCACATTTAAAACTAATCGGAGAAAGTTCTTTTTCACTCAACGCACAATTAAACTCTGGAATTTGTTGCCAGAGGATGTGGTTAGTGCAGTTAGTGTAGCTGTGTTTAAAAAGGGACTGGATGAGAAGTCCATTACCTGCTATTAATCAAGTTGACTTAGAAAATAGCCACTGCTATTACTAGCAACGGTAACATGGAATAGACTTAGTTTTGGGGTACTTGCCTGGTACTTGTTGCCTGGATTTGCCACTGTTGGAAACAGGATGCTGGGCTTGATGGACCCTTGGTCTGACCCAGTATGGTATGTTCTTATGTTCTTATACAGCAGATTCCTCTAATCCCAAAATATGTAGCATGGAGTGTGTTAATGTTTTACTTGCCCATGGCCACTTCCAGCAACACTGGAAGCACAGGTAAAGAATGTTGCTGTTACAGCTCATTAAACTTTTTGAAAATTGACTCTGATATTTCCAAATCTACTAGTAATATTACTGTAGTCATGGACATTTTCAGCAGACAAATTTAGTTTTCTGAACTGCTGCTAATCTAATGGTAATGTTTTATAGCAAGAGAGACTGATAGGAAGCTATTCTGGATTAAACATACTTTTCATACATTATTTTACTATATTAAAGCTATTCTTATTATTGGACTCACTTTTAGTATTTGTCTAATACTCTTTTCTGTTTCATTCCCACAGATACACATTTCTGTCATAATGGAAGGAAAGAACCAGACAATGTCCATTAAATTTTATCTGATGGGATTCTCCAATCATCCACACCTCCAACCCTTATTTTTTGCCATATTCTTTATTATCTACATGCTAGCCGTGCTGGGTAATACTTTGATCTCTACCATCATTACCACTGACTCACGTCTTCATACTCCCATGTACTTCTTTCTCATCAACCTATCCATGTTAGACATCTGTTGCACAACAACTGCTATTCCTAAGATTTTACAGATCATCTTATCAGAGGAGAAAACTATTTCCTACAATGGATGCATGACTCAGTTATGTCTCTTCACCTCAGCCTTGAGTACAGAGCTTATGCTCTTGACAGTGATGGCGTATGATCGCTATGTCGCAATATGCATCCCGCTGCATTATACAACCATCATGAGCAAGAGGACTTGTGTGCTTCTGGCTGCAGCTGTCTGGCTGGTTGGATTCATTAATTCAATGATCCACACTAGCTTAATGCTTAGGTTAAAATTCTGCGAGCACAACATTCTTAACCACTTCTTCTGTGAAATTCCACCTCTGTTAAAGGTGGCCTGCTCCGACACGTTTATCAATAATGTGGTGGTTATATTGGCAGATGTTCTAACGGGCATGGTTTGCTTCCTTTTAACAGTCATATCTTACACATACATCATCTTAGCCATTCTGAAAATTCGTTCTGCTGAGAAAAAGAGGAAGGCCTTTTCTACCTGTGCATCCCATCTCACAGTTGTCTCATTATTCTATGGAGGTGTAATATACACCTATGTTCGTCCTGCCTTCAGCAATGACCTGGACGCAGACAAAGTAATGTCTGCGGTTTATGCTATTGTCTCTCCTGTGCTGAACCCTATTATTTACAGTTTAAGAAACAAAGAGGTTATTAATGCTCTTAGAAAATTAGTAGGCAGAAATTTATTTTCACAAAAATAGTAACCGTTTAAAATCTAGCATACAGAAGGAAGGGTAGAGACTGAATCTACTTATAACTGGGAGCAGATTAAGGCTTGATTTGCACCCTTGCACTATATGAGATGACCTTGTTCAAGAAGCCATATTTGAATTATAAAGAAGTTTCATCTGTTGAGGATAATTTGCAGAGGAATATAGATGGTAGCTGGATACTTAAGGAGTTACTCAGCTAGATTTCCTGTCGTGAAACGTTTTATTCAGAGCGGCTGAATCTATCTTCCTATAAGTTTAGAACCAGATGACCTCGATCATCACAAGCTTAAATTTTTGCAAGTCACTATTTCTTTGAGTCCCGAATAACACCATCAGCCCCTTCCACTGCTGCAGAATTCTGCGGCAAGAATCATAACAGGCACACACAAACATGACCATATAAGACCAGTCTTATTTAAATTACATTGGCTGCCAATACAGTTCAGGATATCATATAACGCACTGATCTTACTCCACTTCACAATATACAATAGTGATGAGTCATTGGTAGGTACTGGATTACACCTGTACACCCCTTCTAGAATCCTCCGATCAGCAAAGGTTTGCTGTCTGTCAATACTATTCAACAGGCTCATGTGGGAGGGAAAGGTCAAGATCAGTAGCTGGACCTATATTAGAGAATAAAATGCCAGAAACTCTGAGGCTTGTAACAGGCAAAATATGTTTCAAAAAAAGGGCTCAAAACCTGGATGTTCCAGTAGGCAGTTAGTGAGCTGCTACAAAAGCTTAATCGAGAATTGCAGTCTGAGAGCCTTGCATAATTTTGCTTCATGCAGTATACTTGTTTTAAGTATGAGTGCTATGCTGGTGTTTTATGTTGATTATATTAGTGGTGTATTTTATATTTACTAATTTCATTTATTTGTTGTTTCTCTTCATTCATTTTATTTTATGACTGTTAAATAGTTAATCACTTTGGTGGTTGAAAGCAGTATGGAAGACATTTTTTAAATAAAAAACAAGTAAATAAATATTCACTAGGTAGATTTAGTTGTACCAAAAATGGGCCATCTTAGGGATGGTGTTGGATTGACTGAGGGGAAATACATGAGTAGATTTAATTTTCAAACGTGTATATTTTCAAATGTGCAGTAGAAATAGGAGCAGCAAGGTCTATGGTAATTGTGGACCTGCAAAGAGAAACTATCCTTAGAATTTCAATCTACATGTGCTACTGAAAATTGCCCCTATAATTATCAACTGCACAAGTTAGGTGACTTGCTTCCACACATGCCTAGGAGGCAATGTGGCACCAAGAGTGGTATGAATAGCTCAAGAAGCCATGACAATGTAAAGCAGAATCAACAGGGCATAAACAGATGAAGGATCTGTGAGAGGGACAAAGCATCAAAATACAATGGTGAGAACATTCCAAGGAACCATTAAAGAACATAAGAAATTGCCATACTGGGTCAGACCAAGGGTCCATCAAGCCCAGCATCCTGTTTGCAACAGTGGCCAATCCAGGCCATAAGAACCTGGCAAGTACCCAAAAACTAAGTCTATTCCATGTAACCATTGCTAATGGCAGTGGCTATTCTCTAAGTGAACTTAATAGCAGGTAATGGACTTCTCCGAGAACTTATCCAAACCTTTTTAAACACAGCTATACTAACTGCACTAACCACATCCTCTGGCAACAAATTCCAAAGTTTAATTGTGCATTGAGTAAAAAGGAACTTTCTCTGTTTAGTTTTAAATGTGCCCCATGCTAACTTCATGGAGTGCCCCCTAGTCTTTCTACTATCCGAAAGAGTAAAAAACCAGTTTACATCTACCCGTTCTAGACCTCTCATGATTTTAAACACCTCTATCATATCCCCCCTCAGCCATCTCTTCTCCAAGCTGAAAAGTCCTAACCTCTTCAGCCTTTCCTCATAGGGGAGCTGTTCCATTCCCCTTATCATTTTGGTTGCCCTTCTCTGTACCTTCTCCATCACAATTATACCTTTTTTCAGATGCGGTGACCAAAATTGTGCACAGTATTCAAGGTGCGGTCTCACCATGGAGCGATACAGAGGCATTATGACATTTTCCATTTTATTCACCATTCCCTTTCTATTAATTCCCAACATTCTATTTGCTTTTTTGACTGCTGCAGCACACTGAGCCGATGATTTCAATGTGTTATCCACTATGACGCCTAGATCTCTTTCTTGGGTAGTAGCACCTAATATGGAACCTAACATTGTGTAACTATAGCATGGGTTATTTTTCCCTATATGCATCACCTTGCACTTGCAAAGGGCATCAACAACTGTGGCATTAACATCCCATGGTACAGAGAGAGGTCAAAGCAGTTCTAAACGTAGCATAAATACCTCAACAATGGCATGAAAGCCCTGAGGCACTGATAGAGAGAAATCCCAAGGCACCAAATTGAGCAAATGTGGAATATGAACATTTCATGGCACTAGCGAGACAAAGGGTACCAACAACAGTGGCATAAAGATCCCAAGGCAGCCTGAGAGGGGCAAAGCAGCATCATCAGAGGCAGGAAAACACTCAGCACTTATAGAGGGATAGATAAGCACCAGCTGTGGCATCAACACTCCAAGATACTAAACAAGGGGCAACGGGTTTCTCCCACAGAGGGATGAAGATCCCAAAGCACCACAAGAGAGGCAAACATCATGTAGCTACAGAAAACTTTGGAAAAAGTTCAGATTGGTTCTGAGAAGGAAATCTTTCCATAGACCTGGGTAAAGGAGGAAAGACTTGTTGAAAGGAACAGTCTATTGGTCCAACCACTCCTGCAGCTCACCTCTACTATCTCTTAATCCCTCAGAGATCCCCTGTGCTTGTCCAATGCTTTCTTGGATTCAGATTCTGTCCTTGTCTCTATCACCTCCATGGGGAATCTGTTCCATGCATACATCTACCTATCTGTAATGAAATTCTTCCTTAGATTATTCCTTAGTCTACCCCCTTTCACCCTCATCCTATGATCTCTCATTCCAAAGTCCCCTTTGACTGAAAGAAGCCCACAAACATGTTGTGATATATCCAGCACCAAGCCAGGGAAAATAGAAGCAAAATTTTCTTTAGTGACTGGGTCCAAACATACAAAACATGATCCCCGGACCCCAGAGAATCAGAGTCATTCTAATGTACCATGATATCTGACCCAATTCTTGCTGAATTACAACTGCTCAAATATATGCTTAAAGTGAATATGGAGACAACCTGTGCTATTAAATTAGAACTCTCTGATTTGACTTAACATAAGAAGTTGCCAACTGAGTCAGACCAAGGGTCCATCAAGCACAGCATCCTGTTTCCAACAGTGGCCAATCCAGGTTATAAGTACCTGTCAAGTACCCAAACGTTAAAAAGATCCCATGCTACTAATGTCAGTAATAACCAGTGGCTATTCCCTAGGGGGGTTATTTTCTAAAGCTATCACAAATGTGCGATAGCTAGATAGCTAGCGCACGCGTGCGTTTGCTAGCTCAGGGTGGAGTCAGCCTCAGAAGAAGAAGAGTTGGGAGGCACCGGGGCCGACGTGACGAAGACTGCGCCGACAGCGAAAAGTAAGCTGCCTTATCGCTGCCAGTTTCGCACCAATAACTACTCCTTTTATGGTGTAGTTATTCGGCGTGACGCCAGCAGCGATTGCACCGCGGAGGTGCAATTGCTGCCGGCTAGTGCAGGACCGCCCCCCGTTTCGCCCTCCCAGCCCCTGTTAGCACACGATTCACTATGCCTTGCGGCGTTAGTGAATCCAGCCCTAAGTCAACTTGAGTAATAGCAGTTTATGGACTTGACCTTCAGGAACTTATCTAATCTTTTTTAAACCTAGCAGAAATAATTGCCCTAACCAAATCCTCTGGCAATGAATTCCAGAGTTTAAATATGCATTGAGTGAAACATAATTTTCTCCAATTTGTTTTAAATATGCTACTTACTATTTTCCTGGCATGCCCCCTAGTCCTTATATTATCTGGAATAGTAAATAACCAAATCACATTTACCCATTCTAGTCCTCTCATGATTTTATAGACTTCTATCATATCTCCCTCAACCATCTCTTCTCAAAGCTGATGAGCCCTAACCACTTTATCCTTTCATCATAGGGGAGCCGTTCCATCCCCTTTAGCATTTTGGTTACCCTTCTCTGTACCCTCTCCAATGCACCTATATCTCTTTTGAGATACAGCAAACAGAATTTCACACAGTACTCAAGGTATGGACTCACCAAGGAGCGATACAAAGCCATTATGACATTCTCCATTTTATTCACCATTTCTTTGCTAAGAATTCCTAGCATTCTGTTTGATGTTTTGACTGCTGCAGCACACTGAGCTGATGATTTCAAAGTATTATCCACTGTGGTTCCTAGATCTTTTTCCTGGGTGGTAGCTCCTAATAAGAAATCTAAAATTGTGTAAATTCAGCAAGGGTTATTTTTCCCTATATTTATTTATTTAAGAATTTTCTATATCGATATTAATGGCGACATCATATTGGTTTACAGCGCAGCTACAGAATGGAAATTACAATAAACAGGTAAAAAGGGAGGGATTACATAAGAAATAGCAATGAACGAGAGAGTACAAACGCAATGGGCTGCTTGGAGGCAAGTGCAGACCAGTAAACAGCAAATACAAATGTAACATAACTTGGTACATAGTTTCAGTTAATTGCTGGAGTAGCAGGGGAGAGGAGGAAGCAGTGGGGCTATTGAGGGTAAGCTTGTTTGAAGAGCCAAGTCTTTAGGTTAGATCTGAATTTCGTAGTGCATGGCTCAAGCCTGAGATTGGTAGGTAATGAGTTCCAATGCGTAGGCCCAGCAATGGAGAGGGCTCGATCCTCGTGGATATAAGGTGTGCCTTACATTAAATTTCATCTGCCATTTGGAAGCCCAGTCTTTAATCTGCAATTTGGATGCCCAATCTTCCAGTCTCACAAAGTCCTCCTGCAATTTATCCCAAGCTGCATGTGATTTAACTACTCTGAATAAGACAGTACTAGAATTATCTCCCTCTAACTTGCTTATTATTTGAGACACACACATACACTAAAGAATATAGCCCACTATTTCACCTCTCCCAAACTTTTTAAAGATTTTCCAAATCAATACTTTCCGATCCTCTTCAGCTACCAGCAAAATGATCATCTCCTCTCAATGCTTCCACTGGATTCCAGCATTGGGGCTTCCAACCACATTTAAAAGCCTTGGAACATAGAGTTGGCATGTGTGAGGATGCCATTTCTGAGCTGCATGCAGCTTCTGTCAAGATGGCTTCCATGCAATGTGAAATAGAATATCTCTCTAATCGAAACATGAGAAATAACCTCAGAATCCTAGGTGTACCCAAAGGTAAAGAAAATACTGATATTCTTACCTTCCTATTGCATCTAATCCTGGCAAGTATACACCTCTCCTTTGAACTACCGCTTGAGATTGAGCATGCAAACTTCATCTCATCAAGGGCTCTGATGCACTCCACTTAACCTCATCCTATTATATTGAAAGTACTCTATTGTCCACAGGCCCTCATAATTTTTTTCAGGGGCTAAAGGGAAGTAACTGTTATGTGATGTGGTGCATCTGGTTTTACAACATCTAAAATGAAAAGAACTGCACATTGCAAAACGTTGTTTTTGTTCCTTCGTCAGCGATTTAAAAAATTGGCACTAAGTATGGATTACTACATCAGTCAGGATGAGGGTTACACATAACAATGCCATGAAGTTTTATGATTCTCCAGGGGAACTGTTGAAATATTTAGATTCAATGAAGGTTTCTTCACCAATGGACACCTAATTGTCTTCTCTTGTGGCGGCTGTCTATCTCTTCTTGGATCCCCGGGACATTTATCAAATTGATTGACCCAATGATCATGATGTTTCTCTTATTTTCTGCTTATTGTTCACTGTTACCTCTTCAGCCATTGTTTTCATTTTGGATAATATTCACAACTGTTTATAATATCCTGTCTGAGCAATGGGGTTTTGAGCTGCCAGATCTTTGACTCATGCTCCCTAACTCTTAGGGATTTTGGTGAAGTATGCTTCTTTTTTTCTATACTGTTTTCATTGCTTTTTGGAAATTTTTGTTCCCCTTTACATATGACTCTTGGTTAAGATACATTTCTGTTTTTTTATTATATCTTTATTGTGAATTACAAATATTAATTTGTAATATTTCAGTCATGAGCCTTTTATTGGTCTTGTAACATACTTTCTCTTTTAATTATTTTAGCTGTTGGCCATTGAACTTACCATTTTCTCCCTTAACGTTAATGGTATCAAATGGAATCACTGTATCAAATAGAAAAGGGTTCTTTCTTATCTTAAATCACTATACCCAGATTTGTTTTTATTTTACAGGGAGCGTCTTAAATTTAAGAGGGTTTGGATGGGGTATGTTCTTTTTTGCCTCAGCATCATATAAGAAAATAGATGTCACTATCGTGGTACGCAAATCATTAATGAAGAAGAAGATGATCCAGAAGGCAGGTGGATTGCTGCTATTTATTTTTATTTATTTATTTAAAATGTTTTTTATACTGTCTTAAGTTAGGTACCATCATAATGGTTTACAAAAAGGCAAGAATATTAATAATGGAACAGATTATTTATAAATTCTATCACTACACATGTGCCAAGACTATACGGTAACAAATGTTGTTATAAAAAACTCATAATTGGATGTGTTATGTTATGTCCATTTATTTTGTAGCGGTATTAAAATAGAGAATCTATCTCATCTTATTCTAGTAAATTAAGATTAAAAAAAAATAATAGGATATGTACCTGTGTTGGTTTGGGTAGTGTGTTTAGGGTGTGCTGCCAATTATATTAGTGCATATCAAGGCACTGTGCCAGTGGGCAGCCAGTAGGCACTAGGCAGTGACATTAAATCCATAATGTCAGGGAAAGCTAGATGTGGTCAAGTGATTGGGACTAGTGTCATGCAGATGAGCATTTGGTGGTGATATTGTATTATTTGCAAACAAAATATAAAAATGATTATTCACAGTTTATAGAAAAGAAGGTTAAATATTAAAGTATGATAATCCACATTTAGGTAAATACCACATACTCTGTGTGGAGTCCATATGGAATTCAGAGGTTGATTTAGCTGCACACATTCTTTATAATTGTTTACCAGAAAATCTAAAGTATGATGGAACTTCCTTAGGGTAAGAAGCTGCAGGATAGGATCCCTGGGGTTTGTATAAATGTATATTAAAGAATCAAGAATCTAAGAACGACTTAGTATCAATGAAGTAAGGATCCATTCGCCAATAAATGGGTATGTTTAATCTATTTTATGATTATAAGTACTCACAGTATTACTATTAATCCTCTGCCACCCCAAAAAAGGTGAAAGTATTTTAAGCTGTGTGAATGGATTTATTGAAACACTTTGCATATTTATAAAAGAGGCTGATTGCACTTTTTGACTTACTGGTTTATTGAGGCATTAGCTTTCAAAGACAAAAATCTTCAGAGAAAGTTGATTTCTGTTCTCAAAAGCAAATGCCTCAGTTTATCAGCGGGTCTGTAGGATGCCACCAGCCTTTTTGTTGTAATTGCTGATAGAATCTAACAGCTGTCTCTCTTACAATGTTTGTTTATGCATTTAATTTTGAATTTCTGCCTAAGTATTTTAGAATCTTTTACTATGGAAGAGAAATGGATGAGAGGATGGACATTTGAATATTGGACATTAGGGGGAAGGGGAATAAGTCACAGACAGTTGGTATCTCCTACAGACTCTTCCTATCCAAGAGCAGAATAAACTGAAATTCCTTGATCTTACAGGAAAACCGTTCATGCTTGGAGAAAAACAACACTGCATGATGGAACGAGCCAGAAACTGACTGTGATAAGGGAACAAGCTAATCCATGAAGGGAGGAAGATTTCTGGATCTCCTGAAGAAGAGTCACCTGTCTCAGCAGGTAAGATCCCCAAAGAGACTGGAAGCAGTTTGGGATCAGGAGCCATGAAGGAAAGAAAAGATTGTAACAAAGATAATATTGGTGACTGAAACATTAAGGGGCAGATTTTAAAAGTCCTACGCACATAAATCCAGCTGGATTTATGAGTGCGCAACTTGTGTCTGCCCAAGGCAGGCATAACTTGTAAGTTAATTTTTTAGGTGGGGTTTAGCTTAGAGCTGGGGGGCGGGAGAGTTAAGGGAAGGGAAGATGGTGTGAGGGGTAGGGAAGTTTCCTCCGAGGCCCCTCCTATTTCGGAGCGGCCTGGGAGGTCATGGAGGAAGGCAGCGCGGCTCAGCGTGCTCAAGGTGCACAATTGTGCACCCTCTTGCGCGCGCCAACCCCGGATTTTATAACATGCGCGCGGCTTACAGGTAGTGCGCACAAATGTACACCACGCTCGTTGGTTTTAAAATCCGGCCTTAACTGAGATCAGGTCTAAAGCAGAAAAGGCAAGAAAGAAAATCAAATATTACATTGAAAAAATGCCAACTTTTAATCTTATGCACAAAAGGTTCAATTCACGCGGTCTTTAATATCGCAGGAGCAACGTTGGAGCAAATTGGTGGAATTTGAATGTGAAGCTTACTTAGCGCCACTTAAACGGCAAAAATTGTTAACATGAAAAGTAAAAACAGTGTTGGTGAGATACCAGGTCTTTAAATACAACAGGGAGGTTCCAATGGTTCTAAAAAATGTTTTAAAGGGTGAGAATTGCGAGACAGAATCATATAAAAGTTGGATATCGTGGATAGTGATGACAGCGGTTCATAAAAGTAGACACAGACAAATAAGATACAGATACAATATATAGTTGCAGATGCAAAGAAGATCAAGGGTGCCCTTATTGGAATGGCAAAGAATATATAGAAGTGTTGTGAGAGGTAGATCATTGATTCAACAACATATAAATTCCCCTGGATAAGCCGGAAGGTGAAACGAGGGCCCGGTTGGGATAACTAGAACTGTTAATAATAACATCAGTGTTAAGCATTTTGTGATTACCCAGAGTTGTCAAATAGAAATATTGGTACCATGTATTTTTACTGAAATTTGCTAATATAAAGTTGAGTTATATCAAGTTGTATAAAATTACATTAATGTTTATCACTATAGTATTTAAAGCAAATATGATGTAATTTCTATTTTGAAAATTTTGCACAAAGTGAGGATGGTGTGGTTGAGTATGAATGAATGTTGATTTTAGTGAGGTAGAGATGAGATATGTGTCATTTTATGAAAGTCTGAATTTGTGATATTTGTTGATATAAAAATCCAATAAAGGAAATATCAGAGAGAACATAATTGTGCCTTTACTCCACTCTGAAATGAGTGTTTATGGTTGTTATTAATTAATAGGCACAAGAAGAGAGAGTAGTATTTCCTAATATTAGGATTGCTATATATATATATATATATATATCATGCCACACCTCCTTCATGGATAGATTGTAGCCTGATATAACTATATCTCAGTCATCTCCGTGTCAAACACTATATCTACATCTCACCTCTTCTATAACTACCTCTAGTTTCAGGACTTTATTTCCCATACTATGAGCATTAGTGTATATGAATGTCCAGATATTGCCCTTTTTTTTCCAATTTTCCCTTTTTATACAAGTATTTTTATAATTATTTCTACAATTGGTGAATTTTCCTTATTCTCGATTAATTTCTTGTTAGGAATTGTTTAAAATATGTGAAATACTTCAGTTTTCTCAGATTGAAAATTTGTGTCTACCTCTTATTATGTACCAGATTAAAAGCAAATATCGAGAAGTGAGGAAGGGGGGAGGGGCAGGAACAGATGTTCTGTCCTTTTCTCTAGCTCTGATTTTTCTCTTGTTTTTGCAAACATCTAAGGACAATATTCCCACCAGATCTACATTTTTTTCCTTTGCCTCGTCTAGTGATAAGGACATTTTCTTCAGACAATATTTTAAATATAAAAATTCCTTATTTTGTGGTTATAGAGTTCAGGTTTTCCCAGATGTTTCTTTATATAAAACCTCGAGTTGTCTCAATAGATACTTCTTTCTTTTTGAAATTTCACAAGTTTATATTTGTAGACACAAGCCGTTTGAAAATCTTTTTTTTAGGATAAGACTGCTTGATCTTCCATGGATATATGGTATTGGTTAGTGGGGTAAATATTATAGATGATTATTTATACAAGTATTTTTAATGTTTTATTTAACTTAGGGTTTTGTTCATCCATCCTTGATGATTCTAGTTTAAAGCACTCCTCAGTAAGTTTGCCATTCTGTGTTGAGACACTGCAGACCTTCTTCAACAGATGGACCCCCATCTCTGCTCAGCAATCCTTTAAATATCATTCCACAATCCAGGAATTCAAATGCTCTCATCAACACCATCTACGCAGCCATTCATTTATCACCAAATGCAAGCTTCCCTACGTAGGCCTCTATCCTTGACTGAAATGATAGAGGAGAATATCACTTATGCACCTATCTGCTTTACCTTCTCTCGCAGAGCCATGAAGTCACAATTAATAGGATCTATGATGTACCCAGCAGAATCATTTGTGCCAACATGGATGAGCAGCATCGGATAGTAGTGTTTAGGTTAGTGGATTTTAGGAAATCTCTCTATAATATTTTGGATTTTGTCACCCAGCAGACAACACACTTCCTAGGACAACATGTCTGGTTAACAGATGGATGCACCCATGCTCCTCAGTAGTGAGTCAACAACAACCACTACCCTCAGCCTCCTAGGCACAGGACTTGCTGGACTTGCAGCTTTCGGCTTTGCATGTCTTGGTTTCTCCTCATCAGGGGATGATATCTCCTACTCCACTTCCAGGCCTGCATACCGGTTTTTCAGCTCAAGGGAAATTGGAGCTGTGGTGTAGGGTCTAGTGTCTGTAGAAATCTGGGCCAGCTGTTATCTTGTGGACCAGATTCATTTTCCACTTTGCTTGAGTTCTCCATCTTAGATGCCTAGATAAGTATTTCAATTATTTAGACCTCATTCTGCTGGAAGTTTCTCAGTCTCGCCACATCCTCTTTGTGTTCCACCATCTGTTTCCTGAGGGAATTGATCTACCGATATCTTTCATGCTGAGCAGGTTTCTCACTGTAGATTAGGACATCTTTCTGGATAGAAGTAGGACTGGTTACAACAGTTTAAATTTGTAGACACCCTCCATTCATTTAGGGGTTCCACAAATGAAACAAAAATGGTCTCATTCATTGCATTTTACCAATGTGTTTCAAACAAATGCACATCCTTATTGGATAACATCCAAATCTTTTTCAATATAACCAGTTAGGTTTGTAAGTTATCCAACTGTGTCTGGCCAGATAACTTGCTACTATATTATATTCATAATATAGTCAGTTAAGTTATATTCATAATATTATATTATATTCATTATATTCAGTTAAGTGGCATCAAATTGAAACTTAAAAAAAATATAACTTTCAGGCCTTTATGCATGAGCCACCTGCTCACCACCACAGAAAACACTAAAATATATTTTCATCCATATTACTCAATCTCCCCACCCAACAAATGGCTTTTTGTCTATACATTTAGGATGTACTCCTTCCTCTGTCTCATCCTCTATTCTATACACCAGATCCTACCCCCAATCCCAAAAACTCCAGCCTGGAGTGCGCTAGTCTCTTACTCGCTCATGGCCACTTCCAGCAACACTGGAAGCACAGGTAAAGAATGTTGCTGTTACAGCTCATTAAACCTTTTGAAAATTGACTCTGCTATTTCCAAATCTACTAGTAATATTGCTGTAGTCCTGGACATTTTTGGCAGACAAGTTTAGTTTTCTGAGCTGCTGCCAATCTACTGGTAATGTTTTTGCTGCAAGGGAGTATGGAAGGAAGCTAGTCTGGATTAAATATACTGCTCATATGTGATTTTAATATGTTAAACCTATTTTTCTGATTGCTTTCACCTCTTGTAATTTTCTAATATGCTTAACTGTTTCATTCCTATAGATAAACATTTCTGCCATAATGGAAGGAAAGAACCAGACAATGTCCATCAAATTTTATTTGATGGGATTATCCAGTCATCCACACCTCCAACCCTTATTTTTTGCCATATTCTTCATTATCTACATGCTAGCCTTGCTGGGCAATACTGTGATCTCTACCGTCATTACCACTGACTCTCGCCTTCATACTCCCATGTACTTCTTTCTCATCAACTTGTCCATCTTAGACATCTGTTGCACAACAACTGCTATTCCTAAACTTTTACAGATAATCCTGTCAGAGGAGAAATCTATTTCCTATTCTGGATGCATAGCTCAGTTATGTCTCTTTCTCTCAGCCTTGAGTACAGAGCTCATGCTCTTGACAGTGATGGCGTACGATCGCTATGTTGCAATATGCATCCCGCTGCATTATACAACCATCATGAGCAAGAGGACTTGTGTGCTTCTGGCTGCAGCTGTCTGGCTGATTGGATTCATGAATTCAATGATGCACACTAGTTTAATCCTGAGGTTAAAGTTCTGTGAGCACAACATTCTTAACCACTTCTTCTGTGAAGTCCCACCGGTGTTAAAGGTGGCCTGCTCAGACACTTACATCAATAATGTGATGGTTATAATGGCAGATGTTTCTAATTAGTATGGTTTGCTTCCTTTTAACAGTCATATCTTACACATACATCATCTCAGCCATATTGAAAATCCGATCTGCTGAGAAAAAGATGAAGGCCTTTTCTACCTGTGCATCCCATCTCACAGTTGTTTTATTATTCTATGGAGGTGTAATATACACCTATGTTCGACCTGCTTTTAGCAATGAATTGGACGCAGACAAAGTAATGTCCGCAGTTTATGCTATTATCTCTCCTGTGCTGAATCCTATTATTTACAGTTTAAGAAACAAAGAGGTTATCAATGCTCTCCAAAAATTAGTAGGCAGAAATGTAATTTCACAAAGATAGTAACCATTTAAAACCCTGCACACAGAAAGAAGGGAAGAGGTTGCATATACTTATAAATAGGAGTAGACTAAAGGTTGACTTGCACCTTTGCTCTGTGTCATAGATGACGTTGTTCAAGAAACCATAATTGAATTATAGGGAAGTTTCATCTGTTGAGCTCAATTTTCAGTGGAAATTATATGGTAAATGGATACTTAAGGAGTTAATCAGCTAGACCTCCTGTAGTGAAAAGTTTTTCCCTCAAAGTGGTAGCTAGATTTAGCTGTAACAAAAATGGGCCATCTCAGGGGTGGTGTTGGGTTGACTGAAGGAAGATAAATGAGTTGATTTAATTTTCAAACATGCATGTATATTTTCAAATGTGCAGTAGAAATAGAAGGAACAAGTTCCATGGATGCTTGTGCAGCTGCAAAACTTGTAGATAATTTTCAAAGAAAAATTATCCTCAGACTTTGAATCTAGGTGGCTACTGAAAATTACCCCCTTAATTATCCAGTACACAAGCTAGGGGCCTCATTTTCTAAAGTATCGCAGGCCTGCGATACTTTAGAAGATGAGGGGCGGGGGGCCGAAATGGGGGGCAGGCCTGTGCTAGCCGGCAGCGATCGCACCATTGCGGTGTGATTGCTGCCGGTTTCGCACCCAATAGTGCCACCATAGGAGGTGTAGCTATTGAGAGTGAAATAGGTAGCGAAAAGGCACCTACCTTTTTGCTGTCTTCGGCGTCGGCGCAGAGTCGGCCCCGGTGACGCCCCGACGACTCCTCTTCCGGGGCCGACTCCACCCCGACTCTGCCCCCATCCTGGTATCGCATGCGATAAGGGACTTTTCGCGTGCAAAAGGTCCCTTATCGCGTGCGAGCGGCTTGGAAAATGAGGCCCTAGGTGACATTATTCTGCAGATTGCTAAGAGGCAAAGTGAAATCAAGAGTGGCATGAACAGCACAAGGATCATTGATAGGGACAAATAATCAATATACAATGCTAGAACAGTCCAAGTCACCATTAGAGGGGGAAAGGGCATCATCTTCAGTGGCATTAATACCCCATGTACAGAGAGAGGGTAAAGCAGCACTAACAGTAGTATAAAGACTCAAACAATGGCATGAAAGCCCTAAGACACTAAAAACAGAAAATTGCAAAGTACAAAAATCATTACAAGTGGAACATGAACATCCCAAGGCACTAAAAGAAAGACAAAGGGCACCAACAAGTGTGACATAAAGACCCCAGTTCAACATGAGAGGGGCAAATCAGCACCAACAAAGGCCGGAAAACATAAAGGCACTGACAGAGGGAACGATAAGCACCAGCTGTGGCATCAAAACCCCAAGACTCTCTCCCAAAGCACCATGAGAGAGGCAAACATCATGAGAGAGGCAAACATCATGAACAGTGACCTGAAACCAGAGAAGACTTTGGAGAAAGTTCAGAGTGGTTCTGACAAGCAAATCTGCCTCAGATCTGGGTATAGGAGAAATAACTTATTGAATCACTTAGAAGGCAGAAGATGAACCTAGAACAAAACATAGAAACATGATATCAGACAAGGAACATACTGTCTGTTGGCCTAATCTTTCCTGCTGCTCACTGTACACTCTCTTAACCCCTCAGAGATCCCCTGTGCTTGTCGTTTGCTTTCTTGAATTCAGATACTGTCATCGTCTCTACCACCTCCACTGGGAGGCTGTTCCAAGCATCCACCACCCTTTCCATAAAGAAATACTTCCTTAGATTACTTCTTAGTCTAACCTCTTTCATCTCCATCCCATGACCCCTCATTACAAAGTCCCCTTTGATTTAAATAGGCCCTCCTCCCATGCATGAGAGCTTGGATGTTTTAAATGTCTTTAGCATATCTCCCCTATTCTGCATTTCCTCTAGTGTAGGGGCTACTAACTTTTTTGGGCATGTGGACCCCTTTCTAGCCTCTTACAATTTTGCCTGCAGTTATATACCATATGTTATTGTTATTAATGTAATAAAGAAATAATTACGTGCACACTAGACTCATTTATAGCATATACAACTTATTTCATAATACTTACTGATATAAACTGAATTCATATAATTGCAAAGCACAGCAGTAAATATGCAAGAATGTACTCGTAGTCAATAACTTAATGTAGAGTATTTATAAACAGAAAACAAATCGGAAGCCGATCCAGTTGGCTGTGTAGCAGTAAAGATAACGAAGATCAGATAATAGAAAAAGCTCTTTATTAAAATTTGCCCGACTCTGGTCGAGTTTCGCTCTTTAGTCGAGAGCTACCTCAGGGGCAACTAGAAACAAATATATAAATGGTTAAAAATAAACACACATGAAATAAAATTAATAAAAACATATATGGGTGTACAGACTTCAGAAATCATGCAAATCTTAACATGTATGTGTGTTGACAACATAATGGTATACAGAAATAATGCAGAACAAAACTATGCAGAAAAAAATTCAGGACACACGGTATGTGTACAGATGCCATTGAATACAAACAGCAAATGTGAGAACAGAAATTGCTGGAGAGGATAACTTGGTGTTAGGGTGAACCATGATTCAATTAATCATGCTTAAAATATTAATAAAATGACAGGGAGTAAAGTAATTTTGGATCATACAACAGGAAGTTAAAAATTAAATAAAAAATGATAAAAAATAAAATGGGAATTCAGTCAGTAGGTGTTATGGTTAAGCGGTGTTTGGGTGGATTCTTGGTTACTGTGGCAGATGACCACGCCCATGGGGAGGAGCCCCGTGAAGAGCCACAGTACTGGGCTAGACGCAGGATGCACAAGCACAGTTTAGTTCTTTTATTATACAGCTTGAAGTATGTCACCAGAGGTGGCAGTAGTGAGGTAGTCTGGATGTAGCAGTCTCAGGACGCTCGGCAGAGGGAGCCCTTCTCACGCTGTTGGTATAGGGGAATTCCAGTGTCAGTTTCCCAGCAAGACAGTACTGTGGATGAGAGAGACTGAGAGTTAGATTACTCACTAGATGGTAGCTGTAGGTATGCAATTCCACCAGTGGCGGGCCCTGCCTTAAGTAGCAGGGCTCGATAATGTCATCATTCGGGACCATGGATTAGTTTCTCGCTGCGGCCTCTTTAAAGGCTGGCAAGGTTCACACACACCTAGGAAGAGGCAGGATGCTGGACAGCGGCGTCTCCCATTGGAACACGTGGGAAGACCCATCAGGTGCCGGAGGGGTCCGCAGAGGAGCCAGGAGCACCTGAGGAGGCAACGGAGCTGCGGGAGTGCAGGCGGCTGTCTACCACCGATGGTGAGGAAGGGCCAGGTCTGGGAGCTGTGCGCCGGAGGTGAGTAGGCCCAGTCGCGGGCCTGCCGGTGCCGGGACACGCAACAGCTGACACCCAAGCTTCTCATTTTGTTGATGAGTCTTCTGTGTGAGACTGTATCAAAAGCTTTGCCAAAATCCAAGTAAATTACATCAAGTTCTCTTCCCTGATCCAATTCTCTAGTTACCCAATGAAATAAATTAGATTTGTCATGCTGCTAAATATCCCTTCTAAGTCTTATCTGCCTAACTTACCTAAACGTTCAGTTTAGAACATCTACCACAAAGAGTATTAATGACTTTAAATGTCCATCAGAGCTCTATACGGCTCTGTAAGAACATTTATCTACAGTTCCTCTCCTCCCTGCAATCGGCCTCAGGATCAGCCCCCAACTGAAAAAAAAAGGCAATGAGGCAGGACAATTAATTGTAGTAGAGTTGCAGGCTGACAGAAGAAATGTGAGAAAAAGAGAAGATTTCTTGTTTTTTTTTATTTTTTATTTTAATGAGCAGGTGGTGACCGACTGAGGGAGGGGAGGGCTGGGGGAGAGGAATGCACGTCCTTTCTCTTAATAACCAGATGGTGCCCTACTGGATAGGAGAGGAAAAGCAAGGAATTTTCTTTCTTTCCTGAGGACAATAAGGGAAGTGTGGGTGGGGAGTGAGTGACTGTGAGAGAGAGGAGAACAACTTTTTTATTTTTATTTTTTTAGAAAACCGTTTTCTTAAACAAGCTGTTACCTTCTTAACATGGCACAAACCAGCTGAAAAGATTAGGTAGGGGAAGGACTATATCCTTCCCTTTTCCTTACCCCATCAACACTGTCCCTGGCATGCAGAATGTCAATCAATGCTAGGACAGGGACCCTGTCTTAAAGTGCGGTTACAAAAATGCTTCCTCTACTGTCTTGTCTCTTCTTGCCTGCCCCCCTTAGCAGTACATGAAGGACTTAGCAGGTTTCTGGAGACTCGGGCAATCTCTTAACCCTTACTGGTCCGGAGGCATGAGATCACCGCACCCATAGGCAGAGCGCTGGGGAGAGGGGGTGCTCTCCCTGAAGAACAGAGGTTCCCCTAAAAAATAACAGAGCATTGGGGGGAGGGGGGTAGCCCCAGTTTATGGACACCTTAACAATTTGTGCTGCCTCTTTCTAAATTGAGGGCCAATAGCTGGGAATGAGCAACGGAGAAGGGATCCTCAGGGCCCCGGACTGAAACACGATGCTGGGCTTCATCTGACCCAGCATTGCACTTATTTTCTTATGATAATTGTCAAGCAATACAAAAAGCTAATTTGAGCAATATCTTAAATTACCAGAAGGTCTTGCAGAAAAGAATTATTCTATTTTCAGTCCTGCCCTCATTTTTCAACTGATTATCCCTCGGATGCAAATAAGTAAAAGCCTTTCAGAGCTGGCAATGGCTCCAAGCTCACAGTCACAGATTTTAAAGTTATCCGGGTCATTTAACTGCCAGCCTGCTACATGCCTATATAGGACTAGATCTTCCATTGCTGTTTACCTCTCCATCTGTTCAAAATACCTGCTTATCTCCTAGAATCCCTAGGAGATTCAGTTTAAAATTATTATCTGGTATATTGTGTACAAAATCAGATGTGTGCTTAGACATGGACTCACCAATAAGCTTGTGCGGCATTTGGACTAAGGCTGTCAATTAACAATTCTTCAATAATGGAGGATTGCAAATTGTACTATACTTTGGCCAATAATAGTAGCTTTGTTTTTCTTAGTGTATAATCTGGTTTCCTGTGACAGAAGGGGAAATACATTGCTGTGTGTATGCTAAAGATATGGTAAAGACACAGTCTCATGTTCATGGAACTCATGTTGCTTCCTGTGATTGGTTTCCTGGTTTTCATCTTAAGTGTAAATAAGGACAGGAATTGGATCTCTGGCATTTACAGCCATACTCAGAGGCAAAAGATCACATGTAAAAGTAGAGATTCATATATTATAAATTGCTATTTCTGGTAGGCAACTAAAGGAAATAAGCAACAAAAAAGTAAAATACACAGAGTTTCAGGCACAAAGTAGAAAAGAAGAACATCGAATTCCAAGAATGATCTGGGTCACTGTCCTCCAAACTCTGATCTGGATGGAAATTTGTAAGTAATATTATAGCTAATATGATGGGTCATTGTTTGGGATGGGCACTAAATCTCTTCTGCTTTATAAAATCTTCCAACAAGTTGTTTTCAGGTTACTCAGTTCCTGACTAACCTGCAGAGTCGTGCAGGTGGCACAGACCGGAATTACAGGACATGAAGCCACCGGTTTAGTGGGAAGAGAGACAAAAAGTAGATGTAATCTGGTGAAAGATGGAAAGGAGAGGAGAAACAGAGGAAAGAAAGCTAAAGGATAAAGAGAATGTGAGGAAGAGGAGAGGACATAAACAAAAATAGAGACAGAAGAGATTATAAAAAATAATAGGAAGGAAAACGAGGAGAGCCCTCTGGGGACAAGAAAATATCTTCAGAACCTGCATGCAATTCATTTTAAAAAGCCTGAAAGGTATAACACAGATCAAATAAAGAAATAAAGGAACAAGAATGGAAGAAAAAGCAAAGGAGTAAGTGAGAGGGGAAATGACCAATTTAAATAAATATAAATAATAGCAAAAGAGTCCTTGCAAAGAGCGATCACATGAAGAAAGCTTGAAATCAGGAAAGTCTGCCCCAGAAGTTACCCCCACGCACCTGTGGACGTTGCACCTGCTATTTGTGTGGGTTGGGTCCTGGAGAGTTGCATCCACTTTAGCTCTCCCTAACCTCCCTATCTCCGGGAATTCATCGCTTCCCTGGGAGTAAAGCTGCACAATTACTTCTACCTGCGGCAAGGCTGGACAGGTTTCCAAAGCCCATTTTAGGCAGTTAAATACAGGTTTATCCATGGAAATTATTTTGAAAATTACCTTGCATTGAATCAGTTTTCAGAGCTGTAGAGTCTATAGGCAAATACCAGAAGTCTAAGAGATAAGATGGGAGATTTAAAGTGCATGGCAGTGAATGATGCGATAAACATAATTGGCATTTCAGAGTCTTGGTGGAGGAGGATTAACCAATGGGACAGTGCTACATCAGGGTATAAGTTATACTGCGGTGATAGGGTGGGCAACTTGATGGAGGGTGATACTATATGTTAGAGAGGGCGTGGAATCAAATACAATAAATATCCTGCAGCAGAATAAATCCACTGTGGAATATATATATATATATATATATATATATATATATGTATATATATATATATATGTATATATATATATATATATATATATGTATATATATATACGTATATATATATATATATATATGTATATATATATATATATATATATATGTATATATATATATATACATATATATATATACATATATATATATATATATATATATATACATATATACATATATATATATATATATATATATATATATATATGAATAAAAACTTCATGTGTGATGGGGACAGAATGAACAGATAAGACAAAGAAATACTAAGAGAAATCAGGGAAGCTATTAGATTTCAGTTACCCAAATATTGGTGGGGTAAATATCACAACAGGACATGCTACAGAGCTAACGTTTCTAAATTAAATAAATGACTGCTTCATGGAACAGTTGGTCAAGGAACTGAGAAAAAAGGGAGCCAGTCTGGAACAGCTTTACCCGTTCAGATAAGAGAAAAGCTGACCTAAAGGTGTTTATGTAGGGACTTAAAGCCATATTATATATATAACGAGGCATTTGAGTAACTGCAAAGGATGCTGATATATCAGTACTTTCAATGTCTGTCTGTTGTACATTATAATTTGTTCTTATAATGGCAGTTTTATTATGAGTGTTTTTACTGTATACAAATGGTACAATTTGTAAGAAGTGGAATATAAATATTTTAAATAAAGAAATAAAATAATTATTATTGGAATACAGTATTTGCTGTGAGAGGTAACATAAAGGGGAATTGTGACAACAGTGATCATAATGGGGCGGATTTTAAAAGGGTAGAAGTACAGGATTAAGCCAACAAAACCTTTCTTGGTTAAGGAAGGCCTTTATACTTTTTATGTAACAAATGAAAAATTGAGTTTTCTAACATTGATTCTCTTTTATTTATATATTGTCCACGTGACTAAAGCTGTGGGCATGGTGGAACCAGCAAATGGTGAGTTGGTTCTACTAATTGCAACTGTTCACTGATGGCTACTTGAAAAAGAATTGGGGCCCTTGACCATTGGAAGGGGTTTGTGTGGGTGTGGGGGGGGAGAAGGAATAATCTCCATTCTCCATGGCCCTTCAGTGGAGTAACAAACTCTCTGTTAACTCCTGGTGATACCACAAATAAATCACTGCACAACAGGAGGATATTCAAAGTCTGCAGGTAATTGTGGCACTAATTTTAAAAGTGAAAGTAAGCGTGTATTTTCACCCACATATAATTATACCTGGTTATTTCTGTGGATAGTGTTTCTGAGAAAAACTATGCATATACTTTTGAAAATTCCATGTATATGCAGCCATGCACACCCCTTCCATCCTTACCAACAGGAGCTCTTCTCACTTCCCGTAAAGCTATGCATGAAGCAGCACTATAGGCAGGGCAATTTTCCATAGCTAAATATATATTGATAGACAATCCAATTCCTAGAGAACAAATAGCTGTAGCTCTAAAAGCTATCACTGCTATTATAGCAACCGTAATTATTATCCATATCCAAGTGGGCAGTCTCAGCCGAGTGAACTGCAATTAATAGGTCCTAGTTTTACGTCGATTACTGGTGTAAACTCCAATGGAATTTGTGCAGTTTAGATTATTTACCCCTAGATTAGTAAATTTTGAGCAGATTATGATACAGCCGGACAAAATTTAGCTGGTTGAAGAGAATTTAAATGCAAGGTTTTTTCTGGCTAACTCCTGAAGTTAGCAGAATATCAATCTCTACTTTTCTACATTGACCTTGATTGATATCCAAGCTGTGCATACCCTCAGGAATCCTACAACCATCCCTGCATAATTTCTTGTTTTAAAAACTGAAACTCCTTTTTTCCCACGTGTGGGGTACATCAGACCATGTGAGCTTCTATTGCCTCCTTTCCAGAGCTCAGTGGAACTATCAGCACCGCCCCTTGCGTCTTTCCCTTTACGTACAGTGGGAAAGCTTACACTACCTGTATCCCCAATGGAAGAGCTGACAAAAAGTATTGGTGTGCTACCACAAGCAGTTTTGATCTGGATTCCAAGTGGGAATTTTGCTCTGCCTCTGGTAATGTATTCATTGGAACTAATTTATCTCAAGAAAGTGCACAATAGAACTGAACTCAATCTGCTTTTACCTTCTGCAAGTGCCTGACAATTTTCAGACCCTGCTTTTCATATGAGTAAAATTAAATGTAAGGTCATACGAACAACCTGTCTCTTTGTCCCTGCTTTCCAATATAGAATACCTGCTTTAAAATGGTTTTTGTCTAATTTAATTGGACCCTAGAATTGCTTGTGCTTTTTGGAGATTATTTGTCATAGCCCATGCTGTACACACTTTGTCAATAATTATTAAAGAGAAACTTCCAGGATAAGCATAAAAGCTATAGCAAAAAGCACTCGTACGCATTGCACCTGCGATTCATGGGGCAGTCAGAAGGAGGCAAATCTCATGTGTACTGTGAATATCAAGTGCACATTCCTCCTCCCGGTCCCCCTGCAAGCTCGCATGCTGTGGCAGGCTCTGCAGAAGCTTAGGCCGGCTGAGCCGGACACTTCTCATGCAGGAGAATTGAAATTTACATGAACAAATTGTTTCTAAGGGGGTAATGTTCAAACTGTTTATATTGGGACACATTTTGCTGAGGATTCTGCAGTGCTTTTCAAAGGGAAAGCAGATGTCTCACTATCACTTTCAATCCTGCCATGGATTCAAAGGTCTTGTGCACATTGGCACTGTCGTTTTGGGCAGGTACAGTTTTCATGGAAAAGAAGACATGCAAAATAGAAATTAAAATCTGTGCTTGCTAGTGTTCTCCTCCCAAGCTGAGGTGCCCTCAGGAATGCCGCCTCTAAATGCCCATTTTGTCAGACAATGTCTGCAGATGTACTGATATTTACCCATGTAGAAGGTAAGTTATTCCTGTTTAAGTGGGGGCTATATTCTGTGTATAAGTTATACATGCAGGCTTTAGTGATCATTTTCAAAGTGAATTTATACACACAAGTTTGTTTTACAAATGCTTGGGTGATTGGCCTGGTATGCACAGATCAGCTAAGACAAAGTTACAACTCTTCTTCAGAAGCTCCAGCTTCTTACTTGTGCACCTACATTTTACATTTTAAAAAGCTCACATATTTCCAATGCCTCTCTTCATTTATGTAAATGGCTTTGCAAAGTGACCCTGAATGTGGTTTTCCTCTCCCCATGTCCTCTCTGTAACATCTTCAGATCTTAGAATTACAGTTTTTACTAGAACCAATCAAGTCCATGTACGTTAGTGGAAGCTGTTATCAGTAACTGTAGTTCTGTCCTTCTGCCACTAGATGAGTCAGGATCTAGGACAGCATTGTTATGCTACTATAGACATTTGATTTCATGTTTTCTTTGGTGTTTCAGAGCTTCAAGGGAAAGCTTCTGTTGCTATCTGTGTCTTCCCTTTTACTTTTCAAGGCAAGTCATATTTCTCTTGCACCACTGATGGCAGGACAGATGGGAGGTACTGGTGCGCTGTCACAAAAGATTATGACCAGGACCCACAATGGATATTGTGTTCTGGCTCTGGTAATGTATTGCTTACTCTTCTCTCTTACCATTTATTCATAAGGAGTCATTTATCTTCAGAAAGCTTTCATGTCAGTTTAAATATGAGGAAATAAAGTTTGTTGATTAGTATTTCTTTAGAAAGTAGAAAAGATAGTAAACTCAAACCAGTGTCGCAATTAAAGAAACCACGGAACAAACAGAGCAAATCTTTGGCAGTTTGGAAGCATGGATAACAAAAGGAGACTGCATTATATCAGGAAAAGAACATGAACACATGAGTTAGGCAGTGGCCCAGGAGAATTTATTTGGATATTGCAAGTCCTGCTATTGTTCTCTCTTGTCGGGGGAAGAACATCTATTTTTTCTTTACTTCAGGACTTGGTAGCATCTATACCTAATAGATTCCAAAAATTATGTCAACCTTCAGCAGACAGCCCAGTCTCTTGGGTTCTTCGGGTACTGCCATTCAAGGAGACTAAGGATTGGTCCACTTGTTGACATAAGAAAGTGAAATGGATGGAGTAGATGGAGCACTGCAAGGCTGAGACAAAACACGGGACTGAGGATGGAAATGAAAGCTGAGTAGATTGCTGACCGAGAGGGGAAGATGAGAACAAGGGACTGAAAGTAGTAAGATGGCCAACAGGGAGGGGAGATCACTGAGAGTGAGATAGTTAAGATAGAAACTGAGATGGCAAGGTAGGAGCTAAGAAGAGGAGAAGACAGAAATGATTTAGGTGAAGTTTTAATAGGGGGAGATAAGAGTAGAGTTTAAGGAGATTAATGGAAGAACAAGAGTTTGATTAACAGAACCTACAGGGGAAGGCAAAAGTTGGATTTGAACTGGAGACAACCAGGAGATGAAGAGCTAAACTCTTAATCAGAGAACTAACCAGGAAGCTGGAGACAAGCAAGGTCAAAAGTCTTAAGAGACATGACCAGTACCTTGGACACATCTGAACCAGATTAGTGACAGTCAGGCTAAAGAGGGATTTTTGGGAAAAGGAAGTCATTCACAGCAATCAGAAAGCTATCCAGCTCTCTAGCAAGGTGAATTCTCTCTTTCCATGGTGAAAATCTGATTCTTGACTCAATGTTCAGCTGCAGCTTCAGGTTTCTGTTCTAGCTTCAGTCTAGCCCATCTCCAGTCCCTGCTCTAAATTCCAGCTGCAGTTTTATTTTCCAGTTCTTGCTTAAAGTTCCTATTCTCTGCTTTAGTTATAGTCCTTGCCTTGCTTCAACCTGCCAGGTTCCAAGCTCCAGCTGCAGCTCCTAGCCTTACCCTTAGCTCCAAGCTGCAGATTGTCTGCAGATCCAGTCACTTCTACCAGCTTCAGTTATGTTCCTGCTTCCAGCTACCTGTGCAAAGCTCCAAACCTTGTGCTGCTCCCATCTTCAGTTCTCATGCTGAATCTAGTTTCTTCTCCATGTTCTGTTTCCAACTTCAACTCCAACTCCATGTCCCAGCCCAGGCTCCAGTTCTTGTTCCAAATTCTGGTTTTGGCTTCATGTGTCAGCTCTAGATCCATGTTCTGACTCGGACTCCAGTTCTGACTTCTAAGTCCAGTTCAGCTCTCAGTTTCATCTCCTATTCCAGCTCCAGCTCCAGCTCATCTTCCTGCTTTGAACCCCCCAAACCCTTTCTTTGAGTACCAGTATGGCTAGGGAACCCAACAGAACCATAGAATAGAAGGAAGACTGAGATGGAGGATACAGTTAGAATGGAAGTCTGAAAATATGGAAAGAGCAGGAGTGGGAAAATGGAGGAATGAGAAGAAATGAGGAATGGCTACCCACCTAAAATTCAGGAATGGATCTCTAAATATCAAGACCTCTGAGACATTGTTTCTCAACCCAGATTTGGGACACACCTAGCCAATCGGGTTTTCAGAATATCCACAATAAATATACAGGTAGATTTGTTTGCATTGCCTCCATTGTATGCAAATATATCTCATGCATATTCATTGTTGACATCCACTCTCTCTCCTGAATGTTTTTCTATTCCTCATGCTGCTGGTGGCTTCTTTGTGCCTGCTTTTCTTTTCTGAAATCATCCCCTTACCTCATCATGTACAATGGTGGGAAACGTTCCTGCTATCTCCCTTCATGCCAATTTCACCTCTCCCAGTGTAGGCCAGAAGGAGGAATCATTGCTATGGGAGAGAGTTGGGCATGATGGTGCATTCAAGGTGTTTGTAGTTGTATTGTGCATCAGCCTTGACTTCGCCATGTATTTGTGCATCACTTCTTTACAGAATATACTTTTTCCTGTTTTTTCCTCTGGACTCAAAGAGGTGTCCAGAGCTTCCATCAGTGGTAGCAAATCCTTCCTGACCATCTTTCAAGAAGGCAAACTCATGGAGAATTTGGGCTGGGTGCTCTCCCGGATGACAAAGCACTCAATCAGTCCCGAAGCAGGGGTACTTGAGGGCTCAATTGGGTAAGATCTTACCTTCCCTTTCTGCTTTACCGTAATGGTAACAATTAAACAGAAAAACTCAGGAAGGAAAGGGCTCTGACAACAAGAGAGCTCAGCATGCTGCTGTCATCTTGTTTTACTCAACTCCATTCTTTAAGAGCTTTTAACCGTGGATAAAACTGAGGCATATTTTGGTGAACCTATATATATAAGAAGACTGGGGACAGTTGGCTTCCTTAAGCGGTGTCTTAAAATAAATTAAACTTTCATATTCCAGGTTCCCGCTTCAGAGAGATGAGAGTAGTCTGTCCTACTGATTACCTTTTTCTGCAGCTTTCTTTCCTTAGTTTCGTTCTCCCAACTTGTCTCATCCTTTACAAGATTTTTGCTCTTTGCATCACTCCATTTCCCTTTCTTACATTCTATATCCCTCTATTTTTTGCTGTACCAATCACCTTTTTCCAATGTTCTCTTTTCTCTACTTATGAATTCACTCATATAATTGGCTCATATCTTTCTCTATTTAATATCATAAAGACAAAGGGGTGTATTTTAATCTACATAGTAAGTAAGTAAAAGAGACCATATCGCTGAAACCTTAATAGAATTACACTGGTTACCCATTGAACAAAGAATACAATACAAAACTTTATGCACCATTCATAAACTAATACACGACGAAAAAGCAGAGTGGCTGAACACAGCCCTCCGCTTACATACCCCCCACAGAAATCTAAGGTCAGCAAACAAAGCACTGCTAACTATTCCCTCAGGCAAAACAGCCAGATTAACACAAGTAAGGTCCAGGGCCCTATCCCTAGCAGGACCCATAATATGGAACACCATGCCGGTAGAAATCAGATTGGAAAGAGACATCAAAACATTCAGAAAAAATTTAAAAACCTGGCTATTTAAGCAAGCATACCACAAAGAGAATGGAGAGTAGAACCCAGGGAACTGTTAGGTGCGGTCAAGCAAACACCCACACAGACACACTCCTTCCTTCTTAAAGTGCGTCTCCTCTCCTATATTCTAATCTCCACCTCTATCTTAAACTACAAAGAACTAAAGTTAAGTAACACCAAACTTTTAGCAGAGTTAGAAAAACTAGACATAGCTGATAACACTCACCAGATAGTACTTATTATGATATTATGTTACAGTATTTTTGATGGCACCTGTTTAAGAGTTAGAATTCCAGACACTTTATGCAACATAGTTTTTGTGCCCTATTGTGAACCGTTGTGATGGCGCCCGCTTAACGACGGTATAGAAAAGATTTTAAATAAATAAATAAATAAATACATATCTAAACTAAAATGTTTTTTATGTTGACTGAATGTGCTTAGATGGGCTTTTAGTCACCTAAAGCTACTCTGATAAGTTTATAACATATATAAATTTAGCAGCAAAAAAAGAGGTGTCTTGGGGATAGTACCAGGAGAGGGAGGGTGTATGTTATGAATTTAGGCCCATAACTCAATAACATGTCATCATTTTGAAATGTTTAAATCTATGTGCTCACATTTAGCCACTAATAAAATATTCTAGCATACCATCTTAAAAATTAAAAACATTATTTTCTAAATTCTAAAGCAAAGTTTTGCTTCTTGTTTAGCAGATGATACCAGACTGATGAATGGAGGAGATCCTTGTTGTGGAAGAGTGGAGATATTTTACTCAAATGGAGACTGGGGAGCGATTTGCCATAGTAATTGGGATCTGACCGATGCTGAAGTGTTATGTCAAGAGTTAAATTGTGGGCATTCAATTGCAGCTCCAACTAATTCTTATTTTGGGCCAAGTTCTGGACCTCTCTGGGCCAATGGAGTTAATTGTACCAAAGCTCATTCAAAAATTCACAAATGCTCTGGATTATGGACAAAACATGAAGAGGATGTCAATTGTAATCACTCCATGGAAGCTGGGGTAATTTGTTCAGGTGAGTCTTCTGGGATCAATGTGTGTGACAGTGAAGTGAAAATGGACAATCAAACTATAACAGATAAAAAAGCAAGCGCAAGAATCGAGGAATCAACATTATGTGTCATATAGTATTCTGTGTTCTGTGAAACGTTATGTCATACAGGTAAAAAGTGAAGTACTACAGCTAAGTTATTCTGAAACCTCAATGTAAAATGGCCTATGGTCCCTTCGCTAAGGTCTATGATCTTCCCACTGGAATACATATTGCATTTATCAGAATAGTGGGTGGTCTGAACCATTTGCTAGGTCAATCCCTTCTAGTAGAGGTTACAGTGGTATAGTCCAGGGAAGTGGCCTGAGAAGCCCAAACATTTTATGGTCAGAAACCAGTTTCATGCAATGAAGGATAGAGTTTGGAAGCCTCATGTCTTCAGAGTTTAATAATGGGTATAAAGGGCCAGACAGTAAAGTCCCTATGAGTGTAACTTTGACACATTATACACCAGAGGAAGGCACTGAAGTTATATCACATTGGTATCATTTTTAAACTTCTGGACTGGAGGCAGGCGCAAGTGGGCTTCACTTCTGCCCTTTAGGCTTTTTTAAGGACCCAGTAAAAGGCTAAGTGGGGGCCAGGCGGGAACTCTCCAACCCTGGAAACTTTGAATTGGGGTGGGAGGGTCCTGATGAGGCCCAGTTGGTTAAGCTCTGAACCCTGGGATGGGTTTGAATTGTGCTAAGAAGGGTCTTGGGAGGCTCAGCTGGGCAAGCCTAATCTCAGTGTTAAATTAAAAAAGGTGAGAGGATGGTTTACAATCACAAAAGGGCCATTTTTTAAATTGGTTTTCATTTTGGGGGCTGGTTAATGTCTTTTGTTTAGTTCAGCAAACAAATAGAAATGAATAAAATATTAAACAAATTGTAGAAAGGAACTCTTCCACCCCCAAAACAAAAAAAACCCATTGAAATGAAAATTGTAGGACTGTACATCCCTACTGCAAATATTGTTACAATTTTTGCAACTGTTTGACTTGAAGGACATTTTCACAGTAAAGTCTTTTTTATTTTGGAACCTCAAACGTTTCTATGCAGTTTTTACACCTTTGTGCTATTTGTAGTTTTTTTTGTACTCTCTACCTTTGGGGGTTTTTCATTTTCTGTACTTTATGCCTTGGGAGTTTATAATCTTTGTGCTGTTTGTGGTTTTCTCCACTCTACACCTTGTGTTTCTGACATTGTTGTGCTGTTTGTGATTCCTTGATATTCATCTCTTATCAGCATTTATTAACTCTATAGTTGTAAAACACTTCCTTATTCAATAAGCGGAGTGTAAGGATGTAAACCAAAATTGAAAAAATACTCCAACTCCCCTAATGTCACAGATATTATTTAATGTGACTATTATAATAGGCATCATTGATAAATTGCTTTCACAAATATATACTCTCTGCCTTATATATAATCATAGTTCACTGTGTTCCCAAATGTGTGACATATATTTTTTTTGAAAAAAACATTTTGCAAATAAAAATATCCATATTATCAATTAAACATTCTCTAGTTCTTGTATATTTTTAAATACTAGTACTTATCTTTCTTCATGATCAATATTTGGAATGAACTGATTGGCTAAAGTCTTTTATAGATGGCTAGAGAGCAAAGTTCATGCCTGTTTTGATGAGAAATTATTACATTTTCATGAATGTCTTTGTTGAATTGGTTCAATGTTACCTACTTTTATGTGTCTCTCCCCCCTTTATTTTCCATGTGTCAATGCTAGCCATGCTTGCAATGTTTAATAGGAAAAAATAATGATGTACAAAATCTGTAGGAAGTGATGGATTTTAAAGGCTATGCCTGTATGTGTGAACAGGGAAAGAAAATTCTGTTTGAATTTAGGAATAATATTCTAATGTGCCTGAGTTACTTTCTGAATGATATTTTATAAATTATACTTTGTCATTTGTCATTTTTAAGCAAGACAAAAAAATCCATTTCAGATTTCTCCTCAAGTCCCTGCTTCAGCTGGTCTTTGACCCTCATTCACATTTTTCCTGTCTTTATGTTGTTTTTCCCTTTTTTTTTAAAGATAATTTACTGCTTCTTGCTTATGTTCAGATATGTTCTTAATGAGTTCTTATGTTCTTAAGAAAAATAGACCTATATTGTGTTATTTATCTTTGAGATTAGTTCTTGCCAGTCTGTATCTAAACAACTACATTTCTTTAAGAAAATATTTGAAAAATATTACTGTTATGCAAAAGGAAGAGATCTGAAACACAGTATAGAAAATACATTCCGAGAAATGATATATATATTTTATATGGATAAACAGAAGTGCCCAAGTTGTAGCAGGGACAAACACTAAGTAATGTGCACAAACTCTAATGCCCAACTGCATATAAAACTTTAAATGATATATAAAGCCCTTTAGGATTACAGCCTTCAATTGCCTTATATCAAATCATAGGGCTAGTCCACTCATAACATAACCCAATAAATATTTATTTTTTTGAATTTGCAAATAAAACCACTTATTTGATAATAAATCTACAGAAAATGTATTCATAAAGATGGCTCAATCCAAAAGCAAACCCGACATGATCCATGTTTCAATAAGGAGTTCTGCATCAGGGGGTAATCAGTCATATGTAGTCTTCACGGAGCAAACCTGCTATTGAGTCTTTTTCATATAAACGTCAAAGGCTTCACTTCTAAAAAAAAAAAAAAATCAAATAAAATGCCTGCTAGTAATTTGTGGTCAAGAGACAAAAGAAATAACAACTGTCAAACAGTACGATCGAGCTCACTTAGCATCTCAAAACAAATGTGCACCAAAGCCAAACAGAAGTACCACCCCTTTATACTTGAAATGTCAAAGAAAAGGCATTTAAATTGTATTAAATTAAATTAAAGAGTACCAATCAACCTCCTGATTAAGACCATTAGAAAAGACTATATTCAAAAAGAAGAGACCATATTCAGACAGAGGACCCTGCCGGCAGCAGCAGGTGGGAGAGGAAATAGATGTCAAGATTCTGCGTGTGCCTGCTCTACTCCCTGGGGTGGCCAATCTTTCCTGTGATATTTCCCCGTATGTCATCTTTTTCTGTGAAATTTCAGTCTCACATGCACCTGCTGCTGCACAGTGTCCAAGAACAGTAGCACCTATCCTTTAATTTCCTCTTGCTCATGGAAACCCTCTAACTTTTCTTTCAAAATATTTACTACAGGGATGAACTTGTATAGGGTGGTGCTTCTGGAACTTGGATTCTCTGTGGCATTCTTGAAGGGGTTAAGGATTTATATCAGCTGCCTCATCACTACCCAGTCATGGTGCCCCAGTGAATGATCCACACCAATCTCTGTTCCCAGAGATAGATCAGGAATGGGTGTCTGCTGCTCTGATAAACTCTGCAGCACCAAATAGGTGGAATTCCACCGGGTGACAACATCTTGAATCAGATGCATAGCCATTCTGAATTATTCCTGCTTCTCACATAGGTTATGCTCTCTAAAAACAAGTGTAACTTTCTGCAAGTTATTCGGTGTGTACCAGGCCAATTACCCTCAAATTTTCAATGCAAACTTTTATGTGTATGTTTTCTTTGGAAATTTGAAGTAAAGTCTGCTTATAATAAGTAGCTGATAGACACACAGCTATAAAATTACTCTACCTAGTCCTATAGAACATTAGAACTAATAAGTAACGTGTTTTATCCTGCCAATTAGTACAAAGATCCATAAATATAAATAAACAACCATAAATAAACAACCAAGCCTTCTCTTAACTCAAACTCAGGTCAGACCCGTTGAATCAATTATGCCGTTCGCTAGTAGTCCATCGTTTCTAGCAATCCGTCCTTTGTACAGATGACCTAACAAATTTTTCTCCTTAGTACCCAGTACCAGCGTCATGTTCTTAGACACCTGGTCTTAGTCCCAAGTTAGCTTCCGGCTCGCCGGTTAAAGTTCTTCTGGTTATCTTCTCTGTTAAGCCCAGTTCCATGGATCCAAGTTTGATGCATCCTTGTTTACTGTAATGCATTCTTATGTGCTGGTTATCGTTATAATGTAAACCGAAGTGATTTGTAACTTGTTACATGAATTTCGGTATATAAAAATGCTAAATAAATAAATATGCGTTGTACTTTACACATTCATCTTTTGTTTGTTTCTTGAAGCAAAGGGCACTTGTTATGTCTTATTCACTTCCTCTGTGTGGCTGCCTTTTTCTGCAGATTATGGAAAGCTGAGACTGGTGAATGGAGAAACCGGGTGCTCCGGGAGAGTGGAAATCTACTTCAGCAGTACCTGGGGCACGGTGTGTGATGATGGATGGGGGATCTCCGCTGCTGATGTAGTCTGCAGAAATCTGAATTGTGGACATGCTTTAAGGGCTCAGGGAAAGGCCTTTTTTGGGGAAGGAAATGGACCTGTCTGGCTCAGTAATGTCAAGTGCACAGGAAGTGAAATCTATCTTTGGCAATGCAGATCCCGTACACTGGGGCACCATAAATGCTCCCACAGGGAGGATGCTGGAGTCACCTGCTCAGGTGAAGTTCTCTTAAAAATGAAATATTTAATTTAGTGACTTCCAGAAATTTTCCACTGGTTTTGGGAGTAAACGTTTCTTTCTGAAAAGTAATGACATATTTGTTTATAATTTGGTTTTGCTGAAAGTAGATCATAGGAAATGTTCTGCATTAAACTGGTATTGACTTTTTCCAAAGATTTTTAGATAAGCAATTTTAAAAGAATATTAGGACAGGATTAACTCTATTTTCATTTGTTAAAATGTATACTTTTCATAGTTATCAAACCACAAACGTGTATGCAATATACTGGATGAAAAACATAACCCCCCCCCCCCCCACATATAACACAAAAAAACTACAGCCTCCCCAGAAGTGATCTTTGAGTCCTCAGTCTTCCCACGTGATCAACAAGTCCTCCTCGCTTTGCCCAGAGTGATCTTTGAATCCTCTGCAGCTTCCTTTGCCTGATTCCTCAATCCTTTGTCTCCTATAGGTGACTCCAGAATCCTCTGCATTCAATACTGGAATACCCATAACAACTTACCATAGTTTAAATAGCATGACCCAGGGAATTCACAGTGTGAGAAAATGTCTCTCACACTCTATATGTCTGCTGGCGTCTTGGGTGTACACACACATAAAACTATGAGACAGAGAATATACAAACCCTGCTGTTTACTGCAATCTGCCTGTGAAGTTAATACTAGGTATGGATTAGAAGTTAAGATAACAGCAATCAGAGTGAGACAGAAAGACAGATTGCCATCAAAACCTCCCAATTCATACATTGTGGGGAATCAGAAAAGGCACAGAGTGTGGGTGGATATCACAAACAGCGTGGAGGCATCAAAATTCCCAAGGCATATAGTGTGCAGGAAGAGGTACAGAGATATCAAAAACTCCCAAGGTATCATAAAAGGGCCAAAGGGAACCAAAAATATTTGTATGAACAGTCCAAAGCAGTAAAGGCGCCAAAAGAGCAACAAATGTAGCACAAATAGTGGTATAAATTCCCCAATGAACTGCAAAGCAGCAAAACAATTCCCCTAGCTGAAAGTGTTCTCCGAGGCTGCATTACAAGTCAGGAGCAGGTCAGGCAATAACAGTGCAGGTCTTAAGCAGAAAGGTGTCGAGCTAGAAAAGAGGTGACGGTGGCAGGAGAAAGTTGTAATTTTTTTCTTTTATTCAATATAATTTATTTTGGGGACAAAACACTCTCAAGTAGATTTTAAAAGGCCTTTATTGGAGTAGACTGGGAGGGAACTGGGCAAAGGCCCATTGTGTCACTGCGTATTTTTTTTTTAATCCCCCCCATGCGCGGAGGAAGTCATCCGCCCACACCTGCACACGCAGACATTAAAATCTGGCGCAATGTGCACGCAGGAATCGCATTTTATAACGTGGGTGCCGACGCGTGCATGTCAAAAAATAGCCACATTCGTGTGCATGTGCCAGGAACTGCGCGTACATGTGCACCAGATTTTAATGTCCGCACATGCACGTGTGGGCGGGTGGCCTCCTCTACCACAAAAAAGGCAAAAAAACAGAAAAGAGGTGTGAGGTAGGAGAAAATCTTGTATATATTTTGATTTTTTACATTTCTTTTTGGGAACAAAACACTGCAGCATAATCAAGAAATAAGTAGAGTGGAAGAACTAGGTGGAATCCTAGCAAAAAAGAACTCTGACGCATCAAAAATCCCACGGTATAGTATCAGGGAATGGCAGCAAAGCATTGTGTCATCAAGACCCAAAATGTGGACTATCAGGGGTATGACAGTAAGGCATTATGGAGGCAGATCTCCCAAGGTACAGCGTCAGTGGTATTGCAGCAAGATCTCCAAGTGCTTTCAGTCATCTTTGCCACTCACATAGAGATTTAGGAAAACCCAGCAAAGACAGATTGATTTTGAAAAGACAAACTTCCGTCACAGGATCCTCCAATCTCTGTTGGCCAAATGCTAGCAATGGAATTGCTGGCATGTTTCTCATGGCCTCCCATCCAGATAACTTTTAGATAGAGGGATATATTCAGGAGCTCTGCTGCACTCCTGAATGTCCCGGTTAAGTTAGCCAGGTAGGTATATAGTATACAGCTAACTTAACTAGCAGCTTAATGGCTGAATTTTGGTCCCAGATTGTATATGTGCTCACTGCTTAGTGCTTACTGACTCCTTTTGTTCACACAAAGATAAACTGTTAGGAATGGAACCATGAAGGCTTACAAGGCTGTGTTTCTCTTCACTTCATTCTGTCTGCTGATTGATAACTGAATGTTGTTTAATATACTTACTATTCTGCATCAGACAGACATAGACACATTAAAAAAAAAAAAAATCTCCAGCACTGCTTTAATCACCAATCCTACCCTGTCCCAGTGAATAAATAGAAAAGACTGCCTCTTTCTCTCTGTCAAAGTGTTTAAGAGAAATGTGACAATGGCTGCAGCAGTAAAGATCAGAAAAAGCCCTTTGCCAATACATTGCCAATGCAATGCCAATGCCTTCTTTATAAAAGCTTTTCTTCCACTCTAAGAGACCTTCTGAACACAAAACCTTTCCTTGCAAAATCAAAAAGCTCAAATAAAGTTTCTTTGCACGGACTTAAACCTTTCAGTGGGAGGACATCAGCAACACTTGATCCAGATAGCAGATATAGGCTAGTTTAAAAAAAGTTTCACCTTGATTGGTCCTCTCTTCTAGCTATTTCCCAAAGTCTCCAGCCTTGGCACTGGCCTGACTCCTTTGACACAAAAACAAGGGTTGGTTGTTATAGTTACCAGTTGGTCCCTATCCAATAAGTAGTAATAGTAGTAGTAGTAGTCCCTGCAGTTGTTACGCTTGGGCTCCGGTCAGGAGGCGTGAACACCACCCAGCAGGGTGGCTCCAGGTGGAGAGAGACAGGAAGCTAGAAACAGTGTCTGGTTCCAGGCTGGGTCAAGGCAGGCAGCAATAAGCAGTGTCTAGTTCAGGCTGGGTCAGAGCAGGCGGCAAGGAGCAGAGTCTAAGTTCAGGCTGGGTCAGGGCAGGTGGCAATGAGCAGAGTCTAAGTTCAGGCTGGGTCAGGGCAGGCGGCAATGAGCAGAGTCTAAGTTCAGGCTGGGTCAGGGCACAGTAAGCAGGGCAAGGCAGGTCAGAAGGCCCGTAGGCTCCACACACACAGACAGAAGGCCCGTAGGCCACACACCATAAGCAGAGCAGGGCAGGTCAGAAGGCCCGTAGGCCACACACACACAGAAGGCCCGTAGGCCACACACCATAAGCGGGGCAAGGCAGGTCAGAAGGCCCGTAGGCTCCACACACACAGACAGAAGGCCCGTAGGCCACACACCATAAGCAGAGCAGGGCAGGTCAGAAGGCCCGTAGGCCACACACACACAGAAGGCCCGTAGGCCACACACCGTAAGCAGAGCAAGCAGGTCAGAAGGCCCGTAGGCCAGGTGAGAACAACGAGGAAGGAGGCCCGAAGGCCGCGCAAGGCAAGGCAAGGAAAGGCCCGAAGGCCGCGCAGGGCAAGGCAAGGAAAGGCCCGAAGGCCGCGCAAGGCTAGAGCAGGGAGCCCAGGTGAGCTCGTTGCCGAAGCACCGAGGCAACTGTCAGGCAGGGTTATAAGGACACACCCAGAGCACAGAGTGGACAGATAAGATGGACTGGGCCTGTCCGGAAAGCCAGCACTAGAGGGACCCCTGGTGGTGAGGCGGTTGCACTGCAGCCAAAACTGTAACAGCAGTTTTCTGACTAGAACATTTTTTAATGTACTGTTGACTTGACTGAGAAACATAGATTAATTAGACAAACATTTTCATTTATATTTGTTTTCAGAGTCCACAAATGAAATGAAATTGTCGCATTTGTTTCATTTTACCCATTTGTTTCAAACAAATGCATATCTCTACTATACATGTGACCAGATACAAGGCATTGATTACATGACCCATGATACAATCTATCCATTTCTAGGTTTTCCAGAGGAGCCTGTGACAGGAAGGGCTAACTTTGGTTCTTCTTCCCTGCTTGTGCTGTTCTGTCTCCTGTGTCTATTAGTCCTGGCAATGACTGGATGGATAATTAAATTGAAACTGGAGTCCTATAGATCTCGTAAGTAAAAGAAGCATTACTTACTTCCTATTTCATGAGAGAGAAATAAGATTAGATATAATTTTTCTGTATTGTACATGATGTGTTGGGCTTAGCATTTCTAATTGAGTGTTCTTGCACACATGTATGTAGAGAGATAATGCAGCACCCCACCCTGACCTAGCTTCAGGCCTAGCCACAGAACCAGCGCACCGAACACTCCCAGCAACAATGTGTATTCCTGGCATATTCCTCACCTATCGCTGCCCACAACCTCAGCTGCTCAGCACTCATCACCACCCCAACCCACGGTCCCCCTACCATCATCTGCCCCTCTCCAACTGCCAAACTACACTCACTCTTTATGTAGTTTTTTTTTTATTATTATTTCTTGGTCTCATCTCTGGGAATGACTGTGGAGCCTACTGAGAACCAGTAACCTGAACAAAAATACGGCTGACCGGGATCTGGAAGGCTGCTAGAAAGGGGAACAATAGCAGTAAGCCAAAGCCGAGAAAGCCGTTGGTATGCCAAGGTGAAAGGAGGATTTCTTGGCTGAGTTCCTGCTCTTACAGAGCAAGGCTATCCTTTTTTCTTTCAATTCCCTCTCTCCCACCCTTGCATCCTTCCATCGGCCCCTTCTCTCCATCTTCCTCCCTACCCCCTTTCCTTATCTAATCACCCACATGTATCCTGACTGAGGCCTGACCTCCCTTCTGAATCATTCCCCCGCCCTCCGTTCTCTTCCCTTGATCTCCAGTGGGAGTCTGCTTGAGCACCTGCATTGTACCCTGCATCAGCTGGTGGTCTTGGGTGCATGGGCTTGTGATTTCAAAGCCTACAATATTTGCATATAGATGTGTCCTCTTTTTGACACAGTATGATAAAGAATTGACTAGTTTGAATGTTGGACATCACCCATGTGTGAACTTATTCATTCAGTGACTTCCAATAGGAATCCGTTAAGATTTTTAACAACTTGTCAGACAAAAAATGTCATTTATATTATTCATGTCCTTGTCAACTAATATATGTTAATCAAACTAGTCGAGCTTTAAAGCCATGTTTCTTTGAAAAGGGTATTAACTTTAATTATTCTCATAGAAAAGCTCCATTAGTGCAGCTTTGGGTAGATTACAACATTCAACTCAAAATATCAATTTTTTTTCTTTGCAACCTTGTGGTGGTGACTTGTTATGTCAATTAGTTTTGGTAGAAGAAGGATGGATTTACTACTTAAATTCTGTCACTTCAAGAGGTTTAAATAATACAGGGGTCAATATTTAAAATCTGCCAGTTAAGGCAGATATGTTAACCTTGGTTTGATGTAAACTGATGTGATATGTAGAGTCATGAACGTCGGTATAGAAAAGTTCTAAAATAAAAATAAATAAAGGCCATTTCAGTTCAAAATCTCAAGACGGTCACGGCACACACTTCAATGTCATCAAGCATTTTTAAAGATACTTTTCCATTATAATCTGGCTTTACATCTTGCTGATACCTAAAGGGAAAAAAGGTCTGCAATGTTCAAACATTGTTAAAGTATGCACCAAAGAAGGAAGCAAAAGTATCATGAAATGGTTATTTATATCCTTAATTTAAATGGCAAGAGAATGAGTGCTGTTGAAATACTGCAAGTATTTGAGGCAATTTCCAAAACTGTGTCTTGGTGCAAAGTCTGCAGGAACTTTCCCTTTGGGCTTTGAAAGGGAATCTACGAGCATGTTTTCCTGTTGAAAATGTTCTCAGGGAAAGTTCCTGCAGACATTTCTATGTGCTTTCGTTGCAGCTACCTTGTCCCAAAAAACATGATGCCTATAATTTTGAAAAAGTATAATTACACACGTTATTGCATTCTTTGCCCTAAACCTGCCACCCAGTAATGCGACCACTCAATGTGGGCTAAAGTGCATGCGTTGCTTCATAACATGCACTCTCCTCCTAGCCACGCACAGCACGGGCAATTTTCTGATTGCTTATGTACCTGCTATATGGCTTTTGGAAATTTCTTGCATAAAGATTCCTTTCTGATGCTCATGGTTTTCTCTGCTTAGGGGATTGTTTCAAGATGAACAGTAAGCCCAGTGAAGAGGATGAATCTCCAGAGTCCTTGTATGAAAACATTGAAGGAAAATGTTTGGATGACATCTAGCAGAAGAGTGAGTGTGAGAGTTTACAACTTAAATTGGATCTGAGCAAAGCCTTATCTAATATGGCAACTGTACTCGGGTTTTACCAAGTTGAAGAGGTTATTTACTAAATCACAATATTTAATCCCCAGGTTGGGGGGAGATATCCCTGGTGGAGGCATTCCTGTGATATGTTCATTCTTCAGAATACTGCGGCCAGAGTCCTGACGGGCAAAAGAAAATCCGATCATATCACACCCGTTCTCAACCAATTACAATGGCTCACAATTGAAAAAAGAATCGAATTTAAAGTCCTCTCAACATTACAGAAAGCAATTTACAAAGCAGACTACACAGCACTTGATGACATCATTCATATCCATTATTCTCCACGCACTACAAGATCAACTAGTAAATTACAATTAGTGACTCCACTCCCACATGCCAAACTCTCTTCCACCAGAAACAGAGCCATTTCCATCATCGGCCCAAAGTTATGGAATTCATTACCCCAATACCTCTCCGCTCAAGAAAACCCTAAATCTTTTAAGAAAGAACTAAAAGTCTGGCTACTCTGCCAATCTCATAATGTCAGCTTACACAATGATCTCTAAACATAATACCACAGCCTTTCATAGCTTCCTATCATTCAATCCTCCCCTCTGACAATTTATCCTGCCTCCTACAGATGTCTACTACTGTTCTACTATTATGATTGAACTCAGTTGAACTCAGTCTTCAATGTACCTATCCTTTGGTATATCTTGCCTTGTTTATATTAATATTATATGACAGTTCTCATCTTGTTAAATGTAAATGTTTTAAATCTTTTTAATGTAACAGGTTGTTATAATTGTAAACCGGAGTGAAGGCAACTTTGCTATACCTCGGTATATAAAAAAATGCTAAATAAATAAATAAATAAATGTTGCCATCCCATGAGAAAACATCATAGGTAAAGTATGTAGAGTGGAGGAGTAGCACCATGGTTAGAAGAGAAGGCTGAGTACCAGGGAAGCCAGGGTTCAAATCCCATTACTGCTTCTAGTGGCACTGGGGCAAGCCACGTCACCCTTCATTGCCTCAGATACAAACAGATTGTGAGTCTTCTGGGAATAGGGAAACACCTGCAGCACCTGAATGTGATTCACTTTGAAGCATTCTGAAAGGTGGAAAAAGAAAACACACAGTGGTGGACCCCTTTGTATGGTGCTGCCATCTTCTAAAAGGGCCAGCATTGGCCCTCAACAAGCCCCTTCCCATCATACCAAAATGGAGTCTTAAAAGACCCCACCCAAGCCCTGCTGCCTGCAGGACAATGCTAGAAGAGTAAGTCATGTAAACAGTAGGTAGGTTAGCTTCCAGCACTGTTTCTGATAGAAGCAGCATTGTATTACTGGGCATTGTATTACTGGGCATTGTATTACCGGGCATTGTATTACCGGGCATTGGTGAGTTGATGCCTTGTTCCTAGCAGGCATTTTTCAGTATGAAGGGTGGGATGGAGGCGACCAGGGGGAAGGTGGGTACAGGCAGTACTATTGATACTGCAAATGGGTAGGTGGGACTGGGGAGGACCACTTCATAGGGGTGTGCATTCATTCCCTTCGAATTGGCAATCAGCAACGTATAGGGCCATATTCATTGTATTTGTGGGGAAGTGAAACGTATCGCGATTCCCCACGAATACCATGAATCTTCGCTGAATTATTCGGCCTTTTAAAGGAGCGAATTTAAACAAACCCCCCACCCTCCTGACCCCCCCCTCCAAGACTTACCAAAACTCCCTGGTGGTCCAGCGGGGGGTCCGGGAACCATCTCCTGCACTCACGCCCTCGGCTGCCGGTATTCAAAATGGCACCGATAGCCTTTGACCTACTATGTTACAGGGGCTACCGGTGCCATTGGTCGGCCCTTGTGACATAGTGAGGGCAAAGGCTATCGGCGCCATTTTGAATACTGGCAGCCGACGGCCCGAGTGCAGGAGGTCGCTCCCGGACCCCCCGCTGGACCACCAGGGACTTTGGTCTGAGACGCACTTTTTTTTTTTTGCGTCGGGAGTGAATGCCTAATAGCCTCATTCACATGCATTTGCATGTGATGAGCACTATTAGATTCACTCTGCTTGGACGCGCATTGAATATGCGCTAATCCACTTATTCATTAGAATGCTCAGATGACTGCACTTTATTGCATGAGCCCCATAGTGAGCTCTAAATGCAGTCTTTTTTGCTAGAGATTTTGAGGTGAAATACTATGCTGACTTTCAGTCTCAAAGTAATTTTGTACAGTCATAATTGGAATAAGAGCTTTGGATGTGACTGTGGGATGTACAGCTGAAGGGTCACAATGTTTGCCTCAGTTCAGTCGTATCTGGAGTGGGAGCTCTGGATAGAATTAGGTGTGGTTCGTCCAAAAGAGAGTCTGAGTGTGATTTGAGCAGTCACATTCAATGAATGAGTCATGAGTGTGATTGGGTGCAGTTATAACAGAAGAAGGCAGATCAGCTTGTCATGCAGGAGGAGGAGGAGGGGACACTGCATTACAGAGATGAAGTTGCAGGTGTGCCCTCATAATAAAGGAAGGCAATCCAGCTTGGATACTATCACAGTCTGTGGAAAGGAAACTCTTTTGGGATGTGAACTGTGTATTAAAACTGCTTGTATTACTATTAAATGTTTTAACTATGGAAATCCCTTAGAAAATGTCCACATCTGTGTATAATTTGTATTTGAATATGTCATTTTAATATTGCCATTTATATTTTTACAGACAGTAACGTAAGACCTGAATGGGACACTGTTTCAGAAACCGTAGTTCTTGGATTCTCTGACCTACCAGATTTCCAGACAGAATTGTTTGTTATAATGTCCACATCTGTGTATAATTTGTATTTGAATATGTCATTTTAATATTGCCATTTATATTTTTACAGACAGTAATGGAAGACCTGAATGGGACAACTATTTCAGAAATTATAGTTCTTGGATTCTCTGACTTAAGAGATTTCCAGACAGAATTGTTTGTTATATTCTTAATCTTCTACCTGGTATCCCTGCTGGGAAATCTACTCATCACTGCTATCATTATCCTGGAGCCCCGGCTTCACACCCCAATGTACTTTTTCCTTAGTAATCTCTCAGCATTGGACATCCTTTGCTCGTCTTCTGCTATGCTCAAGATGCTGCATAACCTTCTGACAAAGAAGAATGCAATCAGCTTCTCCGGATGCATGGTCCAACTCTACCTCTTTACTTCCTTCTTGGGTACTGAACTTTCACTCCTCGCAGTGATGAGCTATGATCGTTATGTGGCAATATGTCTGCCCATGCATTATCCCCTTATTATGAGCAAGAGAGTGTGTGCATGCCTGGCAGCAGTTGTATGGTTCATTGGCACCTTCAATTCAGTACTACTGACTGCCTTAATGTTCAGATTGTCCTTCTGTGGGCCAAATGTTATCAAACATTTCTTCTGTGAAATCCCACCAATATTAAAGCTCTCTTGCTCAGACTGAGACTCTACTTGCTGATTTGCTGTTAGGAATACCTTGGTTTTTTTTATTGACTCTTGTCTCTTATATTTGTATTATATCTTCTATTGTGAAAATCTATTCTAATGCAAAGAAGAAGAAAGCCTTCTCAACTTGTGCCTCACACCTTAATGTTGTTGCCGTGTTTTATGGTACAGTAATATACACCTACGTGCGACCCATCTTACCCTTCTCAATGGATGATGATAAAATTGTATCTGTGATGTAAGAACATAAGAACATAAGAAATTGCCATACTGGGTCAGACCAAGGGTCCATCAAGCCCAGCATCCTGTTTCCAACAGTGGCCAATCCAGGCCATAAGAATCTGGCAAGTACCCAAAAGCTAAGGGCCAGATTTTCAAAGGGGTACGCGTGTAAAATACACGCGTACCCCCCAAAAACCTGGTCCAAACAACCGCTGCGCGCGCCGAGCCTATGTTGCATAGGCTTCCAGCGTGCGCAAAGCCCCAGTTACGCCTGCTTCAAGCACTGTCGAGGCCTAGGATCAGGTCAAAGCCTCGGCTTTGCATAGGCCATGGTCGCAGTAGGTCAGCACAACTCAGCCTAGCAATGCCGAGGCTCCAGCTGAGGCCCATGCTTAATGCCCTGGATGAGGCCTAGACCCAGACTGAAGCCTTGGCTTTTTATAGCCCTAAGCTCTTCAGCCTTTCCTCATTGGTGAGCTTTTCCATCCCTTTTATCATTTTGGTTGCCCTTCTCTGTACTTTCTCCATCGCAACTATTTTTTGAGATGCGGTGACCAGAACTGTACACAGTATTCAAGGTGCGGTCTCACCATGGAGCGATATAGAGGCATTATGAAGCCTCTTCCCAATCCCAGCTAGTAGAGTGCTGGCCTACTGTCAGTGTGGATCCACTCCAGCCTATGCCTTATGAGCTGGGTAATAACAATCCCATCATAGCCCAAGGACTCACCTTCTATGACAGGAAGGCAGTCCAGATCTGGTGCCATCACTCTATAGAAGAGCAAATCAATTGAAATGTGAACTGGAACTCTGGTGGTGATGGTTGCCCAAGGCAGCTGCTGGTTAGACCTTTTGCGAGCAACCATTCCCTGTTTATATATAGCTAGGTTGAGAGAATATTGTACAAATCTCATCTTTGTGTGAGTTTTCTCACTCCGAAGGACATCACATCTTCACAAGAATATACTGTTTTGTTCCTACGTCTCATTCTGCATGTCAAAGTGGCCCCTAACTCCTACACTAAAACCTCACCTCGAGTTACTAGGTGGGCCTCCTATAGTAGCATAAATAGCTAACTACTACACTGGCCTTGTAGATAGTCAGTCTCTCTCTCTCTCTCTCTCTCTCTCTCTCTCTCTCTCTCTCTCTCTCTCTCTCTCTCTCTTCCCCCCCCCCCCCCCAGCATTATCGCAGTAATACCTGTGCTAATATAACACACACATCACAATAAATAGGCTGTTACCATAAAAGGCACCCCTTTTTATATCAAATGCAATATTTACTGCTTTTTGATAAATCTAGGTCTTAGTTGGTAATATTTGTGATAGTCTAATTGGGAATGAATAAATGCCTCTGAAATATTTTGACCTATGATTATATCATTAGTTGATAGTGACACAAATTATTTAGCTCTTATTCTTAGAGTGAAAAGGAGGTTGCATCTTTTGGGGAAGTACAGTATTGGGATAACGATTGTCCAGTTGATTATAGGTTGCAGTTTCCAAATGGTCAACTTAATTTGAGTTGCTTAGTATGAAATGTTTATGCATAAGCACTTGAATGACATCTGTTTGTCAGGCTTTGGTTTGCTCTTATTGGATTACATTTTCAGGTGACCTTGAATTGAATATTGGTTATCTGTGGTACAAGAATTGTACTTTATTGGGGGGGATACAGATTAAGGATGTGCATTTATTTTAAACAAATGTGTATTTTGAGCTGATTGATGCTATTTTTGGTTTGTTTAGTTAAATCCAAAATGAATTGAAAATGCCTCTTAAAAAAAATCCAGAATTTTAGTATTTGTTTTCCATTTTAGCAAAAAAGCACTCACTATTATCTGAAGTGAAAAAATTCACCCACGGAAATCAGCACCCTCCCCTTCAAAACAATTTGGCCAAAAAATTGGACAAAAATGAATTTAATAAACAAAAATGAAAATATTGTCTTGTACATCCTTAATATGGACCAGTTTGTGACTGTCTTTCTATGGTGGTACCTGTTCTGGTCATTGTTTATCCACCTTGCCAGGGAGACTGGTGCGCCATGATGACAGTGGCATGACTGTGACTGGAATAGCAGCACATCAAAGGGACCCTTCCTGGGATGTGGAGGGTTATTACTGGATTGTGCTGGTACTACAGCAGATGGTTCCAGAAACCCCAGCTAAGATGTAGGTTCATACTGTGACTGGCTCGGGTATGTTTGTACAATATAATGAAGCTGTGCGCCTTGACGTTCAAGTGGTTCAGATCAAAGTAACTCAAGTATTTCGTCCTTTGACATTCAGATGGATGAGTCAGTGTAAAGTAAGTCATGTTCTGCAAGTTATTGTGAGGGAGGGTGAGTGCAAGAGAGGGACAGATATTCTTAGCTGCACATTATTACATTTTATTTCTTGTAAACCAACTTTGATGAATTTCTATCCCTTTTTTGAAGAGTTATTGGATTGATGGATGGATGGATGGATAGATGTTGATCCCTTTAATGTAATTCTTTTTAACTTAAAATAGGAATCGGATGATAATACGAAGCCCTTTATTTCAATGCCCATATTTATTTATTTATTTAGAGCTTTTTTATACCGGCATTCATGATAGGATCACATCATGCCGGTTTACAGGAAACAAGGGGGTGATAACCTAGAACATTTAACAGGTGACAAGAAGCAAAAAAGTTACAATAAAACAGGGGAGGAGGAACTGGGAGAAGATAAGAGGCTTGAAAGGTTTTTAGGAATGAGAACAAAAAACAACAAGGATAACTACATAATACTGAAATGTAACTTAGTGGTTGCAGCAGATGGTTGTAGCAGATGGTTGTAGCAGATGTTGTAGCAGATGTGGAGCACATCATGTAATTGTAATACCCTGAAGGATTCTGTTGCTATATAAAAGTTTATGGAATACAAACTAACTCTTAATTATCTTGGACCTATCATGCTGAGATTTAGCCCCAGTGGTCTGGATACAGCACATTCAGTTTATAAAACCACCTTTGACACTCAAATCATCCAGCTACTGCTCAGAGATGAAAAGGATTTCTTGGTGAGTAAATAATAAATTTTATGGGCTTGATGAGACAGGTCTTTTAAATTTAGTTTAGGCTTGCATATGGATCATACAATGAGACCCCCATCAGGGAAACCCTACATACAATATAGGGTAGTCATACTGCAGTAGGTAGTGGTCTCTTATAGATAACACAAATATATATATAATCTGAAAAGTTAAAATACTCGCATTTAGTGCATTCTAACTTCTGATTATTTGCTCATGTCTCTGGAAATTGTTCACAGTTTGAGTATTATCTCATGTGTGTATTAGAATAATGATCAAATATTGTGTTAACACTCCAAACAAGAGAAAAATTAATATCACAATCTCTGATCCTATACCCACTTTCTGGGTGTGATTTGCAATTACAGATAACGAGTTTTCAGGTCATCTTTATTATGATTATGAATGTGTTAAACAGTTCATTTCAAACTACTACTACTAGTACTATTTAAGTATTTATCATTTTTAAATTTCTACAAGTCAATGAGATAATAAGCAGTGCTGTACAGAGAGTCCCTGCTTCATGGAGTTTACAATCTTGTCAAGGCAAGTCCACATGACAAAACAAGTCTGAGGGAAAGGTATTTAATTTAGAGAAGCATCTAAGATTCCAAACCAGTTCCAAAAAGTTGAGTTTTGAAACTAGATTTGACTATTTCCAGAGAGTGACCATATACACCAACTCAGGAAGTGTATTCCAGGCATAAAGCAAAGCAAGGTAGAAAGTGCAGAGTTGGAAGCTGGAGGTGGAGGAGAAGGGCCCAGGTTAAAGCAACTTCCAGGATTAATGGAGCTCTTGAGTAATGGAGAGAACAGAAGACAAGTAATGAGGAGCTAATGAGTGAATGCATTTATATAAGGGAGTATCTATAAGTAAACTAGAGCAAGGTAAATTTCTACCAGCATGAAGTTCAAGGAAATGTCTTGACTTTATTTAATTGTTTTTAAATGCCTGTAGTTAGCGTGAAAATGAAAACCAACTATCTCACCTTTTCAACTGTTGCCATAAAATTAAATGAACAAAAACCTGACCCAGTACAAGACATTTACACCTTTGAGGCATCAGAGAAAAAGGACTTAGCAAATACAGACTGATTTTAATGATCTATTTCTGTTGCTTTTCCTCGGGCTGGCATTTGAAAAGTCAGCATTTTTATATATAAAACATAATTTAGTAAACTGATTTGTGAATATTAACCATCTAAAGAATTGCAACGTATTTTCTGAAAACTGTAAAAAGTCTGAATTTCTATACTAAACTCTTTCAGTTCTAGCATCATCAATTTACAAATGCAACATGAAAAGAATGAACTAAGGTAGCCATTGGTGAAATCTGGGGATTTGGGACATTTCATTTGCATTTGCAAATATTAGTGGCATGAATAATGTGCTAAATTTTCTAAATAATATCAACAATCAAAATATTTAAATAAACAAAACAAAATGAAAGTACAGCTCTTTGAACCAGGTTTATAGATAGGAAACATTTTACAGTTTCATTTCATATTAAAGCAGATTCCTACTCTTCATATTTTGCCAATGTCTTTAATTACCTTCAGGTTCTAGAATGGGTAAAGTTCCATTTAAAATATGTATCCAATCTGTTCCTTGTGCAAAAAGGATTGTGGGACCTTAGAATGATCTAGAAACGAATCCCTGTGAAAAGAAATTGTGTGGTGCTTCCCAGAGAAGATTTTGTTTGCTTAAGTCATTGTCATGATCTTTTTTCCCTTCCAGAGCTTGCAAAAAAGTAAAGCCATAGTCAATAGTGATGTGTGCATGTTTTTAACCAATAAATATAAGAGCACTCCACTTCTTTATCAAACGAACAAACTCATGCAATTACTGCTACATTGGAAAACAAAAAATATTTTTCATTTAAATTTTTCATTAGACTCTGATTTTTATTAGGGGATTATATCATTCTGCAATACACATTCCAATCTGCAGTCTTTTACCCATGATAAGCTTTAAACTGTAGCCGTATAATACATTGAATGTTATAATAATCACATATAATCATCTTTCTATATCCTCATTGATTCTATTTATTAATTCAAAAAACTTTTAAAAAATAAAAAACATACTTGAAAAAATATTTTTATCAGAGACAATTGAAAACATTTTTAAAAATGACTGTATTCAGTCTAAAATGCTCTGTGACTGCTTGCATGGTAATCTCAACATCGCCAAAGTTTCGGCATCAAAGGGCCTGCCTCAGGGAATCAATAAACACTTTATCCAGAGTTATTCAATTCTCAACATACCAATAGTTATAAATCATTTATTTAGACTGAATACAGTTATTTTTAAAGATTTTCAATTGTTTCTGATAAAAATAGTTTTCAATTTTTTTAGGTTTAAAAACTTTTTTGAATTAATAAATAGTGACAGTGAGGTTATAAAGAGGTGATTATAACATTCAGTACATTATATGACTATAATTTAAAACCCATTGCAGGCAAAAGACTGCAGATTAGAATGAGCTTTGCTGACTGGTATAATCCCCTTATAAAAATAGTTTGATAAGAAATTAATTTTTTTAAATTTTTCTTATGTTTTTAATGACATAGATAATGATGCTATTCAACACAATCTTTAATTTCATGTTTAAAGGTGTGGTTAAAATGTCCTCTTTAAAAGCACACATAACTTAGCTTATGACATTTATTTACTGTGTTTTTAATGTTATGTTATGTTATACTTAATTTGAACATGCTAAATACTAATAGGTCTTGTTTCAAAAATACCTTAGTACCTAACTTAAGCTAATTTTTAGTCAAATCTAGCTGGCTAAAACTCTCATTTGGGAGAGATGATAAGTGACTCCTAGGGCTAGTAGGAAGGGACTCGATTTGGAATGTTAACTATACTTTTTTTTTCAAATTAGGTGGGAGGAGGGAGAGATGGAGGGGCTATCTGGCTAGTAGTATGTTTTGCATTAAGATCATAAGAACATAAAAAGTGCTATACTGGGTGAGATGGAGGGTCCATCAAGCCCAATATCCTGATTCCAACAGTGGTTAATCCAGGTCACAGGTAGCTGGCAAAATCCCAAACACTAAATAGATTCCATCCTGCTATCATTCAGTGATAAGTAGTGGCTATTCCTTAAGTCTACTTGGTAATAAAAGTTTATTGACTTCTCCTCAAGAAATTTATCCAAACCTTTTTAAACTCAGTTACACTAACTGCCTTATCTACATCCTCTGGTAATGAAATCTGTAGCTTAACTGTGCTTTGAATGAAAAAGAATTTCTTAGATTTGTTTTGAATGTGCCACTTACTAACTTCATGGAGTGACCACTAGTCTTTGTATGTTTTTAAAGAGTAAATAACCGATTTACAGTTACATATTCTATTGCACTAATGATTTTATAACCTCTATCATATCCTCTTTTAGATGTCGGCTTGCCTCCCTCCCTTGTATATAGTACTTAATCTTCGTTCACCCTCTTTATTTCCCACTCCCAGTTAAGGCTTCCTTGTTATAATGTAACTTTTATGCTCTCTAAATTGTCTCTTGTTGATTGGTTATTTATAGTTATTTAAAGTTACTGCTTAGTTCGATGTAAACCGAGTTGATTTGATTTGTATCAAGAAAGTTGGTATATAAAAGCCTTCAATAAATAAATAAAATAAATAAATAAATGTCTTTTTTCCAAGCTTAACAGACCCAGCTTCTTTAGCCTTTCTTCGTAGGGGAGCCATTCCATGCCCTTTAACATTTTAGTCACCCTTCTCTGGACCTTTTCCAATGCAACTATGTTTTTTTTTTTTAGATACACAACTAGAACTGCACACAATACTCTAGGTGCAGCCTCACAATGGAGCGATATAGGGGTACTATGACATTCGCCATTTTATTCTCCATTCCTTACCTAATAGTTCCTAGCATTGTGCTTAATTTTTTGACCGCTACCACACACTGAACAGAGGATTTCAAAGTGTTGTCCACTATGATGCCCAGGTCCTTTTCCTGGATGGTAACCCTTAATATGGAACTTAAATTTTCTAAACACAGTGTGGGTTACTTTTTTCCATGTGCATCTCTTTGCACTTGTCCACAATAAATTTCATTTTCCACTTAAATGCGCAGTCTTCCACCAACCTGACAAGGGCTTCCTGGAATTTTTCACAAACTACTTGTGATTTACCAACTCAGAATAAGTTTGTGTTGTCTGCAAATAACTTCACTTGTTGCTCCCTTTTCCAGATCATTTATAAATATATTTAAAAGGACTGGTCCCAGTAAAGATCCTAAAGGCACTTTATTGTGTGAGCACTGAGAGGAGAGAATCGCCTTGCTGGTGGCTGAAGGGAATTGGTAAGTACTACTTTGGGGAATTTTAGAACTTAAAAGTTTTGGGGAGAATTAACTGTATTTATTATGTTTTTGTGTCTGTTTTAAACAGTTAGTCAGAAGTAGGCAAAACCCAGGAGTTTGTGTGTATCTTTTTCCCTCCCTCCCACCCCTCGCCCATCCTACTCTAGCTCATTCTTTGGTTCATAGGCAGGAGACTCTTTCAATTAAAAAAAAAATCATCCATTTAACTTAAACTCAGGATTGCCCCAGCCCTTATCAAGAGTTTAATCATCCAATTTTAAGTCACGACCAGATAAATAGTGAATACACTAATACATTTAAAGGACTCTAATTGAATGCATTCCATATTTCAAAACAACCTAAATTTAACTAGGAACTGAGCAAAATTAAGATGAAGGCAGCAGTCCAGCAGTAAGAGGGGGACCTTCTAGTCTTTTGCAATGAGTGTCACATGTGTGATTTTTTTACCTGCCGTGAGAGGTTGAATGTGTGCACCTGGTACAAAGAGCTCCTGTCTCTCAGAGAACAAGTCCGATCTCTGGAGGCTAGAGTGGCAGGACTGGAGGAGCTGAGACAGATAGAGAGGTACATAGATGAGACCTTCAGGGAGATAGTAGCCAAGTCCCAACTCCAGACTGGCTCCCCCTTACACCCTTTACTCTCCAAACATCCTTATAAGCCCCTCAACTAACAAAATATCTCCTGAAGGAAGGTCTCCTGGTCAGATAGCATCAACCTAATGCAACAGGAAATGATCCTGTAGCAAGGACTTTCTCACCAGGTGATGCATTGTCCTCTCACACAGAGGATGAATCTCCTAGGGCTACTGCCCAGAAGGGAAGGGTTAGGATGGCCATCATAGGAGGTCATTTTCTATAGCTTCGCATGTGATAGCTAGATCGGGGTGGAGTCGGGGCAGAGTCGGCACCAGAAGGGGAGGAGTTGGGGCGGCACCGGGGCAGACGTGGCGAAGACATCGCTGATGGCGAAAAGGTAAGGCCCCTTATCGCCGACAGTAACGCGTCTAATAGCACCACTTTTCATGGTGGCGCTATTGGTTTGCGAAAGCGCCAATAGCCTTTGACCTCTGTCACAGGGGCTACCGGTGCCATTAGTCAGCCCCTGTCACATGGTAGGAGCACAAGATGGCGCTGGTTATCCATTGCTCCTACCATGTGACAGGGGCTGACCAATGGTACTGGTAGCCCCTGTGACATAGTAGGTCAAAGGCTATCAGCACCATTTTGATGCGAGGCAGGCCCGAAAGCCTGACGGCACGGAGGGAGAAATCACTTGCAGGACCCCGCTGGACCACCAGGGATGTTAGTAAGTCTTGGGGAGGGATCGGGATGTTGCGGGGGGGGGGTAATATTTAATGTATTATAGTACATTTTAATGCTTGGGGTGGGTTTTTTTGAGCTTCGGTTTCCCGCGTCGTTTTTTGGGCCCATTTCGTTTTTCCCGTTTAGTTTTTGTTTGTTTTTCCAAAACACTAACCAAGGAAAAACAAACTTTACCCCGAAGCGTCCGACTCAAAAAATGACCCGGTAGAAAAAAACGAAGCTCATCTCTAATATTGGCTGGATTTCTAAGATGGTAATTTTAAACAATGACCACACCTAATTTAAACTCTTAACTTTTGTAACTGCAACCTTCAGTTTTTCCCTAACTTTTACTCATTTCATCAAAGTCTCCCTTTAGAAAGTTTAATGCTAGAGTCATAGATTTGCTTAATGTCTTCCCAGTCATCGAGTCAAATTTGATCAATGAGTGTGTGTTATTTTGTTTTAAACAGGAACATAACTTAACCGGTTATGTTCTTTTGAAGAAAGCCGGTTAAGTGTAAAGTTCTCCAACCACACAAGGCTGGATAGCTGAATAACTCAAACCCTCCCCAGAATGCCATGAAAACTATAACTTAGCTAGATAAGTGGCTGAATATTCCTATTGTACCATTTTAGAAGATAACTTTTGAGTTATCCATCCAAATGACTTTTGAATATTGACCTCTATTTGGCCAAATTTAGTTGTGGAGACCCATGCATTTTCAGAGACTTTGCTCTAGCAGGCTAAGGAAGTGAACAAGTAGCCTCGTGTTTACAGCTAGAGGCTGAGAGCCAGGGAAACCAGAGTTTAAATCTTGCTTCTTCCACAGATGCTTCTTGTGACCTTTAGTCTCCATTGCCTCACAATCAAACTGTACATTCTCGGGGACCCAGAAATGCCTACTATAACTAGCCTGTGTGCCTTTAGAAAGGCAAATCCTTACTTATCCTAGATTCGTTTGAAAACTGATCCTTAAGTTTTTATATCCTTTTGAGAATAGAAGGCAAAATGTGCAACAATAATGTATTAAAAACACATATGAATACATGCTTTAACATACTTTAGTAAATAACGAGAATACTTTAGTAAATACTTTAGTAAATAACGAGAACGCCTGATTTGGACAGTCCATATGTTATGAAAGACACCCTAGTAGATGCATTAGTTCATGATATGCCCATTAACATTGTTCGCTGTTCATGCATCATTCAGTTTTATTTTATTTCATCTTGTTACATCTATTTATTTTGTTACGTATATTAACGCTGTTCGATTCTTTCATTTACGACTATGTAATATTTACATAACGTAATATTTACGTTCTATTGTTCTGACATCCTGTTTAATGTAACGCCTTAACCGCGACTGTTTTGTTATAATGGAAACCGATCTGATTTGATATTTGTATCAAGAATGTCGGTATATAAAAATTCTAAATAAATAAATAAATAAATAAATAAATAAATATGCCCCTTTGTGATTAAGGTCCTAATTACTAAGAGGTCAATATTCAAAGCAGGCTGTTTGAGTAGCTTGGCTGAATTTAATTTATCCAGCTAAGTTACAAGGTATATTCAGTGGCACGACTATGTCACTGAATATATGCGTATATAGTCACGCTTAGCTAGCCATATAGAGGTCCATAATCAAAAGCCATATAGACAGATAACTCAAAGGTTATCCATCTAAATGGCAAAACTGGCATATAAAAACTCGTATTTTCCTAAATTCTATCTGCATATCTCATTATGGGACTAGAATATCAGCACATAAGTCGAGAGCATTCCAGAGGCGGGCGAGAGGACTTAGTGGCTGAATATTGCCCCCAACATTTCCTCTAAGGTGGATGAATGGGGATCACCCACACTTTTCTCCCTGCCACACATACTCGAGTCCATTCATGGTTGAACCTTATGAGACCGCAGAGTCTGCCAGGAGAAAAATGTTGGTCTCCTCTGCAATTTAGAGGGAACATTGGTTACACAGGTAAAACTTCTGAATCTGCCTGAATGGATTTTCAGACACTTCTACAAGCATACTTCCCAAAGACGTATTCTGGTCGAGGAAGAAGAGTGCCCAAAGGCATGATTGATAATTAGGCACATATATTTAATTTTTAGATATGTATGCTCATTGCTAATGAGAATATGATATGCCTTTTCTGAGAGAACTACAAGTTTGTGCATACGTTTTATCTACCTACCAACCTGATTTTCAAAAACAGAGCACAATTCTCAGTGGCCAAGTGCAGCATGCAAGAACATAAGAATTTACCATATTGGGTCAGACAAAGGGTCCATCAAGCCCAGCATCCTGTTTCCAACAGTGGCCAATCCAGGCTTCAAGTACCTGGCAAGTACCCAAACACTAAGTAGATCCCATGCTAAGAATGCAAGTAAAAGCAGTGGCTATTCTCTAAGACAACTTGATTAGTAGCAGTTAATGGATTTCTCCTTCATGAACTTATTGAAACCTTTTTTAAACCCAGCTAAACTAACTGCACTAACCACATCCTCTGGCAACAAATTCTATAGCTTAATTGTGCATTGAGTGAAAAAGAATTTACTCTGATTAGTTTTAAATGTGGTACTTGCTAACTTCATGGAGTGTCACCTAGTTCTTCTATTATCCGAAAGAGTAAATAACCGATTCACTTTTACCAGTTCTAGACCTCTCATGATTTTAAAGTCCTCTATTATATCCCCCTCAGCCGTCTCTTCTTCTTGCAGGTACTTTATACCAATGGGCCTGCAAGCTAATTTTCAAAGTGAAATTCCCATGGGCTGTTGGATTTTCTTAGCCCACATACCTTACAGGTGCAAATTATGCAGGTGATATCCCTGAAAAGCATGAGCAGGGATTTCAAAATAAAATCCTGAAGCTTGTTTCTTTGGGGCTAGCATCTGGGTCACCTCCAGCTCCATTGTTTTCTTTCTTGATGTCCCTGGGACTAATTTGAAAGGGGAGTTTTCTGCAGATAAACATGTTTGCCTGTGGAAATCCATTAGAAAATTTGACAATCTATGTGTAATTTTTGTTTGAATATGTTATCAGATTGCCATTTTTATCCTTCTAGATTGTAATGGAAGACCTGAATGGGACAACTATTTCAGAAATTATAGTTCTTGGATTCTCTGACTTAAGAGATTTCCAGCCAGAATTGTTTGTTATATTCTTAATCTTCTACCTGGTATCCCTGCTGGGAAATCTACTCATCACTGCTATCATTATCCTGGAGCCCCGGCTTCACACCCCAATGTACTTTTTCCTTAGTAATCTCTCAGCGTTGGACATCCTTTGCTCGTCTTCTGCTATTCCCAAGATGCTGCATAACCTTCTGACAAAGAAGAATACAATCAGCTTCTCCGGATGCATGGTCCAACTCTACCTCTTTACTTCCTTCTTGGGTACTGAACTTTCACTCCTCGCAGTGATGAGCTATGATCGTTATGTGGCAATATGTCAGCCCATGCGTTATCCCCTCATTATGAACAAGAGAGTGTGTGCATGCCTGGCAGCAGTTGTATGGTTCATTGGCACCTTCAATTCAGTACTACTGACTGCCTTAATGTTCAGATTGTCCTTCTGTGGGCCAAATGTTATCAAACATTTCTTCTGTGAAATCCCACCAATACTAAAGCTCTCTTGCTCAGACACCTCTGTCAATGACTTTGCGACTCTAATTGCTGATTTGCTATTAGGAATAACTTGTTTTTTACTGACTCTTGTCTCTTATATTTGTATTATATCTTCTATTGTGAAAATCCGTTCTAATGCAAAGAAGAAGAAAGCTTTCTCCACTTGTGCCTCCCACCTTAGTGTTGTTGCCGTGTTTTATGGTACAGTAATATACACCTACGTGCGACCCATCTTGCCCCACTCAATGGATGATGATAAAATTGTATCTGTGATGTACACAATTGTGTCCCCACTTCTGAACCCTCTTATTTACAGTCTGAGAAACAAAGAAGTGATTCAAGCTTTCACAAAATTATGGAAGAAAGTGTTCCTCCAAAAAACATAACTGTGTATTAAAATTGCTGGTGTTACTATTAAAAACATATAAAAATGGTTAATGTGTTTTATTTTTAAAGTAAAAATCACAATAGATGTGAGAAATTAAGTAGAAAACACCAAACAATATCCAAAAGCAAAAGTGTGCTGCAAAATAAACTTTATTGCTTTCTGGTTCATATAAAGACTAAAAGTTCTTAATGTAAGCATAAACAATTCATTTCTATGGACCTTAGAAATGAATGGGGAACAAAAATAAATTGGACAAATAATATTCATTTTGAGGTTGATATTCAAAAGCCATATAGACGGATATCATTAGTTATCCATCTAAATGGCTTACCTGGCTATATTTAGCCTTTATGCGACTACATTTTATCTGAGTAACTAATTACCCAGCTAGAATTCAGTGGGATAAGAAGGGGGTTCTGGGGGCGGGCTGAAGGTGTTTCAGGGTAGCCAGGAGATGGCTGCATAAGTTAATACTATATGTGCATAACGATAATACTATATGTGACAAACTACCGGTGTAAGTACCTTGGTACATTTGGTCAGGAACTACTTCACTAATGTCTATGTTTAACGATATATTGTAACCGAACCTTTGACGGCACCTGTTAGAATGTACTATAGTACACTTTTACCCACATTAAATATGTGCCTACATGTAAACCGTTGCGATGGTATTTAACTTAGCAACGGTATAGAAAAGTTTTAAAATTAAATAAATAAATATTCGATATTCAGAGTTTGCCATTTAATCAATGCGGCTATCTCTGGTTGGCCTGTACAACTATCCTAAAGCTAGCCAGTTAGACATAAGCAGCTAATTTTAAAACAGTGGTGTGACCGCACTGCTGAATATACCCTGCTAGTTAGTTGGATATGTTTATATGGTTAACTAGCCGAGTTGCACAGTGGCAGAAAATGGACCTCTTTATGACCTCTTTACGACGAGTGAGATAATCAAATTTGCAGATGACACAAAATTGTTCAGAGTAGTTAAATCACAAGCAGATTGTGATAAATTGCAGGAAGACCTTGTGAGACTGGAAAATTGGGCATCCAAATGGCAGATGAAATTTAATGTGGATAAGTGCAAGGTGATGCATATAGGGAAAAATAACCCATGCTATAATTACACAATGTTGGGTTCCATATTAGGTGCTACAAACCAAGAAAGAGATCTAGGCGTCATAGCATTTCCGGACCCTTAAAGATTCACTACCATCAAATGCAGCATTACTGAACATTTCCTATTAAACTGAAACAGTCACTATCTACCAATCACTACAATGTTTTACTTCTTGTTAAACTTTTTATCTTTCCTCTAACTCTAATCCCAGTTAGAATGACCCCCGTTTTATTGTAACTTTTTCTTCCATGCACTTGTTTTACTTTTAATGTATACTCTTATGTTATTAGTTATTTACGTTATAATGTATTTCTCACCCCTTGTTTTATGTAAACCAACATGATACGAACTCCGTGAATGCCGGTATAGAAAAATACAAATAAATAAATAAATAAATAGTGGATAACACATTGAAATCATCGGTTCAGTGTGCTGTGGCAGTCAAAAAAGCAAACAGAATGTTGGGAATTATTAGAAAGGGAATGGTGAACAAAATGGAAAATGTCATAATGCCTCTCTATCGCTCCATGGTGAGACCGCACCTTGAATACTGTGTACAATTCTGGTCGCTGCATCTCAAAAAAGATATAATTGCGATGGAGAAGGTACAGAGAAGGGCTACCAAAATGATAAGGGGAATGGAACAGCTCCCCTATGAGGAAAGACCAAAGAGGTTAGGACTTTTCAGCTTGGAGAAGAGACGGCTGAGGGGGGATATGATAGAGGTGTTTAAAATCATGAGAGGTCTAGAACGGGTAGATGTGAATTGGTTATTTACTCTTTCAGATAGTAGAAGGACTAGGGGACACGCCATGAAGTTAGCATGGGGCACATTTAAAACTAATCGGAGAAAGTTCTTTTTTACTCAACGCACAATTAAACTCTGGAATTTGTTGCCAGAGAATGTGGTTCGTGCAGTTAGTATAGCTGTGTTTAAAAAAGGATTGGATAAGTTCTTGGAGGAGAAGTCCATTACCTGCTATTAAGTTCACTTAGAGAATAGCCACTGCCATTAGCAATGGTTACATGGAATAGACTTAGTTTTTGGGTACTTGCCAGGTTCTTATGGCCTGGATTGGCCACTGTTGGAAACAGGATGCTGGGCTTGATGGACCCTTGGTCTGACCCAGTATGGCATTTTCTTATGTTCTTATGTTCTTAAGTGTACTATAGTACATTCTAGCAGGTGCTGTCAAGGGTTCGGTTACAATATATCATTAGACATAGTTATTTAGCGAAGTAGTTCATGACCAATTGTACCAAGGTACTTACACGGGTAGTTTTATCACACATAGTTTTATAGTTAAGCTTATTGTGGTGTAGAGTTCATAGACTAATCTACTGTAAAGTTCTAAGTACCCTGGGTCGGTGCCTTTCTGTCTTTTCCTGAATAATTTCTTTCTATTCTCTCGTCTCTTTGTAAAATGCTTGTTTAAAAAGCCATGTTTTTAAACTTTTCTTGAATGAGTTAGTATAGCTGTGTTTAAAAAATGGATTGGATAAGTTCTTGGAGAAGTCCATTACCTGCTATTAAGTTCACTTAGAGAATAGCCACTGCCATTAGCAATGGTAACATGGAATAGACTTAGTTTTTGGGTACTTGCCAGGTTCTTATGGCCTGGATTGGCCACTGTTGGAAACAGGATGCTGGGCTTGATGGACCTTTGGTCTGACCCAGTATGGCATATTCTTATGTTTATTTGTGAGAATCCTCCATTCATTTTGGGAACTCTCAAATGAAACAAATTCTCAATCATTTCAGATTGCTCATTTATTTAAAAGTCTGATATCAATTACACAAGATAATTAGCAAGTGTAAAATTATGCTAATAAGTTGCCAAATGTGGGTGTCATATAAAATTGAAATTACACATGTAACTATTGGCCACTTCCCAAAACACCCCTAGACCAAACCCTTTTTTTTATGCATTGATATGTGTGCGTGAAATGTAAGTGTGTACTTTTGATGTTTCTATAATAGATTACCAGAGTACAAGCTACTTATATGCTAATTTTATGTATGTAAGTATTTTGAAAATTCACCCCAAATATTAGAAATAAAATCAGATAGATAGCTGGTAGAATTACAATGAATAAATAATATTGTCAAAGTAAGGTGTATCACATAAATAATGCAGTAGAGCAATATGTATATAATGGGTTCACACCATCGGGAGATTTTGTGTACTTAGTTTTGATACTATGCATAAAAGTGTAGTCTGCCCACATGCTGGATTACAGTCTGGTAGGAATTATGTTCTTAGCTGGTGTAGGGTTTTCGGGCCTGCTGCAGTCACAGAAATAGTTCAGAAATACAATAAGACTAGACAACTTAGTTATGGTGCAGATATTTATTTGCAGTGCTTCAAAGATACAAGAATCAAAATTTATTTATTTATTTAAAATTTTTATATACCGGCATTCATGTTGCAAACACATCATGCCGGTTTACATATAACAGGGGTGTACAATGAACAATTGAATAACCTATTAGTGTAGAAGGAAGCAGTTACAAATAACAAGGTAATAGAACTGGGAGAAGAGAAGAAAAGGGAGAGAATTAGGTATAGGTATTTACATTAGTAATAACATTTTTACATGTGGAAGTGGTAGATCTGGCTGAATAGAATTAATCGGTGTCCGGGAACGCTTTTTTAAATAGCCAGGTCTTAAGTCTCTTCCTGAAGGTTGGGAGGCTGGGCTCCTGTCTTAGGTCCGGTGGGATGGAGTTCCACAGAAGGGGGCCGGCTGTTGAAAAGGCCCGATCTCTCAAGGTAATGTGTCTGGTAGTTTTGGCTGGGGGCACTTGAAGAGATCCTCTGAGTGCGTCTCTTGTTGGTCTGGAGGAGTTATAAATTTGGAATGGGACTTGTAAGTCGAGTGGGGTGTGTTGATGGATGGTTTTGTATATTATGGAAAGAGATTTGTAGAGGATTCTAAAGTGAACAGGCAACCAGTGGAGATCTTTTAGGATTGGAGATATATGGTCCCTCCTTCTGGAATTTGTCAGTAATCTTGCCGCAGCGTTTTGTAACATCTGAAGGGGTTTAGTGTAGGAGGAAGGAAGGCCCAGAAGGATAGAGTTACAGTAATCGATCTTAGAAAAAATGATAGCTTGTAGAATGGTTCTGAAATCCTGAGTGTGGAAGAGTGGTCTAATTCTTTTTAGAACTTGGAGTTTGTGGAAACAGTCCTTGGTGGTTCTGTTGATGGAAGCTTTGAGGTTCATCCGGTTATCAATTAATACTCCTAGATCTCTCACATGTGTAGTAGTTGGGATAGTTGGAGGATTAGAGATGGAAAAGTTATCTGGGGAGATGAGTAGCAGTTCTGTTTTAGAGGAGTTTAAAACTAGGTTTAGGTTAGACAGGAGATGTTTAATTTCGAAGAGACAATTTTCCCAGTGAACCAGTGTTTTTGTGTAAGATTCTTTAATGGGTATCACGATCTGGATGTCGTCGGCGTAGAGGAAATGTTTGAGGTTAAGGTTGGAGAGGAGTTGGTAGAACTCACCTTACATCAGGTGCAACTAATAGGTAAATGTCCGCTGTCTGAGTGTATCATGAGGTCCTACCAGCTCCCTGGGGCCCCTCAAGCTCTCTAATGGCAGGGTAAAGGAAACCTCACTTCACCCAGAATCCCTTGTGGCCTTCTTCCTTAAGGGGATCTGGGTTAAAAACCTGAACTAGGCTCCTTAGGGTAAAATGAGGGAGTTGTCAGTACATTCCATCCCATGCCCCGCCCCCCCTTAGCTTGGCCATGTCCGATCAATCATCCAGACATGCCCAAGGCACACCCTGACTCTGTTTCAAGTGCTCTCCCCTCTGGCTGTAATGTCCCCAACACTCATGAGCTGTTTCCATAAGGTATCAAAATGGGGCTACTCTCAGCCCAGGACTACTGGATATGGAAGCTTGGAGAGGACAGCCACTTCTAACATGGCTTGTCCTGCAGCAGTGGTCAAGAGGACATGGGAAGTTGAACACTTTTGTTCATCCCCAGGTATACATGTTACTGTTTCTATTTTCTTATTGTTATTATGTCCTTGAAATATTAAGTCCTGGCAAACAAGTGTTTTGCTGCAGCCAGAATCTACCAAGGCTTGGGTAGAGGATCCCTCCAATTCCACCTGGATTTTAATGTCCTAAAGTCATGCACGTGGGACCCCCACAAAATTGCAGCTTTGGAGTTTTTGACAACTTGTGATCTCAAGCGGTTTCCCATGTGTCATTAACTTTCTGGGGCTCTATCCCCATTCTTTGCTCCTTCTCACATTCTTCCGCCGACTTGCATTTGAACTCCAAGTCTTCAAGCCAAAGACATTCTTCCATTGAATGACCTTCTGTTTTACAGAAAGCACATTCCCCTAGGGCTGTTTGGGTTTCTGCCCTACCTGGTTCACATAAAGACTTTGGTGTCCAGCTGCCTCTATGGACAGGGGTCTTCTTTATGCTCACTCTATACAAAAAGGGTACAAAAAGAGAGGGTCTTTGTGCTCTGTTCTTCTCTTGGTGTCACGGGGTGTTCATGCTATGGTTGGTGCTTCTCAGTCCCTCTGTCAGTGCCTCGGTGTTTCCTGCCTCTGCTGGTGCTGCTTTGCCCCTCTCATGGTGCTTTAGGATCTTTGTGCCATTATTGTTGGTGCCCTTTGTCTCTCTTTTAATGCCTTGGGATGTTTTTGTTCCACTTTTGTTCATTTTGTGCCTCAGAGTCTTCCTTTTTTGGTGCATTAGGACTTTCAAGTCATCATTTGTTCTGCTTTACCACTCTTTTTGCACCACGGGGTGTTAGTGCCACAGTTGTTGCTGCCTTTTACCCCTCTAATGATGCCTTGGAATTTATTTTGATGCTTTGTCCCTCTCACGGATCCTTCGTCCGTTTATGCCCCTGTTGATTTGGCTTTACATTGTCATGGCTTCCTGGGCTATTCATGCCACTCTTGGAGCTACTTTGCCTCTTAGGAATTTGTGGAAGGAAGTCACCTAGCTTGTGCAGTTGATAATTATTGGGGTAATTTTCAGTAGCCCATGTAGATTCTAAATCTGAGGGTAGTTTCTCTTTGAAAATTATCTACAGGTTTTGCTGATACACAAGTGTTAATGGACCTTGCTCCTTCTATTTCTACTGTACATTTGAAAATATATATGAATGCTTTAAAATCAAATCTACTCATGTATTTTCCCTCAATTGATCCAACACCATCCCTAAGATGGACCATTTTTGCCATAGCTAAATCTAGCTACCTAGGCAGATTTATTTAGCCAATTGGAAGGGAAAATCTTTCCCTTCAAGGATCTAGCTGACTAGTGACTACTACTTAGGTATCCAGCTAACAGATACTTTCCTCTGAAAATTACTCTCAACAGTTGAAACTTCCCTATAATTCAATTCTTTTTTCCTGAATAAGGTCATCTATGACATAGAGCAGAAGTGCAAGTCAAGCAATGGTCTACTCCCACTTACAAATAAATTCAGTCTTACCATTCTTTCTGTGTGCTATAAAATATTTAAAAAGGTTACTATTTTTGTGAAAATACATTTCTGTGAAATTACATTTCTGCCTACTAATTTTCTGAGTGCATTGATAACCTCTTTGTTTCTTAAACTGTAAATAATAGGATTCAGCATAGGAGAAGCAATAGCATAAACTGCAGACATTACTTTGTCTGCCTCCAGGTCATTGCCAAAAGCAGGACGAACATAGGTATATATTACACCTCCATAGTATAATGACACAACAGTGAGGTGGGATGCACAGGTAGAAAAGGCCTTCATCTTTTTCTCAGCAGAACGGATTTTCAATATTGCTGAGATGATATAATTATAAGATATGACTGTTAAAAGGAAGCAAACCATACCCAATACAACATCTGCCATTATAACCACCACATTATTGATATAAGTATCGGAGCAGGCCACCTTTAACAGTGGTGGGATTTCACAGAAGAAGTGATTAAGTACATTGTGCTCACAGAATTTTAATCTTAGCATTAAACTGGTATGCATCATTGAATTCATGAATCCAAGCAGCCAGACAACTGCAGCCAGAAGAATACAAGTCCTCTTGCTCATGATGGTTGTATAATGCAGTGGGATGCATATTGCAACATAGCGATCGTACGCCATCACTGTCAAGAGCAAGAGCTCTGTACTCAAGGCTGAGGTGAAGAGACAGAGCTGAGCCATGCATCCATTGTAGGAGATTGTTTTATCTTCTGACAGGATGATCTGTAAAATCTTAGGAATAGCAGTTATTGTGCAACAGATGTCTAAGATGGACAAGTTGATGAGAAAGAAGTACATGGGAGTATGAAGGCGAGAGTCAGTGGCAATAATGGTAGTGATCACAGTATTCCCTAGTAAGGCTACTATGAAGATAAGAAAAAAAATGGCAAAAAATAAGGGTTGGAGGTGTGGATGATTGGAGAATCCCATCAGAAAAAATTTGATGGACATGGTCTGGTTGTTTCCTTCCATTATGGCAGAAATGTTAATCTGTAGGAATGAAATAGTAAAGCATATTAGAAAAATACTAGAGGTGAGTCCAATCATAAGAATAGGATTAACATATTTATTTATTTACTAGCTGTACCCAACCACACATTGCCGTGGCTCAGTCTGGTTTAATTTCACAATGTGCATTATCTCTGCTCTGGCCATCCCAACTCCCTCCCCCCCTTCCCCGGCGGTGGACGGACTGGCTTTGTGACTCTTTTACCCTTTCCTCCTCCTGTGTGTAACTGTCCGGCAGTCCCTACTCCCTCCCCCCTTCCCCAGCGGCGGAGGAACGGGCTGAGCCATTTCTCGGAGCAGCGACTCGTCTGCCCTTTTCTCCTCCCCTCTGTGACACCCAGCACGTAGCGCAGAGCTCTATGGTCCGCACATGCGAGGTAGAGCTGCTCTCTACTGCGCATTTGCGGTCCGTCGGTCAGAGATAGAGTGTGTCACTTTTACGTCCAACAGATGGCGCTGTTTTCCCCAAAATCATGTTTTTACCTGTCACAGGTGTGATATCTATATAATATAGGTATATAAAAACATGCAAGAAATCAAATGCAACGTTGTGTCAAAATTTCAAAGCAATTGGTGAAGAACTTTTGGAAATTTAAGATTTTGAACAAACGAATATTTACATTTTTATTCATATATATATATATATATATATATATATATATATATATAAAACTACTGTTACAAATTTATCAACCCACAAGAACTCTTCGATTTCAACAGAGGCCTTTTTGAATTCCCATCACTAAGAGCAGCAAGACTGTGACAAGGGAGTGTACATTCTCTGTTGGCTGGAAACCACAGGCCGGATAGCCTCACCTCGGTGGTGGGAGGAGTCACTGCTGAAAGAACGAATAGTGAACTATCTACAGTCTGAAGAATTGCTGGACCAGAGGCAGCATGGATTCACCAGGGGAAGATCCTGTCAGACTAATCTGATTGACTTTTTTGACTGGGTGACTATGGAATTGGATCAAGGAAGAGCACTCGTTGTCATCTACTTGGATTTCAGCAAGGCTTTTGATAAGGTCCCGCACAGGAAGCTGGTGAATAAAATGAAAAGCTAAGGAGTGAGTGCCAAGGTGATTGCCTGGATCGCAAACTGGTTGATGGACAGACAATAATGTGTGATGATAAATGGAATTTACTCTGAAGAGAGAGCAGTGTTAAGCGGAGTGCCACAAGGATCGTTGTTGGGACCGGTCCTGTTCAATATCTATGTGAGAGACATAGCGGACAAGATAGAAGGCAAGGTTTGTCTCTTTGCGGATGACACTAAGATCTGCAACAGAGTGAACACGCCGGAAGGAGTGGAGAGAATGAGACGGGATTTAAGGAAGCTGGAAGAGTGGTCGAAGATATGGCAGCTGAGATTCAATGCCAAGAAGTGCAGAGTCATGCATATGGGGTATGGAAATCCGAAAGAACTGTATTCGATGGGGGGTGAAGGGCTGATGTGCAAGGAGCAGGAGAGAGACCTTGGGGTGATAGTGTCTAACGATCTGAAGTCAGCGAAACAATGTGACAAGGCGATAGCTAAAGCCAGAAGAATGCTGGGCTGCATAGAGAGAGGAATATTGAGTAAGGTCCTTGGTGAGGCCTCACCTGGAGTACTGTGCTAATTTCTGGAAACCATATGTCCAAAGGGACAGAGACAGGATGGAGGCGGTCCAGAGAAGGGCGACCAAAAAAGTGGAGGGTCTTAATTGAATGACTTATGAGGAGAGATTGAAGAATCTAAATATGTATACCCTGGAGGAACAGAGGTGATATGATACAGACTTTCAGATACTTGAAAGGCTTTAATAATCCAAAGATAACGACAAACCTTTTCCATTGGAATAAAATCAGGAGAACCAGAGGTCACGATTTAAAACTCCAGGGAGGAAGCCTCAGAACCAATGTCAGGAAGTATTTCTTCACAGAGAGAGTGGTGGATGCCTGGAACGCACTTCCAGAGGACGTGGTGAAGACTAGAACTATGAAGGACTTCAAAGGGGCGTGGGATAAACACTGTGGAGCCATAAAGTCTAGAGGATGTGAATGAAGAGTGGGTGGCTCGCGGGAATGATGGCTACTACCTGGAGAGAATACCCTTATTCAATAAATATACACATGGTTAATGAGACTCCAACATTGCTCTAAGCTTCAACGGCAAGAGGTAATGTGGAAAAAAGGATTTGCATTCACAAAAAAGTGGGGGGTAGCTTGCTTGTTACGTCTGTTACTACCCCAAACCAAATAAGCCTGATACTTCACTTTCAATGCATATCCAGCATAGCTCTCTGCTGCAATGGCAGGGGAGAAAAACTGATACTTCACGCATATCCAGCATAGCTCTCTGCTTCAACGGCAGGGGAGAAAGCCTGATACTTCACTTGTTACAGCAGTTACAACCCCAAACCAAATAAGCCTGATACTCCACTTTCAATGCATATCCAGCATAGCTCTCTGCTTCAATGGCAGGGGGGGATGAAGAAAAGTGGATCTATATAAAGACAATAACGAACAAGGACTGAATTACATAGTCTGAGTAAACAAATATGGGTATGGCTTGCTTATTGCGGCAGATACTACCCCTAACTAATTGGGCTAGATATTTCACTTTGATGCAGTTCCAGCACTGCTCTCTACATTAATGGCGGGAGTGGAAGGGAAATAGAACCAAAAGGTTACTAAGGGCAAAGAGTAACAGATAAGTATGAGAAAAAAAAAGTGCAAAAGCTTGCTGGGCAGACTGGATGGGCCGTTTGGTCTTCTTCTGCCATCATTTCTATGTTTCTATGTTTCTATGTAAGCCCTTACAGAGTGCACAAAAATTTTTAAAACGCTCCTAAAGTCATTTTTCCTAGGATTAGCTTTTGTTTGACTCTTTCCTTTTACTTTATTACTGATTCTGCAGGCAACGAATATAAACTTGAAGATGGCTATTTCATTATTAATAGTAATTGTCAGTCTTTGTAAACATTTTAAAATTTATGTTATTATAATAATTATGTATGTTTTTATGTATATTGCTTAGGGCCTTAGTACAAGTGATTAATAAATTTGAATAAATACAAATGAAACAAAAGGGGCTCATTTGTTTCAGATTTAAAATCTTTTTTAAATAAATGCACATTCCTATACTAGACACAAACAGATCAATATTCAAAAAAGTAGAGAGCTTAACTTAGCCAAAGTCTGATTGACCAAGTTATGCAGATTTTCAGCTTTATCTAGGCAGCTGTAACTTTGAGTGACAATCACCTTAAATCTCTTCAGGTAGAACACCGTAGCTGGAATTAGGGTGCTCTAGTTGGCCTCATTTTGGAAATGAGACCTGGCAGGACAGGAACAACTAGGAATTGCACTTACCAGTTCTTTTAAACATTTTTATGAGCAACATAATGAGAGGGTTGTCAGGACAGGTTTGTTTTTTGCCAATGATACCAAAATCTGTAACAGGGTGGTCAGCCAGGAAGGAGTGGAAAACATGAGGAGCGATCTAGCAAAGCTTGAGGAATGGTCTAAGGTCTGCCAACTAAGATTTAATGTTAAAAATGCAAAGTAAACATTTAGAATGCAAAAACCCAAGGGAAAGGTACATTATTGGAGGTGAAAATCTAAGCACAAGGAAGAGCAGGATCTGGGAGTAATTGAATCTGGTGATCTCAGGTGGATAAAGCGATGGTAAAAGCCAGAAAGATGCTTGGATGCATAGGGAGCGGAATGGCCAGCAGAAATAGGGAGGTGATATTGCCCCTGGTGTGATCTCATTTGCAATAATATGTACAATTCTGAAGGATATAAACAGGATGGAGTCAGTCCATAGAGTGGCTACGAAAATGGTCAGTGGTCTTTGTTCTAAATCATATGGAGATAGACTTAAAGGTCTAAACATGTATATCCGAGAGGAATGGCGAGATAGGGGAGATATGATAGAGACATTCACATATCCTAAAGGTTTCCTTGCACAGGTGCTGAGCTTCTTTCAATGGAAAGGAGGCTCTAGAATGAGGGGTCATGTGATGAAGGTGAAAGGGGGGACACTCGGGAATAAACTTAGGAAATGTTTCTTTATGAAGAGAGTGATGGATATTTAGTGTTTGAGAATTCAAGAAAACATGGGATGAATACAGGGGATCTCTAAGGAAATGATGAGAATTATATTTCTAAATTAATTGGATGGATGGGCAGACTGGTGGGGCCATACGGTCTTTTTCTGCTGTCATGTTTCTATGTTTCTATTTTTAGTTTGGAGAGCTCACAGAATGGGTAAGAAGTATTCTGAGGATACGGAAAAGTTGGGAGGGTGGAATTTAATTTGTAAATGCAGCATGTTTTTTCCTCTTCTTTCTACTAAATGAAACAAATCCAAGCATGCAAATGCTGTCTTTCCATCTCCGTTCATTACATCCCTCCCGCCCTTCACATTATAATTAATAAACTCTGCTCACCGTGGTATCATTTCCTGTGGGCTGCAACCCCATCTTTCCTCCCCTTGTCCCTGCATTCAGAAAGCAGAGGCTGCCTTAAAGGGCTAAGCAGAGATTCCACCAGCATCCTTAGCACACACCTAGCAAGCTTGATCTCTTCAAAGATAGAGAAGAGCTGTAATGAACCAGCTAACCAGATAGGAGTGCTTATTATAAATCTATGAAGTGCTGAGAATGTGTGTAATTAAACCTTAGGTCACTGCTATAGAGCAGCCTACAGAAAATAAATGAACACATTGATGAGTGATATCACGAGATCACTACTATCTAGAAAATGCAGCCAATGGAAATGTGAAGGCTTCAGGTGTGAATGATACAGCATCACTCAGACAGGGAGTTCTCTTATGAAAAAAGGAGAGGAGAAATTTTAAAAAAGACACAAAATGATGTGAAGCTTCAAATTTACAGCATTCCTGAAAAGATTCCAGCCAAGTCCCTATTAAAAGATGCATGCTGCTAAACATCTTGGGAAAGTGGTACTGACTCTTCAGAAGCACCGTGTGCATGCCATGCACAGTGTAATTTCATTCAATGCAGAACATGTCTAGCATAATGTTTTAATTTAGACATTTTAGCTAGAGTAAGAGATGATATGTAAGTAGAGAGAGGCAAAAAATATAGAAAAATTAAGTAAACAATATAAAAGTATTAAAAATGAATCAATTAAAAGGGATGCAAATGCTATCTACTGATTTACTTCTTGAGGCCGGAGTATTATTCTGAGGGCTCTATGAGCTGAATAAATATCATATGTATTCTATATCTATATCGATTTATCTATGGATATACACAATCACACACACTCACAAATTAAGGGAACTGAGTGAAACAGGGCAGGTAGAAGGCCAGAAGTAAGGAAAATCCTCCATACCTATGGTGGTCCCTCCTCCTATACAACATGTTTTCTTTTAATAATGTTGATATTTGCCTCAAATACAATTCCTGCTGTTAGTGATCATCTAGAAGCCAAAATTATTTTGAGTGAATAGAACCTTAATGGGTAGATTTATAAATGGCTGCATGCGCGTGTATCTTGCCAAGCGCACAGGTACACGCTATTTTATAAAATACTATTCACGCGCGCATGTCTGTACATGCACTGAGAGAAAGAGTAGAGAGAGAGAGAGAGAATTGATTTGCACAGTGTAGCTAACGGAGACTGCATTTTTATCACTTATATGCTCTAAAATTCTTTACTGATTTCAATTTTACAATGAATACCTCTGAATGTGTCTGTACCAACACCCCCTCCTAACCCCAAATCAAATTTCCCCCTTACAATGGTCCATATAAAGAGTATCAGACTGAGCCTTATGAAGACTCACTCTCTCTCTCTCTCTCTCTCTCTCTCTCTCATTCACCCAGCTATTAAAGTTGGCATTTTTTGAATGTGATATACTTTTGCTTTTTCTGCTTTAGATCTGATCTCAATTGTTGTTTCAGTCACTGTTATCTCTCTTACAATCTCCTCTCCCTTTCAAGGCATCTGATCTAAAAAGGCCTCCAATCTATTGAGGGATCTTACCTGTTGAGACAGTTGGCTATTCTTCTCGATATCAAGAACTCTTCTTCCCTTCATGGATTTACTTGCTCCTTATCACAGTCAGTTTCTGGCTTGTTCTTTCTTGCAGCATTGGTTTTGTCCATGCACGACTGGTTGTCCTGTAAGATCATGGGATTTCAGTTTATTCTGCTCTGTGTTAGGAGATCTTATTCTCCTTCCTCCTAATGTCCACCATTCAAACTTCCATCCTCTTATTCATTTCTCTTCCTCTGTAAAAGATTCAAAATACTTGCACTGAAATTCAAAATTAAATGAATACATTTGAAAAAATTTCCAGAGAGATAATCATATTAGTCGCAGTAGCAATAATAACAAAAAGGCTGGTGGCTTTCTACAGACCCATTGATATTTTGGGGCATTAACTTTTGAGGGCAGAAATCTACTTTTCTGATGACTTTTGTCTTTGAAAGTAAGTCAGAGGACTCAGCCTCTTTTATAAATATGCAAAGTGTTTCAATAAATCCATTCACACAACTTACAACATTGTTACCTCTTGCAGACCTGCAGGATGGGGGCAGGCGGTGAATACTTGTACTTGTAGGCACAAGTATGGATGTACTTGTATCCGCCTTGAACCTTGCACCATTAAATTTAAGAAAAAGCTAAAGACCTGGCTTTTCAAACAGGATTACCCAGACTAGCTCCATGCTCTTTAACTCATTACTGCAAACCCATGCCTCTAAGTTATTAATTTTTTACATTATTGCGTTAACTTGTTATCCCTCCAGTTTTCTTCCTTTTTTTTCTTGTTCCCCTTTTTAGTTTTTCCTCTAGTTGTTGCACTATGTTGTCCCCTTCCCCTCTTCCCTGTTCTCTGTATTTTCCATCTACTGTTTGATGTAAACCGATATGATGTACCCACTAATGTCGGTATAAAAAAGCCTCTAAATACATAATAATAACAGTAATAATATTAGTACTAATAATCAGAAATAAATAAAACATACCCTTTTGTTGGCAAATTGATCCTTTCTTCACTGATTTTAAGTAGTTCATAGTTTCCTGAATCTTTTATATACATTTGTAAAAACCCCAGGGATCCCATCCTGCAGCTTTTTACCCTGAGGAAGTTCCTTCATACTTTAGATATTCTAGTAAACAATTATAAAGAATGTGTACAGCTAAATCATCCTCTGAATTCCATATGGACACCACACATAGTATGCGGTATTTAACTAAATATGAATTAGCATACTTTAATCTTCTATTCCAACTTTGCTGCTATACATTTTTATATTTCATATTTATTTATCTATTACATACAAATACCTAAGCGGTTTACAATTGACATAAACAATTAAAAACAAAAAAAATCTAATTACAGAAATAGTAAACTTATTCTGAAAAAGCAGATCTCTGTAAGCATTTACTCAAAGTCTTGCTTGAATAAATACGTTTTTAGCATTGATTTAAAAGCCTTTGAATCTGCTGTTAAGCGTACTGCCTCTGGGAGAGAGTTCCAAATGTTGGGAGCTGCTATTGAAAAAGCAAACTCTCTGGGGCAGATTTTATAACATGCGCGCGCGGCATAATGTGCGCGCACTACTCGGCACGCGCACATGTACTCCCAATTTTATAACATGCTCGCACGGCGTAATGTGTGCGTACTACCCGGCGCGCGCACATGTACACCTGATTTTATAACATGCGTGCGCAGGCACGCGCATGTTATAAAATCCAGGGTCGGCGCGCACAAGGTGCTCTGAGCCGCACTGCCTTCTCCCGTTCCCTCCCAGGCCACTCCGAAATCGGAGCGGCCTGGGAGGGAACTTTCCTACCCCCACCCCATCTTCCCTTCCCTTCCTCTACCTCCCCCGCCCTTTCCCCCCTACTTTTGATGCTTTATTTTTTTTGTTTTAAAACTTACTTCAGCCCTGGGGCTGAAGTAAGTTGCGTGCGCAATCCCCGGCCCAGCGGCCGTGCGGAGGCCTCTGGCCACACCCTTGGACCATCCCTTTTGTATTGCCCCGGGACTTACACGCATCCCGGGGCTTTACGCGCACTGCTGGGCCTTTTTAAAATAGGCCCAGTGTGCATAACGCCGGTTATGCGCGTAAATCTGGGGGATTTACGTGCGTAACCTTTTGAAAATCTGGCCCTCTGGTTTCAGTTAGCCATATTTGTCTCTTTGAAAGGCAGTCTAGGAGGCCTCTCTGTGATGAACTGAGTGATCATTTTGGATTGCAGATTATCAATAGGGCATTCACCCAAGAAAGTGAATCCAGTTTCAATAGTTTATGAACTTCATTGCAATTTTAAAGATAATCCGATGGTACACCGTCAGTCAATGTAGATCAATTAGAACTGGTGTAATATGCATATATCTGCTTTTACCATAAATCTGATGTGCACCTGCATTCTGCAGAAACTGCATTGCCCTTAAATTGTTTCCAGGCTCTCCAACATAGATTTCATTGCAGTAGTCTGGGATTGGGAGGATGGAGGCCTAGACAACTGTCCTAAAATCATATAGCCCCAAACAATAGTAGAACTTCACCACCAAATCCTTATCTGGCTGACATCATAACTTTATAACTGTTGCATAAAATCAGACAGATCTATAAAGTCACGCATAAACACAGATATGGACCTCCACCAGAGTTTCCTCTGGCTTCACCCTGCCCAGGAATAGTTCATCTTCTTTCAGGTCCTAACACACTTCCTCATGCTTCATTCCCCAGACAGGGCAGGAGAGATGGCCAGTGGTGTGACCTCTGCTGGGACAGGACAGAACCTCACTTTAGCCTGCCCTTCATTGCACCACAAGGTTTCTGACTAGTGAGTATGTTAGACTCCTTGGTCCAAGTGGGAAATGTAAGGCTAGATAAACTGGACAGATGGACAGCTGAAACACTATGAGGGCATCTTTAAAACAAGCATGCATTTGCTTGCAATTTTGCATGTAAGATATAAAATACATGCAGGTCTACCTAACAACATATTTGTAGCATGTAATGTTGAACAAAGCTGGATAAGTACTTTTAAACACTTATCCACCCACCTTACTTAGCTGGATAATAGTAGTTTTTCAAATTTATCCAGCTAAGTGGGAGAAAGGCTGCTACTTACCTGAAGAAGTCAACATTTATATGGATAAGTGGCACAATTCAGCTCTACTCGCATGTTTGTGTTCCTAATTTTAATCATCATAATTGCAATCTTCCTTGAATTTTGTAATATTCGTGCTGAAAGGACATTAGCAGTTTTACCTATTAGGTGACCAGTTTTCTCATTCTATCTGCATCTCGTGAAGACCTTCCTAGTTCTTCAGCCCGATGTCCTCCCATGTCACTCAGAACCCTCGCCCACTCTTTGTTTCAATTTCAGGATGTTTATAATCACTTTTATCTGATATTGATCAGAAGCAAATACATACAAGTACAAGGCTGATGCTTGTCACACTGGTAGGTTTTAAAATAGCAACTTTTACGTGTACATATTGGCACCTCCCAGGAATGCCCCAAGTGGATCGAGAGTAAATTTGCATGTAGTAAAAAGAGGTGGACCGTGGGCATAAATTGCATTATAGTAAAGTAAACATTGTTTTATTGACATATATGTTCATGAAGAAATATACATATAAACATATTCCATTGAAGGAAATGGTACCTAACAAAAAGTAAGAAGAAAAAGATATGATTCATAAAGGAGATAGCTTACAAATTAAAGGCAACATTCAAAAAGTACAAAGGAACACAGGGACGTATATCTGATGAAGCTAAGAGATGAGGACATAGCTCATATTGCCAAGAAAGGTGACAAAACATTTTTCAGACATCAGAGAAAGGAGGAAGGCCAGTAGTGGCATTGTAACTTTGAAAGGAGACAAGTAGCAATGTGTGGAGAAAGAAAAGGAAATATAAGAAATATTATACAAATAATTCATATTAGTGCTCACTGAAAAAGACCCTGGAGAAGGAACATTGATGGTTGGCAAGGTATGCAAAGGTAACGAGTAGATAGCACCTGATGAGAAGAGGAGAGTGTTTGGGCAGAACTAGAAAAACTGAAATTGGACAAGGTCATGGAGCCTGATGAGCTACTTCCCAGGATACTAATGGAGCTGAGAGAAGTACTAGTGGATCTGCTGAAGAACTTGTCCAATAGATCCTTGGAGATGGAAGTGGTGCTGCAAAATTGGAGAAGGGCGGTTGTGGTTCCACTTCACAAAAGTGGCAACAGGGAGGAAAATAGAAACTAGGCCAGATAGGCCTCATTGATTGGACCTCATTGATTGAATCTCATTGACTGGAAAATTGATAGAAGCTCTAGTGAAGGAAAATAATGAATTTTCTAGTCCAACAGATTGCAGGATCTGAGACATCATGGTTTTACAAGTGGAAGATTGTGTTAAAATCTTCCAGCTTCCAGAGACCCCTCACCCTTTGCAGTAGAAGAGGACTGGAAGGCTCATTTGCATACTGCTCCCAGCACCCACCGGGAGAGGAGTCCAGAGGTCACCACAAGCGATCCAGGGATTGAATTCCATATCCCCCACTTCCAGAGGCCCCGCACCCTTTGCAGTAGAAGAGGACCGGAAGGCTCATTTGCATACTGCTCCCAGCACCCACCGGGAGAGGAGTCCAGAGGTCACTGCAAGCGATCCAGGGATTGAATTCCACAGCCCCCGCTTCCAGAGGCCCCACACCCTTTGCAGTAGAAGAGGAACCTTCAATTAACTGAGTGAAGATCAATTTAATGGTGGTTAAAGTGGATTTGTAAGTTTGGAGAAAGGTGAAATAGAGGAATATATTCTTTAGAGTTTGTGTGTGTCTGAGGTAATAAGCAAGGCAGAAATAGTTAATTCTAGTGTCTGTCTTTCCCCCCTACTCAACCCTTGATTTTAAGGCAAAAGACACTTTCTCATTAAAAATCAATCAGGGTCTTATCTAAATCATATTATTGTACCAGCCCTTATTGAAAGTTTAGTAAATTCACCTGTAAATTTAAAGTATTCTAATTCCAACTCCCTTACAGGTCAATACAGTAAAGTGCGGCCGCGGTTACCCTGCTCCTAACCCGCTTTCTACCCACTTTTCGGCCGCGTTAGTCCAACCCGCAATACACTATCCCCTTTAACCTACTCTTACCGCGTCCTTAAATCACCGGGTAACCCCTTCCGCCCGCGGCATGGATATTACATGTAAATGATCGGATTAGCTATTCCCTCCCATACAGTAAAGTAACGTGTGCCCCGATTATCGCTTTTTTACCTTGCCGTTTTGCCACGTGTTTAACCTGCTAACTTACCGCCTACCCTTACCCCTGCATTAGAGGCAGGGGTAAAGGTAGGCGGCAAACTTTCCCCCAGCCCCCGCTCACCTGCCCTGGCTGCGTCCATGGGTGCTGGTCTCCGGGGCAGCCCCAGTCCTCTCCCCTCCTCCCGAAGCAATGAAAGTGGAAAAAAGCGAAAAAAAAGAGCGAAAAAGAGAAAAAAAAAGTAGCGAGAGAGAGAGGGGAGAAAGGACGGGCAATCCTACGCTTGGGATTGCCAGTCCTCTCTCCCCTCCTCCCGAGGCAAGGCGTGAAAAGCAGCCTTGCTTCGGGAGGAGGGGAGAGAGGACTGGCAGTGTAAAGCAACGAAGCGACTTACTTTTTTTGCAGCCCCCCTCAGGAGATGGACATCGGCAAAGATGACCGCGGCTCCCCTGCCTCCAGCTGCCCGCGAAGATGGACGCCTGCACGGGTGAAAGCGGCCCCTGTGTGTGCAATTGGGCCGCTCAAGGCGTGATGTCACGATGTTTGGCGTCACGGCATGTGACAAAAGCAGACTGATATGGAGATGCCTCACAAGCGGCTCAATCAAGACATTTCCACCCAGTGGAATTCCACCTTTATGATGCTGCAGAGGTTAGTGGAGCTGCAGACACCCCTTCATGAACTTTCTGCGGCAATGGACATAGGTGTGCAGAATCCCCTAGGGCATCATGATTGGTTAGTCATGAGTCAGCTGGTAAAAATCCTGCAGCCCTTCAAGGATGCCATGGAGGATCTGAGTTCCAGAAGTGCCACCCTGGCAAGTCATCATTTGTTCTGCTTTACCACTCTTTCTGTACCATGGGGTGTAAGTGCCACAGTTGTTGATGCTCTTTACCCCTCTAATGATGCCTTGGAATTTATTTTGATGCTTTGTCCCTCTCACAGATCCTTAGTCTGTTTATGCCCCATTGATTTGGCTTTACATTGTCATGGCTTCCTGGGCTATTCATGCCACTCTTGGAGCCACTTTGCCTCTTAGGAATTTGTGGAAGCAAGTCACCTAGCTTGTGCAGTTGATAATTATTGGGGTAATTTTCAGTAGCCCATGTAGATTCTAAATCTGAGGGTAGTTTCTCTGAAAATTATCTACAGGTTTTGCTGATACACAAGTGTTAATGGACCTTGCTCCTTCTATTTCTACTGTACATTTGAAAATATATATGAATGCTTTAAAATCAAATCTACTCATGTATTTTCCCTCAGTTGATCCAACACCATCCCTAAGATGGACCATTTTTGTCATAGCTAAATCTAGCTACCTAGGCAGATTTATTTAGCCAATTGGAAGGGAAAATTTTTCCCTTCAAGGATCTAGCTGACTAGTGACTACTACTTAGGTATCCAGCTAACAGATACTTTCCTCTGAAAATTACTCTCAACAGTTGAAACTTCCCTATAATTCAATTCTTTTTTCCTGAATAAGGTCATCTATGACATAGAGCAGAAGTGCAAGTCAAGCAATAGTCTACTCCCACTTACAAATAAATTCAGTCTTACCATTCTTTCTGTGTGCTATAAAATATTTAAAAAGGTTACTATTTTTGTGAAATTACATTTCTGCCTACTAATTTTCTGAGTGCATTGATTACCTCTTTGTTTCTTAAACTGTAAATAAGAGGGTTCAGCATAGGAGATGCAATAGCATAAACTGCAGACATTACTTTGTCTGCCTCCAGGTCATTGCTAAAAGCAGGACGAACATAGGTATATATTACACCTCCATAGTATAATGACACAACAGTGAGATGGGATGCACAGGTAGAAAAGGCCTTCATCTTTTTCTCAGCAGAACGAATTTTCAATATTGCTGAGATGATATAAGTGTAAGATATGACTGTTAAAAGGAAGCAAACCATACCCAATACAACATCTGCCATTACAACCACCACATTATTGATAAACGTGTCGGAGCAGGCAACCTTTAACAGTGGTGGGATTTCACAGAAGAAGTGGTTAAGAACATTGTGCTCACAGAATTTTAATCTTAGCATTAAACTGGTGTGCATCATTGAATTCATGAATCCAAGCAGCCAGACAGCTGCAGCCAGAAGAATACAAGTCCTCTTGCTCATGATGGTTGTATAATGCAGCGGGATGCATATTGCAACATAGCGATCGTACGCCATCACTGTCAAGAGCAAGAGCTCTGTACTCAAGGCTGAGGCAAAGAGACAGAGCTGAGCCATGCATCCAGGGTAGGAAATAGATTTCTCCTCTGACAGGATGATCTGTAAGATCTTAGGAATAGCAGTTATTGTGCAACAGATATCTAAGATGGACAAGTTGATGAGAAAGAAGTACATGGGCGTATGAAGGCGAGAGTCAGTGGCAATAATGGTAGTGATCACAGTATTCCCTAGTAAGGCTACTATGAAGATAAGAAAAAAAATGGCAAAAAATAAGGGTTGGAGGTGTGGATGATTGGAGAATCCCATCAGATAAAATTTGATGGACATTGTCTGGTTCTTTCCTTCCATTATGGCAGAAATGTTAATCTGTAGGAATGAAACAGTAAACCATATTAGAAAAATACTAGAGGTGAGTCCAATCATAAGAATAGGATTAACATATTTATTTATTTACTAGCTGTACCCAGCCACACATTGCCGGGGCTCAGTCGGTTTAATTTCACAATGTGCATTAGCTCTGCTCTGGCCGTCCCAACTCCCTCCCCCCTTTCCTGGTGGTAGACGGACTGGCTTTGTGACTCTTTTACCCTTTCCTCCTCCTGTGTGTAACTGTCCGGCAGTCTCTACTCCCTTCCCCAGCGGCGGAGGAACGGGCTGAGCCGTTTCTCGGAGCAGCAACTCGTCTGCCCTTTTCTCCTCCCCTCTGTGACGCCCAGCACGTAGGGCAGAGCTCTATGGTCCGCACATGCGCGGTAGAGCTGCTCTCTACTGCGCATTTGTGGTCCATCGGTCAGAGATAGCGTGTGTCGCTTTTACGTCCAACAGATGGTGCTGTTCTCCCAAAAATCACATTTTTACCTGTCACAGGTGTGACATCTATATAATATAGGTATGTAAAAACATGCAAGAAATCGAATGCAATGTTGTGTCAAAATTTCAAAGCAATCGGTGAAGAACTTTCGGAGATTTAAGATTTTGAACAAACGAACATTTATATATATATATATATATATATATATATATATATATATATATATATATAAAACTACTGTTACAAATTTATCAACCCACAAGAACTCTTCGATTTCAACAGAGAGGCCTTTTTGAATTCCCATCACTAAGAGCAGCAAGACTGTGACAAGGGAGTGTATATTCTCTGTTGGCTGGAAACTACAGGCCGGATAGCCTCACCTTGATGGTGGGAGGAGTCACTGCTGAAAGAACGAATAGTGAACTATCTACAGTCTGAAGAATTGCTGGACCAGAGGCAGCATGGATTCACCAGGGGAAGATCCTGTCAGACTAATCTGATTGACTTTTTTGACTGAGTGACTACAGAATTGGATCAAGGAAGAGCGCTCGATATTATCTACTTGGATTTCAGCAAGGCTTTTGATAAGGTCCCGCACAGGAAGCTGGTGAATAAAATGAGAAGCTAAGGAGTGAGTGCCAAGGTGATGGCCTGGATCGCAAACTGGTTGACGGACAGACAATAATGTGTGATGATAAATGGAACTTACTCTGAAGAGAGAGCAGTGTTAAGCGGAGTGCCACAAGGATCGGTGTTGGGACAGGTCCTGTTCAATATCTATGTGAGAGACATAGCGGACGAGATAGAAGGCAAGGTTTGTCTGTTTGTGGATGTCACTAAGATCTGCAACAGTGTGGACACGCCGGAAGGAGTGGAGAGAATGAGACCGGATTTAAGGAAGCTGGAAGAGTGGTCGAAGATATGGCAGCTGAGATTCAATGCCAAGAAGTGCAGAGTCATGCATATGGGGTATGGAAATCCGAAAGAACCGTATTTGATGGGGGGTGAAGGGCTGATGTGCACGGAGCAGGAGAGAGACCTAGGGGTAATAGTGTCTAATGATCTGAAGTCAGAAAAACAATGTGACAAGGCAATAGCTAAAGGCAGAAGAATGCTGGGCTGTATAGAGAGAGGAATATCGAGTAAGGTCCTTGGTGAAGCCTCACCTGGAGTACTGCGCTCAGTTCTGGAGACCATATGTCCAAAGGGACAGAGACAGGATGGAGGCGGTCCAGAGAAGGGAGACCAAAAAAGTGGAGGGTCTTCATCGAATGACTTATGAGGAGAGATTGAAGAATCTAAATATGTACACCCTGGAGGAAAGGAGGAACAGAGGTGATATGATACAGACTTTCAGATACTTGAAAGGCTTTAATAATCCAAAGATAACGACAAACCTTTTCCATTGGAATAAAATCAACAGAACCAGAGGTCACGATTTAAAACTCTAGGGAGGAAGCCTCAGAACCAATGTCAGGAAGTATTTCTTCACAGAGAGAGTGGTGGATGCCTGGAATGCCCTTCCAGAGGAAGTGGTGAAGACTAGAACTGTGAAGGACTTCAAAGGGGCGTGGGATAAACACTGTGGATCCATAAAGTCTAGAGGATGTGAATGAAGAGGGGGTGGCTCGCGGGAATGATGGCTACTACCTGGAGAGAATACCCTTATTCAATAAACATACACACGGTTAGTGCAACTCCAACATTGCTCTAAGCTTCAACGGCAAGAGGTAATGTGGAAAAAAGGATTTGCATTCACAAAAAAGTGGGGGGTAGCTTGCTTGTTACATCGGTTACTACTCCAAACCAAATAAGCCTGATACTTCACTTTCAATGCATATCCAGCATAGCTCTCTGCTTCAACGCCAGGGGGGATGAAGAGAAGTGGATCTATATACAGACAACAACCAACAAGGACTGAATTACATATTCTGAGTAAACAAATAAGCATGGGTATAGTTTGCTTATTGCGGCAGATACTACCCCTAACTAATTGGGCTAGATATTTCACTTTGATGCAGTTCCAACACTGCTCTCTACATTAATGGCGGAGGTGGAAGGGAAATAGAACCAAAAGGTTACTAAGGGCAAAGAGTAACAGATAAGTATGAGAAAAAAAAAGTGCAAAAGCTTGCTGGGCAGACTGGATGGGCCGTTTGGTCTTCTTCTGCCATCATTTCTATGTTTCTATGTAAGCCCTTACAGAATGCACAAAAATTTTTAAAACGCTCCTAAAGTCATTTTTCCTAGGATTAGCTTTTGTTTGACTCTTTCCTTTTACTTTATTACTGATTCTGCAGGCAACGAATATAAACTTGAAGATGGCTATTTCATTATTAATAGTAATTGTCAGTCTTTGTAAACATTTTAAAATTTATGTTATTATAATAATTATGTATGTTTTTATGTATATTGCTTAGGGCCTTAGTACAAGTGATTAATAAATTTGAATAAATACAAATGAAACAAAAGGGGCTCATTTGTTTCAGATTTAAAATCTTTTTTAAATAAATGCACATTCCTATACTAGACACAAACAGATCAATATTCAAAAAAGTAGAGAGCTTAACTTAGCCAAAGTCTGATTGACCAAGTTATGCAGATTTTCAGCTTTATCTAGGCAGCTGTAACTTTGAGTGACAATCACCTTAAATCTCTTCAGGTAGAACACCGTAGCTGGAATTAGGGTGCTCTAGTTGGCCTCATTTTGGAAATGAGACCTGGCAGGACAGGAACAACTAGGAATTGCACTTACCAGTTCTTTTAAACATTTTTATGAGCAACATAATGAGAGGGTTGTCAGGACAGGTTTGTTTTTTGCCAATGATACCAAAATCTGTAACAGGGTGGTCAGCCAGGAAGGAGTGGAAAACATGAGGAGCAATCTAGCAAAGCTTGAGGAATGGTCTAAGGTCTGCCAACTAAGATTTAATGTTAAAAATGCAAAGTAAACATTTAGAATGCAAAAACCCAAGGGAAAGGTACATTATTGGAGGTGAAAATCTAAGCACAAGGAAGAGCAGGATCTGGGAGTAATTGAATCTGGTGATCTCAGGTGGATAAAGCGATGGTAAAAGCCAGAAAGATGCTTGGATGCATAGGGAGCGGAATGGCCAGCAGAAATAGGGAGGTGATATTGCCCCTGGTGTGATCTCATTTGGAATAATATGTACAATTCTGAAGGATATAAACAGGATGGAGTCAGTCCATAGAGTGGCTACTAAAATGGTCAGTGGTCTTTGTTCTGAATCATATGGAGATAGACTTAAAGGTCTAAACATGTATATCCGAGAGGAATGGCGAGATAAGGGAGATATGATAGAGACATTCACATATCCTAAAGGTTTCCTTGCACAGGAGCTGAGCTTCTTTCAATGGAAAGGAGGCTCTAGAATGAGGGGTCATGTGATGAAGGTGAAAGGGGGGACACTCGGGAATAATCTTAAGAAATGTTTCTTTATGAAGAGAGTAATGGATATTTAGTGTTGGAGACAAAAACAGTATCTGAATTCAAGAAAACATGGGATGAATACAGGGGATCTCTAAGGAAATGATGAGAATTATATTTCTAAATTAATTGGATGGATGGGCAGACTGGTGGGGCCATACGGTCTTTTTCTGCTGTCATGTTTCTATGTTTCTATTTTTAGTTTGGAGAGCTCACAGAATGGGTAAGAAGTATTCTGAGGATACGGAAAAGTTGGGAGGGTGGAATTTAATTTGTAAATGCAGCATGTTTTTTCCTCTTCTTTCTAGTAAATGAAACAAATCCAAGCATGCAAATGCTGTCTTTCCATCTCACAACTCCATCTCCGTTCATTACATCCCTCCCGCCCTTCACATTATAATTAATAAACTCTGCTCACCGTGGTATCATTTCCTGTGGGCTGCAGCCCCATTTTTCCTCTCCTTGTCCCTGCATTCAGAAAACAGAGGCTGCCTTAAAGGGCTAAGCAGAGATTCCACCAGCATCCTTAGCACACACCTAGCAAGCTTGATCTCTTCAAAGATAGAGAAGAGCTGTAATGAACCAGCTAACCAGATAGGAGTGCTTATTATAAATCTATGAAGTACTGAGAATGTGTGTAATTAAACCTTAGGTCACTGCTATAGAGCAGCCTACAGAAAATAAATGAACAAATTGATGAGTGATATCACGAGATCACTACTACCTACAATTACCAGCAGTTCAGGCATCGAATTTAGCATTTGTTAAAGATAGTTTAATTATGCATAGACAACTAGAAAATTTAGAGAATGAAAACAGAAAAAAAAATCTTAGATTACTTAATTTCCCAGTAACCAGACTATTGTCACCTATAGAACTATTTAAGAAATATTTGTCTGAAATCCTAGCTATTACGATAATAGAGGAAAAGAACATATCTAAGATATGTTATATACCTAAAACTAGGATTGGAAAGACAAATCTTAATGAAGAGATGGATGTAATTCAACGAGAGTCTCCAAATTTGACATCTTTTTTAGAATCTTCAACTGATGACATACCAGGAAGAGCGACTCTACTGGTATCCTTTTGTAGTGAAAGGGATAAAAACCTTACACTGCAGAAATATTTCCAAAATAAAGATTTTGCTTTTTGCGGCCAAAAGATTCAAATCTTTCCGGATGTGTCCAGAATGACCCAACTTAGAAGGAAACAATTTCTAACATTTAAATCCAGGGTCTTGGCTATTGGAGCAAGTTTTTTGCTTAGATATCCATGCAAATGTTCTGTGAATTATCAGCAGAACAAATTTACTTTTCAAGACCCTGCTCATTTGGAGACTTTCTTATTAGATAAAGAAGCTAGTTGAGAAAATTAACTGCATAAACTATATACACGCTGTCATTATTTGTGATTGACACAACTATTTGTTTTATTATTTCTTTGTTAAAAATACCTCCCAATAATGAGGACTATATTCTTTTTTTTGTGGGCATTAGAAATATGATTATAAATATTCCTATATTAGTTGTACACTGAAAAGAATTTTCTTTAATTTGTACAAATGTAAAAATTTGTGTAAAAAATCAATAAAATATAAATTAAAAAAAAGAAAAAAAAAGAAAATGCAGCCAATGGAAATGTGAAGGCTTCAGGTGTGAATGATACAGCATCACTCAGACAGGGAGTTCTCTTATGAAAAAAAGAGAGGAGAAATTTAAAAAAAGACACAAAATGATGTGAAGCTTCAAATTTACAGCATTCCTGAAAAGATTCCAGCCAAGTCCCTATTAAAAGATGCATGCTGCTAAACGTCCTGGGAAAGTGGTACTGACTCTTCAGAAGCACCGCGTGCATGCACAGTGTAATTTCATTCAATGCAGAGCATGTCTAGCGTAATGTTTTAATTTAAACGTCCTGGGAAAGTGGTACTGACTCTTCAGAAGCACCGCGTGCATGCACAGTGTAATTTCATTCAATGCAGAGCATGTCTAGCGTAATGTTTTAATTTAAACGTCCTGGGAAAGTGGTACTGACTCTTCAGAAGCACCGCGTGCATGCACAGTGTAATTTCATTCAATGCAGAGCATGTCTAGCGTAATGTTTTAATTTAAACGTCCTGGGAAAGTGGTACTGACTCTTCAGAAGCACCGCGTGCATGCACAGTGTAATTTCATTCAATGCAGAGCATGTCTAGCGTAACGTTTTAATTTAAACGTCTTGGGAAAGTGGTACTGACTCTTCAGAAGCACCGCGTGCATGCACAGTGTAATTTCATTCAATGCAGAGCATGTCTAGAGTAACGTTTTAATTTAAAGGTCTTGGGAAAGTGGTACTGACTCTTCAGAAGCACCGCGTGCATGCACAGTGTAATTTCATTCAATGCAGAGCATGCCTAGAGTAACGTTTTAATTTAAACGTCTTGGGAAAGTGGTATTGACTCTTCAGAAGCACCGCGTGCATGCACAGTGTAATTTCATTCAATGCAGAGCATGTCTAGAGTAACGTTTTAATTTAAACGTCTTGGGAAAGTGGTACTGACTCTTCAGAAGCACCGCGTGCATGCACAGTGTAATTTCATTCAATGCAGAGCATGCCTAGAGTAACGTTTTAATTTAAACATCTTGGGAAAGTGGTACTGACTCTTCAGAAGCACCGCGTGCATGCACAGTGTAATTTCATTCAATGCAGAGCATGCCTAGAGTAACGTTTTAATTTAAACATCTTGGGAAAGTGGTATTGACTCTTCAGAAGCACCGCGTGCATGCACAGTGTAATTTCATTCAATGCAGAGCATGTCTAGAGTAATGTTTTAATTTAAACGTCCTGGGAAAGTGGTACTGACTCTTCAGAAGCACCGCGTGCATGCACAGTGTAATTTCATTCAATGCAGAGCATGCCTAGAGTAATGTTTTAATTTAAACGTCTTGGGAAAGCGATACTGACTCTTCAGAAGCACCGCGTGCATGCACAGTGTAATTTCATTCAATGCAGAGCATGCCTAGAGTAATGTTTTAATTTAAACGTCTTGGGAAAGTGGTACTGACTCTTCAGAAGCACCGCGTGCATGCACAGTGTAATTTCATTCAATGCAGAGCATGTCTAGAGTAATGTTTTAATTTAGACATTTTAGCTAGAGTAAGAGATGAAATGCAAGTAGAGAAAGACAAAACATAGAAAAATTAAGTAAACAATATAAAAGTATTAAAAATGAATCAATTAAAAGGGATGCAAATGCTATCTACTGATTTACTTCTTGAGGCTGGAGTAATATTCTGAGGGCTCAATGAGGTGAATAAATATCATATTTATTCTATATCTATATCGATTTATCTATGGATATATACAATCACACACACTCACAAATTAAGGTGACTGAGTCAAACAGGGCAGGTAGAAGGCCAGAAGTAAGGAAAATCCTCCATACCTATGGTGGTCCCTCCTCCTATACAACATGTTTTCTTTTAATAATGTTGATATTTGCCTCAAATACAATTCCTGCTGTTAGTGATCATCTAGAAGCCAAAATTATTTTGGGTGAATGGAACCTTAATGGGTAGATTTATAAATGGCTGCATGTGCGTGTATCTTGCCAAGCGCACAGGTACACGCTATTTTATAAAATACTTTTCACGCGCGCATGTCTGTACATGAACTGAGAGAAAGAGTAGAGAGAGAGAGAGAATTCATTTGCACAGTGTAGCTAACGGAGACTGCATTTTTATCACTTATATGCTCTAAAATTCTTTACTGATTTCAATTTTACAATGAATACCTCTGAATGTGTCTGTACCAACACCCCCTCCTAACCCCAAATCAAATTTCCCCCTTACAATGGTCCATATATAGAGTATCAGGCTGAGCCTTATGAAGACTCTCTCTCTCTCTCTCTCTCTCTCATTCACCCAGCTATTAAAGTTGGCATTTTTTCAATGTGATATACTTTTGCTTTTTCTGCTTTAGATCCGATCTCAATTGATGTTTCAGTCACTGTTATCTCTCGTACAATCTCCTCTCCCTTTCAAGGCATCTGATCTAAAAAGGCCTCCAATCTATTGAGGGATCTTACCTGTTGAGACAGTTGGCTATTCTTCTCGATATCAAGAACTCTTCTTCCCTTCATGGATTTACTTGCTCCTAATCACAGTCAGTTTCTGGCTTGTTCTTTCTTGCAGCATTGGTTTTGTCCATGCACGACTGGTTGTCCTGTAAGATCATGGGATTTCAGTTTATTCTGCTCTGTGTTAGGAGATCTTATTCTCCTTCCTCCTAATGTCCACCATTCAAACTTCCATCCTCTTATTCATTTCTCTTCCTCTGTAAAAGATTCAAAATACTTACACCGAAATTCAAAATTAAATGAATGCATTTGAAAAAATTTCCAGAGAGATAATCATTTTAGTCGTAGCAGCAATTATGACAAAGAGGCTGGTGGCATTCTCCAGACCCATTGATATTTTGGGGCATTAACTTTTGAGGACAGAAATCTACTTTTCTGATGACTTCTGTCTTTGAAAGTAAGTCAGAGGACTCAGCCTCTTTTATAAATATGCAAAGTGTTTCAGTAAATCCATTCACACAACTTACAACATTTTACCTCTTGCAGACCTGCAGGATGGGGGCAGGCGGTGAATACTTGTACTTGTAGGCACAAGTATGGATGTACTTGTATCCGCCTTGAACCTTGCACCATTAAATTTAAGAAAAAGCTAAAGACCTGGCTTTTCAAACAGGATTACCCAGACTAGCTCCATGCTCTTTAACTCATTACTGCAAACCTATGCCTCTAAGTTATTAATTTTTTACATTATTACGTTAACTTGTTATCCCTCCAGTTTTCTTTCTTTTTTTTCTTGTTCCCTTTTTAGTTTTTCCTCTAGTTGTTGCACTATGTTGTCCCCTTCCCCTCTTCCCTGTTCTCTGTATTTTCCATCTTGTGTTTGATGTAAACCGATACGATGTACCCACTAATGTCGATATAAAAAAGCCTCTAAATACATAATAATAACAGTAATAATATTAGTACTAATAATCAGAAATAAAGAAAACATACCCTTTTGTTGGGAAATTGATCCTTTCTTCACTGATATTAAGTAGTTCATAGTTTCCTGAATCTTTTATATACATTTGTAAAAACCCCAGGGATCCCATCCTGCAGCTTGTTACCCTGAGGAAGTCCCTTCATACTTTAAATCTTCTGGTAAACAAATATAAAGAATGTGTGCAGCTAAATCATCCTCTAAATCCCATATGGACACCACACATAGTATGCGGTATTTAACTAAATATGAATTAGCATACTTTAATCTTCTATTCCAACTTTGCTGCTATACATTTTTATATTTCATATTTATTTATGTATTACATACAAATACCTAAGCGATTTACAATTGACATAAACAATTAAAAACAAATAAAATCTAATTACACAAATAGTAATCTTATTCTGAAAAAGCAGATCTCTGTAAGCATTTACTCATAGTCTTGCTTGAATAAATAAGTTTTTAGCATTGATTTAAAAGCCTTTGAATCCACTGTTAAGCGTACTGCCTCTGGGAGAGAGTTCCAAACGTTGGGAGCTGCTATTGAAAAAGCAAACTCTCTGGGGCAGATTTTATAACATGCGCGCACAGTGTAATGTGCGCGCACTACTCGGCGCGCGCACATGTACTCCCAATTTTATAACATGCGCGCACTACTCGGCGCGCGCACATGTACACCTGATTTTATAACATGCGCGCAAGGCGTAATGTGTGCGCACTACCCGGCATGCGCACATGTACACCCGATTTTATAACATGGGTGTGCAGGCACGCGCATGTTATAAAATCCGGGGTCGGCGCGCGCAAGGTGCTCCGAGCCGCACTTTCTCCCGTTCCCTCCCAGGCCGCTCCGAAATCGGAGCGGCCTGGGAGGGAACTTTCCTACCCCCCACCCCACCTTCCCTTCCCTTCCTCTACCTCCCCCGCCCTTTCCTCCCTACTTTTGATGCTTTATTTTTTTTGTTTTAAAACTTACTTCAGCCCTGGGGATTTACGCTGGTAACCTTTTGAAAATCTGGCCCTCTGGTTACAGTTAGCCATACTTGTCTCTTTGAAAGGCAGTCTAGGAGGCCTCTCTGTGATGAACTGAGTGATCATTTTGGATTGCAGATTATCAATAGGGCATTCACCCAAGAAAGTGAATCCAGTTTCAATAGTTTATGAACTTCATTGCAATTTTAAAGATAATCCGATGGTACACCGTCAGTCAATGTAGATCAATTAGAACTGGTGTAATATGCATATATCTGCTTTTACCATAAATCTGATGCGCACCTGCATTCTGCAGAAACTGCATTGACCTTAAATTGTTTCCAGGCTCTCCAACATAGATTTCATTGCAGTAGTCTGGGATTGGGAGGATAGAGGCCTAGACAACTGTCCTAAAATCATATAGCCCCAAACAATAGTAGAACTTCACCACCAAATCCTTATATGGTTGACATCATAACTTTATAACTGTTGCATAAAATCAGACAGATCTATAAAGTCACACATAAAGACAGATATGGACCTCCACCAGAGTTTCCTCTGGCTTCACCCTGCCCAGGAATAGTTCATCTTCTTTCAGGTCCTAACACACTTCCTCATGCTTCATTCCCCACACAGTGCAGGAGAGATGGCCAGTGGTGTGACCTCTGCTGGGACAGGACAGAACCTGACTTTAGCCTGCCCTTCATTGCACCACAAGGTTTCCGACTAGTGAGTATGTTAGACTCCTTGGTCCAAGTGGGAAATGTAAGGCTAGATAAACTGGACAGATGGACAGCTGAAACACTATGAGGGTATCTTTAAAACAAGCATGCATTTGCTTGCAATTTTGCATGTAAGATATAAAATACATGCAGGTCTACCTAACAACATATTTGTAGCATGTAATGTTGAACAAAGCTGGATAAGTACTTTTAAACACTTATCCACCCACCTTACTTAGCTGGATAATAGTAGTTTTTCAAATTTATCCAGCTAAGTGGGAGAAAGGCTGCTACTTACCTGAAGAAGTCAACATTTATATGGATAAGTGGCACAATTCAGCTCTACTCGCATGTTTGTGTTCCTAATTTTAATCATCATAATTGCAGTCTTCCTTGAATTTTGTAATATACGTGCTAAAAGGAAATTAGCAGTTTTACCAATTAGGTGACCAGTTTGCTCATTCTATCTGCACCTCGTGAAGACCTTCCTAGTTCTTCAGCCCGATGTCCTCCCATGTCACTCAGAACCCTCACCCACTCTTTGTTTCAATTTCAGGATGTTTATAATCACTTTCATCTGATATTGATCAGAAGCAAATACATACAAGTACAAGGCTGATGCTTGTCACACTGGTAGGTTTTAAAATAGCAACTTTTACATGTACATATCGGCACCTCCCAGGAAAAATAGTGGAAAGTGTTCTAAACATCAAAATCACAGAACATATAGAAAGACATGGTTTAATGGAACAAAGTCAGCATGGCTTTACCCAGGGCAAGTCTTGCCTCACAAATCTGCTTCACTTTTTTGAAGGAGTTAATAAACATGTGGATAAAGGTGAACCGGTAGATATAGTATACTTGGATTTTCAGAAGGCGTTTGACAAAGTTCCTCATGAGAGGCTTCTAGGAAAAGTAAAAAGTCATGGGATAGGTGGCGATGTCCTTTCGTGGATTGCAAACTGGCTAAAAGACAGGAAACAGAGAGTAGGATTGAATGGGCAATTTTTTCAATGGAATGGAGTGGACAGTGGAGTGCCTCAGGGATCTGTATTGGGACCCTTACTGTTCAATATATTTATAAATGATCTGGAAAGAAATACGACGAGTGAAATAATCAAATTTGCAGATGACACAAATTGTTCAGAGTAGTTAAATCACAAGCAGATTGTGATAAATTGCAGGAAGACCTTGTGAGACTGGAAAATTGGGCATCCAAATGGCAGATGAAATTTAATGTGGATAAGTGCAAGGTGATGCATATAGGGAAAAATAACCCATGCTATAATTACACAATGTTGGGTTCCACATTAGGTGCTACAACCCAAGAAAGAGATCTAGGTGTCATAGTGGATAACACATTGAAATCGTCGGTTCAGTGTGCTGCGGCAGTCAAAAAAGCAAACAGAATGTTGGGAATTATTAGAAAAGGAATGATGAATAAAACGGAAAATGTCATAATGCCTCTGTATCGCTCCATGGTGAGACCGCACCTTGAATACTGTGTACAATTCTGGTCACCGCATCTCAAAAAAGATATAATTGCGATGGAGAAGGTACAGAGAAGGGCTACCAAAATGATAAGGGGAATGGAACAACTCCCCTATGAGGAAAGACTAAAGAGGTTAGGACTTTTCAGCTTGGAGAAGAGACGACTGAGGGGGGATATGATAGAGGTGTTTAAAATCATGAGAGGTCTAGAACGGGTAGATGTGAATCGGTTATTTACTCTTTCAGATAGTAGAAAGACTAGGGGACACTCCATGAAGTTAGCATGGTGCACATTTAAAACTAATCGGAGAAAGTTCTTTTTTACTCAACGCACAATTAAACTCTGGAATTTGTTGCCAGAGAATGTGGTTCGTGCAGTTAGTATAGCTGTGTTTAAAAAAGGATTGGATAAATTCTTGGAGGAGAAGTCCATTACCTGCTATTAAGTTCACTTAGAGAATAGCCACTGCCATTAGCAATGGTTACATGGAATAGACTTAGTTTTTGGGTACTTGCCAGGTTCTTATGACCTGGATTGGCCACTGTTGGAAACAGGATGCTGGGCTTGTTGGACCCTTGGTCTGACCCAGTATGGCATTTTCTTATGTTCTTTTGCCCCTGCCCTGCCCATGGGGATCGTGAGTAAATTTGCATGTAGTAAAAAGAGGTGGACCATAGGCATAAATTGCATTATAGTAAAGTGAACATTGTTTTATTGACATATATGTTCATGAAGAAATATACATATAAACATATTTCATTGAAGGAAATGGTACCTAACAAAAAGTAAGAAGAAAAAGATATGATTCATAAAGGAGATAGCTTACAAATTAAAGGCAACATTCAAAAAGTACAAAGGAACACAGGGACCTATATCTGATGAAGCTAAGAGATGAGGACATAGCTCATATTGCCAAGAAAGGTGACAAAACATTTTTCAGACATCAGAGAAAGGAGGAAGGCCAGTAGTGGCATTGTAACTTTGAAAGGAGACAAGTAGCAATGTGTGGAGAAAGAAAAGGAAATATAAGAAATATTATACAAATAATTCATATTAGTGCTCACTGAAAAAGACCCTGGAGAAGGAACATTGATTACAAACTGGCTAAAAGACAGGAAACAGAGAGTAGGATTAAATGGACAATTTTCTCAGTGGAAGGGAGTGGGCAGTGTAGTGCCTCAGGATTCTGTATTGGGACCCTTACTTTTCAATATATTTATAAATGATCTGGAAAGAAATACGACAAGTGAGGTAATCAAATTTGCGGATGATACAAAATTGTTCAGAGTAGTTAAATCACAAGCAGATTGTGATAAATTGCAGAAAGACCTTGTGAGGCTGGAAAATTGGGCATCAAAATGGCAGATGAAATTTAATGTGGATAAGTGCAAGGTGATGCATATAGGGAAAAATAACCCATGCTATAATTACAAAATGTTAGGTTCCATATTAGTTGCTACTACCCAAGAAAGAGATCTAGGCATCATAGTGGATAACACATTGAAATCGTCGGTTCATTGTGCTGCGGCAGTCAAAAAAGCAAACATAATGTAGGGAATTATTAGAAAGGGAATGGTGAATAAAACGGAAAATGTCATAATGCTTCTCTATCGCTCCATGGTGAGACCGCACTTTGAATACTGTGTACAATTCTGGTCACTGCATCTCAAAAAAGAAATAATTGCGATGGAGAAGGTACAGAGAAGGGCGACCAAAATGATAAGGGGAATGGAACAGCTCCTCTATGAGGAAAGGCTAAAGAGGTTAGGACTTTTCAGCTTGGAGAAGAGACGACTGAGGGGGGATATGATGGAGGTGTTTAAAATCATGAGAGGTCTAGAATGGGTTGATGTGAATCGGTTTTTTACTCTTTCGGATAATAGAAAGACTAGGGGGCACTCCATGAAGTTAGCATGTGGCACATTTAAAACTAATCAGAGAAAGTTCTTTTTCACTCAACGCACAATTAAACTCTGGAATTTTTTGCCAGAGGATGAGGTTAGTGTAATTAGTATAGCTGTGTTTAAAAAAGGATTGGATAAGTTCTTGGAGGAGAAGTCCATTACCTGCTATTAATTAAGTTGACTTAGAAAATAGCCACTGCTATTATTAGCAACATGGAATAGACTTATTTTTGGGGTACTTGCCAGGTTCTTATGGCCTGGATTGGCCACCTTTGGGAACACGATGATGGGCTTGATGGACCCTTGGTCTGACCCAGTATGGCATGTTCTTATGTTCTTATAACATGCAAGTGTTGACTTGCATATATTATAAAATTGGTGCGTCCATTAGTACGCACCAGGAACTACACACACATGGACATCCATGCGCTGTTTTAAAAATTTTCCTTATAGTGTTTTAGCTATGTGTTACATATCTGGTTACATAGTAACATAGATATATGATTGCAGAAAAAGACTATATGGCCCATGTAGTCTACCCATCCATTAATCTAGCTTTACAATTCACACATGGACCAAGTAGTCTAACATGTGTGTTAGTTGGAGGGCCTCCTAAAACCCTGTGGCTCAATGAAGGTGAGGGCCAACTGAGGTGAGATTTTACTGCATCCCAGTGGAAGGCATACCATTGGCCCATCTCTCCTGCCCCATCAGAGAGATAAGGCATAAGAGTGCATGCTATCGCTAAGACGCAAAGGATGGTGAACTATACCTTGGCAGGTCGAAGCCAGAGAAAACACTGGTAGAGGTACTTAGCGTGTGACTTTATAGGTCTGTCTAATTTTATGCACCACTTATAAAGTTATGATGTCCAATAGATAAGGATTTTGTGGTGAAGTTGTACTGTTAATTTGCATATGAAAATATAAAAATGTTTATTGGCAAAATTAGAAAAGAAAGTTAAATATTAAAGTATAAAAATTCATATTTAATTAAATAATGGTGTCCATATGGGATTTAGAGGATGATTTAGCTGTACACATTCTTTATAATTGTTTACTAGAAGATCTAAAGTATTAAGGAACTTCCTCAGGGTAACAAGCTGCAGGATGGGATCCCTGGGGTTTTTACAAATGTACATAAAAGATTCAGGAATCTATGAACTACTTAATGTCAGTGAAGAAAGGATCCATTTGCCAACAAAAGGGTATGTTTTCACTATTTTATGATTATAACAACTAATATTATTACTATTCACCCTCTGTTCCCACCCCGCCATCCCATAAAAGGTGAAAATATTGCAAGCTGTGTGAATGGATTTATTGAAACTCTTTGCATGTTTGTAAAAGAAGCTGATTCCTCTTTTTGACTTACTGGTTTATTGAGGCATTAGCTTTCAATGACAAAAGTCATCAGAGAAAGTGAAAGCCACAATAGATCAGCGGGTCTGTAGGATGCTACCAGCCTTTTTGTTGTTAGTGCTGATAGAGTCTAACATAGCTATCTCTCTTGAAATGTTTATGTTTATGCATTTAATTTTGAATTTCTGCCTAAGTATTTTAGAATCTTTTACTATGGAAGAGAAATGAATGAGAGGATGGAAGTCTGAAAGGTGCACATTAGGAGGAAGTCACAGACAGTTGGTATCTCCTACAGACTCTTCCTATCCAAGAGTAGAATAAACTGAAATTCCATGATCTTACAGGAAAACCATTCATGCTTGGAGAAAAACAACACTGCATGATGGAACGAGCCAGAAACTGACTGCGATAAGGGAACAAGCTAATCCATGAAGGGAGGAAGATTTCTGGATCTCCTGAAGAAGAGTCACCTGTCTCAGCAGGTAAGATCCCCAAAGAGATTGGAGGCAGTTTGGGATCAGGAGCCTAGAAAGGAAGAAGAGATTGTAACAAAGATAATATTGCAGGAGACAGAATACTTGAAAGATCGGTGACTGAAACATATCCAGTGAGATCAGGTCTAAAGCAGAAAAGGCAAGGAAGAAAACCCAAGATATTACTTTGAAAAAATGCCAACCTCTGCACAAAATATTCAATTCACCCAAACTAATGTTGGCTTCTAGATGGCCATCATCAGTAAAAATCTGAGTGAAAAAAAATATTTAGTACAGCTTGGCAAAGAGAAGGTATGATGTATAGGAGGAGGGATCACCATAGATACGCCAGGATTTTTCTCGCCAATGCCCATATTCCTACCCTCTAAGACTCAGTCAGCTAAATGTGTTTGTGTGTCTATAGATAGACAGATGAAATATGATATTTATTCACCTTATAGAGCCCTCAGAGATGAATACATTTTCTCCAGTCACAGGAAGAAGTAAATCAGTGTCAGACAGTATTCACAATTGTTTTTACTGATTCATTTTTAAAACTTTCGAATTGTTTCCTTAATTTTTCTATATTTTTTGCCTTTCTCTACTTACATATCATCTCTTACTTAGCTAAAATGTCTAAATTAAAACATTACGCTATACATGTTCTGCATTGAATGAAATTACACTGTGCATGCACGCGGTGCTTCTGAAGAGTCAGTACCACATTCCCAGGACCGTTTAGCAGCATGCATCTTTTAATAGGGGCTTGGCTGGATTCTTTACTGGAGTGCTGTATATTTGAAGTTATACATTATTTTCTGACTCATTTTTAAAACATCTTCTATCTTTCTTTCATCAGATAAATCTTTTTGTGAACATAAGAACATAACAAGATGGACCCTGGATCAGACCCAGTAAGGCTTATCTTAATAACAGTGACCAATCCAAGTATTTAGGTTCTATTTAATGTTCGGGTACATGTCAGGTACAAGCAATGGCTATTCCCTATTGATGTGGACCAGGGCAAGGTGTTGCATATAGGGAAAAATAACCCTTGCTGTAGTTACACGATGTTAGGTTCCATATTAGGAGTTACCACCCAGGAAAAAGATCTAGGCATCATAGTGGATAATACTTTAAAATCGTCAGCTCAGTGTGCTGCAGCAGTCAAAAAAGCAAACAGAATGTTAGGAATTATTAGGAAGGGAATGGTTAATAAAACGGAAAATGTCATAATGCCTCTGTATCGCTCCATGGTGAGACCACACCTTGAATACTGTGTACAATTCTGGTCACCGCATCTCAAAAAAGATATAGTTGTGATGGAGAAGGTACAGAGAAGGGCAACCAAAATGATAAAGGGGATGGAACAGCTCCCCTATGAGGAAAGACTAAAGAGATTAGGACTTTTCAGCTTGGAGAAGAGACAGCTAAGGGGGGGATATGATAGAGGTCTTTAAGATCATGAGAGGTCTTGAACGTGTAGATGTGACTTGGTTATTTACACTTTCGATTAATAGAAGGACTAGGGGCCATTCCAGGAAGTTAGCAAGTAGCATATTTAAGACTAATCGGAGAAAATTCTTTTTCACTCAACGTACAATAAAGCTCTGGATTTTGTTGCCAGAGGATGTGGTTAGTGCAGTTAGTGTAGCTGGGTTCAAAAAAGGTTTGGATGAGTTCTTGGAGGTGAAGTCCATTAACAGCTATTAATAAAGTTCACTTAGGGAATAGCCACTGCTATTAATTGCATTAGTAGCATGGGAACGTCTTAGTGTTTGGGTAATTGCCAGGTTCTTATGGCCTGGTTTGACCTCTGTTGGAAACAGGATGCTGGGCTTGATGGACCCTTGGTCTGACCCAGCATGGCAATTTCTTATGTTCTTATGATGAAAAGCAGTTTATGGACTTCTTCTCCAGGAGTTTATCCAAACCATTTTTAAACCCAGCTACACTAACAGTCTTACCACTTCCTCTGACTATGAATTCCAGAACTTAATTGTATGTTGGGTGAAAAATATTTTTTTTAAATTTGTTTTAAATGTGCTACTTGCTAACTTAATGGAGTGTCCTATTTGCATGCATAATAACCAATTCACATTTACCCATTCGAGTCCTTTGATAATTTTGTAGACTTCTATCATATCTCCCCTCAGCCGTCTCTTCTCCAAGCTAACAGCCCTAACCTCTTTAGCCTTCCCTCATAGAGGAGCTGTTCCATCCCCTTTATCATTTTAGTCACTCTTCTCTGTACTTTCTCTAGTGCAACTATATCTTTTTTTGAGATGCAGCAACCAGAATTCCACACAATATTCAAGGTGTGGTCTCACCATGGAGCGATACAGAGGCAATATGACATCCACCGTTTTATTCGCCATTCATTTCCTAATCATTCCTAACATTCTGTTTGCTTTTTTGACTGCCGCAGCACATTGAGCTAACAAGTTCAATGTGTTATCCACTATAACGCCCAGGTCTCTTTCCTGGGTAGTAGCACCTAATATGGAACCTAACATTATGCAATTATAGCATGGGTTATTTTTCCCTATATGCATCACCTTGCACTTGTCCATTTTATATTTTCTCTGCCATGTGGATGCCCAAACTTCTAGTGTTACAAGTTCCTCCTTCATTTTATATCAATCCGCTTGTGATTTAATTACTGTGAATAATTTTGTGTCATCTTCAAATTGGATCACCTCACTTGTCATGACCCTTTCCAGATCATTTATAAATATGTTAAAAATCACTGGTTCAAGTACAGATCCCTGAGCCACTCCACCCTTTTCCACTGAGAAAACTGGCCATTTAATCCTACTCTCTGTTTCTTATCTTTTAATCAGTTTGCAATCCACAAAAGGACATCGCCGCCTCTTCCATGACTTTTTCGTTTTCTTAGAAGCCTCTCATGAGTAACTTTCTCCAATGTCTTCTGAAAACCCAAATACACCACATCTACCTGTTTACCTTTATCCACATGTTTATTCACCTCTTCAAAAAAAATGATGTGATGCTGTATTATTTACCCTTGAACCCTTCACACTTCCTTTGATTACATTTTCTATACCTTATTAATCTCATCAATATGTTCGTTTGTTCACTGTAGCCTCCTACATAGCAGTAAGCCAAGCCACATTTTCAGTACTTCATAGTCCCATAACAATCATTCCTACCTGATCTCGACAGTTCCTTGGTCAGCTCTCAGTCATATTGTGGCACCTCTCTATTCAGTTAGCAGTATCCCACTATGTACTATTTCCAATAAAATTGCCAGGCATCCTGAATGCAAGGATGATCTAATGAAATTATTATTTTCTACCTAAAAGAAAGAGCGTCACTTTCTCTCTTAATGGTTATGGTTCCTGATTGACTGCACTTTTGAGAGGTGATTAATAATATCGGCACTGTCTTGACGACAGGAAGACCTCAAACACGATAATTCTCTTTATGCTTCTCTGAGGTCAATGTTTGAAGGGATCTAGATGGCTAAGTATGTGCTGAGGATGGGAGAGGAATCCTTGCTTTCTTTTGTGGATGCAGGGAGAGAGGGAGGGATAGAGTGAGGGGAGATGGAGCTGTGAGAGAGAAGGAGGGGAGGTTGCAGGCTTGGCTTTTGCATTTTTTGTGTAGGGGTGTACAGAAAACATTTTTGTTTTCTTTCATTTTTCATTTAATATTTGTATTCAGTTTGTTTTGCTGTAAGTTTTTTCGGTTTTGTTTCATTTATTAGAAAAAAAGATAATGCCAAATCAAAAGGAAAAAGGAAAAAAAATGAAAAGAAATGCTTCCCTCTACCAACTCCCCCCGTGCTGCTAACATTTACAAACTGAACTCCCCCCTCCGCCCCCCACACCTTTTCCTATCCCTCTCTTCCCCTTTCATGGGATTCCAAAGTCAAAATGACAAAAGTTGCGGGACTGATTCCCATTTGCTCCTGTCCTGCTGGGTCCCATTTTCAAAATGAGGATGACCAGAGCATCCTAATTCCAACTGGCTCGATGAGGCTGAAATTCTGCATAACTTGGTCACTCAGACTCTGCTTGTCTGAACATTGATTTATTTGAATATGCCTCTCAGCCTCAGACAGCACGATCATAATATTGCAAATAATTCTTCCATTTCACATTAGAATAATAGGAAGGTTTGGACAACAGATGATGGTGATGATGAAGCAATACACTTCAACTGATGTAGTAAGTCATGGATGATGGGTATTGAGCAAGTGACTACATTACATTACTATCATTATTATAAACTGTACATCTCTCTTTCAATGTGTAATTACAATTAAAATTAGTGCTTCACTGATGAATTGTAATCCATATTTTTGGCATCTAGAATTTTTATTGGGAAATAGCATATGTATAAGTTTACAGTCCTAATAATCTAGGGAAATGTTTCTTTACAGAAAGGGTGATGGATGCATGAAACAGCCTCCGTGGAAGTGCAGTGCTTGCGTTCAAGAAAGCATGGGACTAGCACTGATGATCTTGGAAGGATTGGTAGGGATTTTAGAGCGGAGCAGTTAGTATAGATGATCAGACTAGACAAGCTGTATGTCTTTTTCTGCCTTCATGTTTCTACGTTTTTAGAACTTTGAGAAGTATAAATATTAGGGATGTGAATCACTTTTTGACGATTTAAAATGTCGTCCGATATTTTTTAAATCGTCATTAATCGTTAAAGAGTGCGATACAATAGAAATTCCACCGATTTATCATGAAAAAAATCGTTAATCGGGTTAGTGCACACTAACGGGAGTTAGGACACAACCTAAAAACCCACCCCAACCTTTTAAAACTGCTCCCTTAGCCTCCACCACCCTCCCGACCCCCCCAAAACGTTTTAAAATTACCTGGTGGTCCACTGGGCCCTGGGAGCGATCTCCCGCTCTCGGGCTGTCGGCTGCCACTAATAAAGATGGCACCGGCCGTCCAGTGCTCCTACCATGTGACAGGGGCCGGCCAATGGCACGGTTACCCTGTCACATGGTAAGGGCAAAGAGCCATTGGCGCCATTTTTATTAGTTGATTGCTGCTGGCCCTGACTCCAGCTTGCTCTACGACGCCTCTTCAATCTATGTCCTGGACTTGGCCTATTCAGGCCAATTGCTCCATAAAACTGTCTTTTATTCCATCCAGGAATTTTATCTCTCTAGCTCATGCAGATGTTTCACTTACCCTGTCAATATTGGGATAATTGAAATCTCCCATTATTACTGCACTCCCAGTTTGGTTAGATTCCCTAATTTCTCTTAGAATATCACTGTCCATCTCACTATTTTGGCCAGGTGGATGGTAGTATATTCCTATCACTATTCTCTTCCCCAACAGTCAAGGAATTTCTACCCATAAATATTTGGTTGTACATTTAGTATCATACAGGATCTTTATCCTGTTGGACTCTATGCCATCCTGGACATAAAGCACCACCCCACCACCAAGATGCTCCTCTCTGTCATTGCAATATAACTTGTGTCCTTGTATACCACTATCTCATTGGTTTTCCTCTTTCCACCATGTCTCTGAGATGACAATTAAGTCTATGTCATCATTCTCTGCTATATACTCTAATTTTCCTATCTTACTTCTTAGACTTCTGGCATTAGCTTATAATGATTTCAAAATGTGTTTTTTGTTTGTATTTTCATTCTGCTTTTCAGTTGACAGAGATAAATTTGAATCTTTATCTCAGGTAAGTTTTTAATGATAGGCACTTTACCTAATGTTCTTATTATTGGAATCTCTCTGTTGGGATGCCCATAAATACATGCACACCAATCACACATATCAAACCAAACGCTTGCTGCTTATCATGCTCACCCCATTCACCCAATTTTTTGGCTTTACAGCCTTCACCCTCCTCTTTTTCCTCGCTCAATCTATCGTCAAGAAAACCCCCATTCTCCACGACATTCTCGTAGATGACAAACCGGATATCTGTGCAATCACTGAGACATGGCTTAAGAATACGGACACTGTCCTGCTCAATCAACTACCTTCTCACACCTATGATTTCTTTTCTATACCTAGACTCAAAAAAGGAGGTAAAAAAATTTACACTGGTTCCCCATTGCTGCACGGATTCGCTACAAAACATTATCCATCATACACAAAACCTTATATACACACGATATGCATTGGCTCAACAATTCTCTATATTTCCACAATACCAACAGACCAATTAATTCCCAATATTCCGCCACCCTACATACACCCCCCATCAAGTCTACACATCTCTCCCCAACTAGGGAGCATGCCCTATCCATAGCTGGACCAACCTACTGATCTCATTAATTGTATTTTACCCATTTGTTTCAAACAATGAACATTCTTACCAAATAGAATTCAAATCTGTTTAAATATAACCAGTTAGGTTTGGAAGTTATCAAGCCATGTGTGGCCAGATACCTTTTCACTTAACTTACTATGTTCGTAATATAGCCAGTTAAGTGGCAGCAAATTGGAACTTAAAAATTAACTTTCTGGCCTTTAGGCCTGAGCTCCCAATCTACCATTCCAGAAACCATTAAAATATAATTCCACCCATATTTCCAGACCCTCTCACCCACCCACCCCACCCTACCAAATTTAAATTTAAAAAGCAGTGGGAATTAGCATCATAGGATCACCCCCAATCCTTCCCTGCTATTTGTCTGTAAATTTAGGCTGCACGCATTTCCTTCCTCACTCACCCGCAACTTCTATTTTATATACCAGATCCACACTCAATCCCAAAATCCCCAGCCAGGAGCACAGTAGACTTTTAACTGCTCACAGCCACTTCCAGCAACATTGGAAGCACAAGAAAATAATGTTGCTGTCTCAGATCATTAAACCTTCTGAATTAACCTTGATATTTCCAAGACTATTTTAACTTTTATGTTTTTTACGTCTGAATTTATGGTTTATGCATTGTAGAGTGCGGGATACACATATTTTTAAATAAGTAAATAACTATTAGTAATACTGCTGTAGTTGTGAACATTGTCAGCAGAAAGATTAGTTTTATGAGCTGCTGCTAATTTAATAGTAAGGTTTTGTAGCAAGGGAGCCTGGTGAGAAGTTATTCTGGATTAAACATGCTTTTTATATGCTATTTTCATAATTTAATTCTTTTATGATTGAGCTCACTGCTATTATTTTTCTAATATTCTTTATTTTTCCATTTCTACAGATAAACATTTCTGCCATAATGGAAGGAGAGAATGAGACAATGCCCATCAAATTTTATCTGATGGGATTCTCAAATCATCCACACCTCCAACCCTTATTTTTTGCCATATTCTTTATTATCTACATGCTGGCTTTGTTGGGCAATATTGTGATCTCTACCATCATTGCCACTGACTCTCGCCTTCATACGCCCATGTACTTCTTTCTCATCAACTTGTCCATGTTAGACATCTGTTGCACAACAGTTGCAATTCCTAAGATTTTACAGATCATCTTGTCAGAGGAGAAATCTATTTCCTATTCTGGATGCATAACTCAGTTTGTCTCTTCTCCTCAGCCTTGAGTGCAGAGACCATATTATTGACAGTGATGGCGTACGATCGCTATGTTGCAATATGCATACCACTGCATTATACAACCATCATGAGCAAGAGGACTTGTATTCTTCTGGCTGCAGCTGTGTGGGTGCTTGGATTCTTGAATTCTATGATGCACACTAGCTTAGTCCTCAGGTTAAAATTCTGCCAGCGCAACATTCTTAACCACTTCTTCTGTGAAATCCCCCCAGTGTTAAAGGCAGCCTGCTCGGATACTTACATCAATAATGTGGTGATTATAATAGATGATGTTGTGTTGGGCATGGTATGCTTCATTTTAACAGTCGTTTCTTACACATATATCGTCTTAGCCATATTGAAAATTCGTTCTGCTGAGAAAAAGAAGAAGGCGTTCTCTACCTGTGCATCCCATCTCACTGTTGTGTCGTTATTGTATGGAGGTGTAATATACACCTATGTTCGACCTGCTTTCAGCAATAACCTGGATGCAGACAAAGTAATATCTGCAATTTATGCTACTGCCTCTCCTATGATGAACCCTTTTATTTACAGTTTACGAAACAAAGAAGTTATCAATGCTCTCAGAAAATTAGTGGGCAGAATTGTATTTTCACATAGATAGCAACCATTTGAGATATATATTATAGCAAACAGAAAGAAGGATAGAGACTGAATATACTTGCAACTGGGAATAGACTATGGCCTTGTTCAAGAAGCCATAATAGAATTATAGAAAAGTTCCATCTGTTGAAGATAACTTTCAGAGGATCAAGGTGGCTACATCTGTCTGCCTAGATAGCTAAATTCAGCTGCAGCAAAATTGGGCCATATTAGTGGTGGTGTTGGGTCAAGGAAGGGAAAATACATAAATAGATATTGAGACATACATGTATTTTTTCAAAGTGCAGAAGAAATAGAAAGAGAGAGAGAAACTTTTAACATATTAATGAAATGTTCTAATTGTGTAAGATTTATTTTACTGTATTTTATTTGCCTATTGTATTTTATTTTGTTATATTTTACGAATAATTGCTCTATCTTATTTTTATTGTTATTTATGTTTTACATATGGAAACCATTGTGATGGCCAGTCTGAACGACAGTATATAAGAGCTTAATAAATAAATAAAGAGCAAGGTTCCACCAATATTTTTATACCTGCAAACCTTGTAGATAATTTTAAAAAAACCTTGAACCTGGACTCTTTTCCATGGGCCAATGTTTTCTTGTGGATATACCTTCCAACTCACACTCTGTTCTGCAGAAAGGGGACTGCTTGACTGTAGCACTGGGCTCACCACGACATTTAGAACAGCCCAGAAACACAGCAAGACTTGGCTTTTCAGGCCAGGAACAAAAAGTTTATTTTCAAAAATTTCAAAGGAAACAGAAAAACCTCACTTTTAAAGTACTTAAGTAGCTCAGACATCCCAGTACAGGCATAACATGGGCTCGACACAGCTCCCCAGGGCCCTCCCTATGCCTTCTTGGCACTGATCCTTTACTCCCAGGACCCAGAATCCTTTCCAGCCCTATGGCTTAAGGTGGACCAGGGTAGATGATTCTACCCTGTATTTTAAGGTGGTTTGAGGGAGTTTTTTAAAAATACTTTATCACATACCCTCCCCCTCAGCTCACCCCTACTTGTGTGAGCCCCTGCCTGTGTCAAGGATACCTCTCATGACAGAAAGTCAGCACTTACATTCTCCTTCACAGGCCTATGCTGAATTTTATAACTGAAGGGATGCAAAGCCATGAACCACCTCATCACTCTGGTGTTGGTCACTTTGTTCCAATTTATCCATGTGAGCAGTTGGTGTAAATTATCAGGGTAAACTGCCATCCCAGGAGATAATATCATAATGCTTTGAGGGCCCATTTTACCACTAATGCCTCTCTTTCCATAGTAGAGTGCATTTTCAGCCATGGCAGGAGCTTCCAACTTATATAGGCCACCAGTTGTTCTTGGCCATCTTTCATTTGGCCGAGGATGACCCCCAGATCTACCTCTAATGCATCCCTCTGAAAGATGAAGGATTCCATAAAGTTTGTAGTTATTAGGATAGGATTGGTGCAGATTTCCTTCAGCTCCCAGAAGGCTTACTCTGCCTTGGCCAACCATTGGGCTTTTTTTGGTGATTTTCTTCAGTAAGAGCCTCGTGTCTCTGTCGTCTTGGAGTAGTTAGGAATAAACCTTCTATAGTAGCCTGTCAGACCTAGGAACGCCCTTACTTTTCCTTTAGTTTGTGGTACTGGTACCTAGATAATTTCCTCAATCTTCCTGGACTGTAGATAGTTTTGATCCTTCCCCAAAGTTTAGCCCATATATTAAGAACACAAGAACATAAGAAAATGCCATACTGGGTCCGACCAAGGGTCCATCAAGCCCAGCATCCTGTTTCCAACAGTGGCCAATCCAGGCCATAAGAACCTGGCAAGTACCCAAAAACTAAGTTTATTCCATGTTACCATTGCTAATGACAGTGGCTATTCTCTAAGTGAATTTAATAGCAGGTAATGGACTTCTCCTCCAAGAACTTATCCAATCCTTTTTTAAACACAGCTATACTAACTGCACTAACCACATCCTCTGGCAACAAATTCCAGAGTTTAATTGTGTGTTGAACTTCTTGTGCTATTGGACTTCTTGTCCTCTCAACAAGCATTTATTTGGGTTTACCATCAGAGTGGATAGTAAAGCTTGAAGTTGGCTTAGGTATGACTTCCAATCTGGGTTGTAGACCACTATGTTGTCCAGGTAGGCAGTAGTATAATCCCGGTGCAGATGGAGCATATGGTTAACCAAGTGCTGTAATTTTGTGGGGTTCCTGGGATATATCGTTTCTAAGAACGGTTTTCAAATGGACCCTAAGAAACTTGAGAGTATCCAGGACTGGCCTCAACCCACTGGCCTAAAGGCATTATGTCTCTTCTTAGGATTTACCAACTACTACCGATCCTTCATCAAAAACTTCATCATTGACAGTCCCTCTAACTGCTATGACTAAGAAGGGAGCCAACCCTGCCAACTGGTCTCCTGAAGCCATCTCAGCCTTCATGATGCTCAAAGAGTCTTTTCAAAAGAAGCCGTGCCTCCACTACCCTGATCCACACCATCCTTTCATTGTGGAGGTCGACGCATCTGACGTAGGTGTGGGGGTGGTTTTAAGTCAGTACAGCGAATCCAATGTACTCCATCCTTGCTCCTTCTTTTCTAAGCGCTTCTTACCTGCTGAGAGAAACTATGGGATAGGAGATAAAAAGTAGAGATGAGCTTAGTTTTTCCATGTCGGGTCGGATTTCGGTTTGGGCGCTTCATTGAAAAATTTTGTTTTCCCGCAGATCATTTTTTGGTGGCACGGATTGGTAAAAATGAGTCGGAAAACGAATAAAAAAAAAAAAGAATCGGGGAAAAAAAAGAATCGGAAAAAAAACACCCCAACCCTTCAATTTTACTTTATTACAACCCCCCACCATCCCTATCCCTCCCCAAGACTTACTAAAAGCCCTGGTGGTCCAGCGGGGTCCTGCAAGCGATGCCTCCCTCTCAGGCCATCGGGCCTACCACGAATCAAAATGGCACCGGTGCCCTTTGCCCTTACAATGTGACAGGGGCTACCGGTGCCATTGGTTGGCCTCTATCACAATCACATGGTAGGAACAATGGATGGCCGGCACCATCTTGTGCTCCTACAATGTGACAGGGGCCGACCAATGGCACCGGTAGCCCCTGTGACATAGTAAGGGCAAAGGCTATTGGCGCCATTAGAATACTGGCAGCCAACGGCGCGAGTACAGGAGATTGCTCCAGGACCCCTGCTGGACCACCAGGTAATTTTGGCAAGTCTTGGGGAAGGATCGGGATGGTGGTGGTGGGGGGGGGGGGTTGTAAGAAAGTAAATGTGAAGAGTTGGGGTGGTTTTTTTTCCGATTCACGGTTTTTCTTTTTTTATTCGTTTTTCTGGTTTCGGGTTCGGGTTCCAGTTTCATTTTTGGCAAAAAACGATCCATGGGAAAACGAGTGTTCCAACAAAGTGCCCGAACTGAAACCTGACCCGAACCAGAAAAACGAAGCTCATCTCTACTAACTAATCCTCCTAAACCTTCTTCAGCTAATACTTCTTCCATTTCTGATGTTGAGAATCCCACACAAGAAGATTCCTCATCGGAATCAGAAGCAAACAGTGCCTGCGCTACATTGTCAATGCTAAATCGAGTCTGCTGTTGCACTGCTGCTTTTGGGTGTCACCATTTTATCTGGCATGACTCAGCCTCCCCTTCTCTCACCTCCAAAACTACAGGGTCAGAAACAGGTGGTGGCGATGCATCATCTTTAAATGTCATTTTTTTCCGGATGAAACTGCCTGCCCCTCCAGAGATTTTAGATTGGAACAGGTCCTTTTTTAACTTTAATGGGGGACTGGCACTGCCTTTTGAAGTGCCTCCTCTGCCAGTCCCAATCACTCGATAACGTCTAGCTTTCCCTGACATTATGGATTTAATGTCACTGCCTACTAGGTATTTCAATTAAAAGAATTAGTAGCCCATGTTACATTAGAAAACAAGAAAATATTTGCACCAAGAAATAATTTCTCCTTGAGACGGAAGATCATTGTCATCACCCACACTTTATTTGGTTCAAGTCAGAAATAATAAATAATGTTGCTCTGGAATGGACTTCCTCTTGAGAGTCTTGCAAATAGTTAAATCCAAAGGCAGGGAAGAAACTTCCAAAGGATCTTGAGGACCTAGCCCTGCCTTTCTCCTTCCTCTTGCGGTAAGGTAAAGAAAACCTTTGAAACTGGATAAATAGATTCTACAGGGACTTTCAACATTTCTGTAGGAGTCATCAATGAAGACTAAGGAAAGTTTAAAATGTATAAATTAAGCTTCCTGGAATAATTTTCAAGATTTTCCAATTTATGATGCAAAGCTTCTTTATCACAAATTAGAGAAATGTCACAAAAATGAAGGGTCTTACATTGTGTTTCAATACTGACCAATTTGACCATACAAATTTGGATTTCTTGTTTTTGAGAATTAATCTGCTGTTCTAGTTCACCCATAGTTCAACTTTAAGGGTTAAAAGATTTTTCAAAACTTTTATGCAATCAGAGCTGGCTTCCCAGAGAGTCCCTGGATATTGGTTCCTGGCAAATTGTGAAGAACAGTCCTACCTGGACTACCCAAAAAGCAAGATGACTCCATTGGTGGCAAAACCTTCCCACCTCCAAAAGTTGCCCCATGGCAACTTTGGGCAAGAGGGAAACTTCCACCGGACTAGCAACTATCCCAACACCTGCATTGGGAGGAACATGTATTTGGGGGCTCAAAGGGGCACAGTCCTAAGCTTAATAGATCCCATCTGAGTTGGGTGAAAAAATCCTTCTATCCAATGACTGAAACACAGAGATAGAAGACCCAGATGGGAGGGCACAAACTATGCCTTTCCTTTTCTTCCCAATGTTGACAAAAATAGAGTGGAAAACAAATTGAGAGTAGGCAGGCCATAAGATGGATAAAAAGTTTCCTCCTTAGGCGTACAGCTTTGTTAGTGTGCTGGTGGCTGCGTGCTATGGTACGCTATCTTTTATGAGACAAACCAGCATCTGTTGATGACATTAGGTGCTGTAATCTTCTGCAGAATACTCTGACCTCCAGCAGCAGGAGAGGGGATTCCAAAGGCTTCGGGAACAGCTAAACCATGACTCCAACATAAACCCCCTAAACATTTATAATGAGTTTTTAATTATTGATCAACTGTTTTGAATTCTTTATTCTTTTATATGGTTTTACTATGATTGTTTTATATTTCTTTATTGTATTGCTTAATGGGTTTTTTTGAGGAATGGTGATGTTTCTGTTTTTCCATTGTTGCACTTCATACAGAGTCTGGCTTATAGCAGTTTCCAGTTCCGTTTTTCTGCATGTATTTTTTTTTTTAAGGTTACTTTAGTCTGCATTTGGTGATGGTCTATTTGTGTTCTTCATGTGTGACTGAGGTGAGGTATTCTGCTAGCAGGTAATTTAAGTATAGAGATCTATAGCAGCATGACTTGTTCTGTTTTCCTAAAAGAAGCTATATTGGTATTTTAAGGTGTAATATTTGCAGTCTACCTTTTCATAGGTCAGATTTTACTATTTATGTCTGGCAGTAGGGTGGCAGGTTTTCTATATGTTTTGAGTACAGTTTTTGCAGGATTTTGTATTATTCAATTTTCCTAGTTGTGGAGAGAGTTTGTGTTGCTGTTACTAAGATGAAATCAGAATTTAAGTATTATTATTCTAGGGTAAATGTTAAGGGGAAATGGTCTTGTTCTGCTCTACACCTTTGTTGGGGAAATTTCTGTGAAGCTTGAGAAATTTCTGTAGAACTTGAGAAACAGGTTTTATATTGAGATTCTGTCCTGTCCTCTGTATAACCTAGACTTCACTTCCATATAGAATGTTTTATTGATTGATGCTCTTGAATAATTTTAGTGGTAGTTTTACTAGATAGTTGAAACCAGCCATGTGGGGTTTATTTGTTAATTAGAAGGTTCTGCTGTCGAGAGATGTTACTGACATGCATGCCCAGCATCTTGCCCAGCGAAATGCATGCCCAGCGAAATGTTTGTAGAGGTGCCTCTTGCCTTATGAGTAAGGGTATTCTGTCCCTGTATGCATGTAATTTGATAAGATGCAGGTGAGGAGAGAGCCATTAGACCCCTGCCAAAAATAAATCAACAGGGTGGTTTCCCTATCATAGGTGATTTTCTTAAAAAAAAAAATAATTAAAAATACTATGGAAGTGCGGGGTTGGGCGAGAAATATGTATACCAAACTTTTCTCCATATCTCCCTTTTAATGATGTGATCCTGTCTCAAACTTCCTTCCTTTTTCATTTCTTATTAAGTTCTCTCTTTCTCTGCAATCCATCCCAACTGGTTCCCCTCCCCCTGTCCCTCCACCAGTCTATCCCAGCAAGTCTCTCTCTCTCTCATTCCACCAGTCCAGCCTTACCAGTTGCTCTCTCTGTCTCTCCCTCCACTAGTCCAGCCCAACCCGTAGCTCTCTCTTATTCCACCAGAATATCCACCAGCCACTCTATCTCTCTCCTCCACCAATTTATAACCACCAGTCTGTCTGTTTTTTCTCTCCCTCCACCAGTCCATCCCCATCAGTCTTTCTCTCTCACTCCACTAGTCCTTTTATGCCTGTATATCAGTATGTCTCTCTCCCCACCCTGCCAGTCTCTCTCTCTCTCTCCCTCCACCAGTCCATTCCCCCAGTCATTCCAGATCCTGATAGATCCAGCTGTGTGGCTGCCTGTAAATACATTACATGTAAATACATTACATGTATTTACATGAGTACATGCTGCATATTTACCGCTGTGCTTTGTAATTATATATATTCAGTTTACATCATTAAGTTCTATATTTTATGAAAGAGTCCAGAGTGCATATAATTATTTATTTTTATTACATTAATAATAAAAAAAAGACCTTATATGGCTTATAACTGCAGATAAAAATTAAAGAGAAGCACGTGGACATCTACACAATATTTGGAGAATGGTAGCCAATGCTCTAGGGGAAATCCAGGATAGGAGAGATGTCATAAAAATATTAAAATACATCCAATGTATCAATGCATGGGAAGTCGCCCTCTTTCAATCAAGGTGAACTTTGCAATGATGGGGTCATGGAATGAGAGTGAAAGAGGAAACATTTCTTTACTGAAAGGGAAGTGTATGCAGGGAACAAATTCCCTGTGGAGGTAATAGAGACAAGGACAATATCTGAAGTTAAGAAAGCAGTGGATAAGTACAGGGTGAGCTGCAGGAGTGCTTGGACCAACAGGCTGTATGTTCTTTTTCTGCCATCATATTTCTATTTCTCTCTGCCCATGAATGCTAAGTTCATCATCTTCTGGTTTCCAAATGTTCAATAAATCTTTTCTCCTGTACCAAGATCTGAGGCCATATTTGCTTGTCAGGACCTCTATGGACATTCTCCAAAGTTTTCTCTGGCTGCATGATGTTTGCTGCTTTCGTGATGCTTTGGGATCTTCAACTCTCTATAGGAGGAGCCATTTGCCCCTCTTTTTCTGTCTTGAAATGTTCAGGAGACTCTTTGTACTTTTCTCTCTTTATCTTGGTGTCCTGTGGTATTCATTCCACAGTGGTGCTTCTCAAGTCCTATGTCAGTGTCTTGGTGTTGATGCCGTTTTTCCCCTTTCAATGTGCTTAGGGTCTTTATGCCACTGTTATCAGGGCTTTAATGTGAATGTTGTTGGTGCCTTTTGTCTCTCTTATAGTGCCTTGAGGTCTTTATGCTACTGTTACTGTTGCTTTACCACTCTCTCTGTGCCATGGGCTGTTAATGCCACTGAAGATGATGCCCTTTGCCCTTAATGTCCTTTGGAATGTTTTCATCAGTGTATTTTGATGTTTTATTTTGTCCCTCTCACAAATCCTTGGGCTGTTCATGCCCTTGTTGATTGTGCTTTACACTCTCATGACTCCTTGGGCTGTTGATGCTGCACTTTCTGCCATTTTGCCTCCTAGGCATCTGCAGAAGCAAGTCACCTAGCTTATAAACTTGATAATTATGGGGGCAATTTTCTGCAGCCGACCTAGGTTCAAGGTCCAAAGATAGTTTCTCTTTGAAAATTATCTACAAATTTTGTAGATACACAAGTATTCATGGACCTTGCTTCTTCTATTTCTAAAGAACATTTGAAAATATATATGAATGTTTGAAAATCAAATCTACTCATGAATTTTCCCTCAGTCGACCCACCATCACCCCTAAGATGGCTTATTTTTGCTACAGATAAATCTAGCTACCCAGGCAGATAGATTTATCCACTTTGAGAGCAAAATTCTTCAATTCAAGAGATCTAGTAGTATAACTCTTTAGGTATTCAGCTACCATTTACTTTCCTCTAAAAAATTATTCTCACCATTTGAAACATCCTATAATTCAATTATGGCTTCTTGAACAAGGTCATCTATGACACAGAGCATGAGTGCATGTCAAACCATAGTCTACTTCCACTTACAAGTATATTCAGTCTCTACTCTTCTTTGTGTGTGCAATATTATATTTTAAATAGTTACTATCTTTGTGAAAATGTATTTCTGCCTACTAATTTTCTGAGAGCATTGATAACCTCTTTGTTTCTTAAACTGTAAATAATAGGATTCAGCATAGGAGAAGCAATAGCATAAACTGCGGACATTATTTTGTCTGCCTCCAGGTCATTGCCAAAAGCAGGTCGAACATAGGTGTATATTACACCTCCATAGTATAATGACACAACTGTGAGGTGGGATGCACAGGTAGAAAAGGCCTTCATCTTTTTCTCAGCAGAACGAATTTTCAGTATGGCTATGATGATGTATGTGTAAGATAAGACTGTTAAAAGGAAGCAAACCATACCCAATAGAACATCTGCTGTTACAACCACCACATTATTGATATAAGGGTCCGAGCAGGCTGCCTTTAACAGTGGTGGGATTTCACAAAAGAAGTGGTTAAGAATGTTGTGCTCACTGAATTTTAACCTCAGCATTAAGCTAGTGTGGACCATTGAATTAATGAATCCAACCAGCCAAACAGCTGCAGCCATTAGAATACAAGTCCTCTTGCTCATGATGGTTGTATAATGCAATGGGATGCATATTGCGACATAGCGATCATATGCCATTACTGTCAGGAGCATGAGCTCTGTACCTAAGGCTGTGACAAAGATATATAACTGAGCTATGCATCCACTGTAGGAAATCATTTTCTCATCTGACAGGGTGATCTGTAAAATCTTAGGAATAGCAGTAGTTGTGCAACAAATGTCTAAGATGGACAAGTTGATGAGAAAGAAGTACATGGGAGTGTGAAGGCGAGAGTCAGCGGTAATGATGATAGAGATCAAAGTATTGCCCAGCAAGGCTAGTATGTAGATAATAAAGAATATGGCAAAAAATAAGGGTTGGAGTTGTGGATGATTGGAGAATCCCATCAGATAAAAGTTGATGGACATGGTCTGGTTCTTTCCTTCCATTATGTTTTTCTGTAGGAATAAAATAGAAAAGAATATTAGAAAACTACAAGATGAGTCCAACCACAAGAATAGGTTTGTGCTCCTAGCAAGCTGTTAAATCTGTTTAGAAAGTTAGCAGTGCTAAGCATTGAATTAATATAGTTTGTCGTCAACTTGATTGCATATGTGTGACATATAGTCAGCATTACAGTGGTACTGGTGGGAGGTTCTGTATCAATAAAGCATATTGTGGCATCAAGACACCCAGTAGATACTGCAAAGAGATGAGAGAGGAATGAATGATGGGCAGAGTATTGGGTGTTTCTGCAGAGCTAACACAGCCTGTGAGCAGTACAAGCAGTACTAATATCAATGAATAAAGAATGAATTACCACCCCTAAAATTAAAAAGTCTTTCACTGGCTGCAGAAAGCCAGGAGTGGAAGCTGGCTCAAATTATAAAGAAATGAAAATAGGAGACAATTTATTTATTTTCTTTATAACATTTATAGTCCACTGATATACAAATCTCAGTGGCACACATGTAAATGTATATAATGATACAAGTATTAAACAAAAAATAAAACAGCATAATTCACCTAAAGGAGGTAATTTTCAAAGGAATTACATATGTAAATGAAATATTGCAGCCATTTTCAAAAGACATTTATGTGCTTAAAGTGCACTTATGCATTTTAAGTACACAGTCTAGAGACTGTTTTGAAGAGTGATGATTCAAGTGAAGTGAATCAAATCATGATGAACCTGGAAGATATAGTAGGCATGATTGACAAACTGAAAAATAGCAAATCTCCCGGAGTGGATGATATTAACTCCAAGGTTCAGAAGCAACTAAAAAATGAAATTTCAGATCTATTACAAGTAATTTATAACCTATCATTAAAATTGTCCATTGTAACTGAAGTCTGGAAGGTAGCCAATGTAACCCCAATATTTAAAAATAGCTGCAGGGTGATCCAGGAACCTATAGACCGGTAATCTAACTTCAGTGCTGGGAAAATCGTGGAAACCATACTAAGAAACAAAATCACAGAACATATAGATAAACATGGTTTAATGAGACCCAGCTAGCATGGATTAACCTAAGGGAAGTCTTGCCTCACAAATCTGCTATATTTTTTTGGAAGGGGTATGTTGTATTTGTGGCATTTGTGGACCCTTGTTCACTGTGGAGATGACTCTGCCCACGGGGAGGGGCTCTGTGGAGAACCACAGTGATAGGCTAAATGCAGATAGCAGACACAGAAAAGATAGAGAGCTTTTAATGTAGAGATGTGAATCAGAACCGGAATCGGTTCCCATTCCGGTTCCGATTCACACCCTGAATTTATTTTCGTGTGGCCTGATTGGGTTTTTTTTTATCGGCTGCGCCCAAGCCGATAAACAAAAAACCCACCCCGACCCTTTAAAACAGCTCCCTTAGCTTCCCCCACCCTCCCCAAAACATTTTAAAATTACCTGGTGGTCCGGGGGGGTCCCAGTAGTGATCTCCCGCTCTCGGGCCGTTGGCTGCCACTAATAAAAATGGTGCTGATGGCTCTTTGCCCTTACCATGTGACAGGGTATCCGTTACATGAATATCGGTATATAAAAAAAAATGCTAAATAAATAAATAAATAATAAGTTTCAAAGGCTCTCCAGGGCCGACCTTTCCACCCTCCAAAATGGCACAGAAACTATCTGCTCTTACTTCCCCTATCTGCTCTTACTTCCCCTTAAATTTGAAAATTAATCAGTTGTTTACTCTTTCAAAAAGTACAAAGACCAGGGGTCACACAATGAAGTTATTAGGTAATACATTTAAAACTAATAAGAGAACATATTTTTTTGCTCAATGCATAATTAAGCTCTGGAATTCCATGGTAAAAGCTTTTGGCTGCATTTAAAAAAGGTTTGGACAAGATTCTGGAGGAAAAGTCCATTAGCCATTATTAAGGTAGACTTGCAGAAACCCACTGCTTAAACCTCGGATAAGCAGCTTGCAATCTCTCTACCCCTCGGGATCCTGCTGGGTACCTGTGACCTGGTGTGGCCACTGTTAGAAACAGGATACTGGGCTTGATGGACCTTTGGTCTGACCCAGTATGGCAAGTCTTATGTTCTTATTAGAGAGACAGAGGAAGCATGTATGTGTGAGAGAGGCAGAGGAAACATATGTTTGTGCATGTGAGAGACAGAGAAAATGTGTGTGTGTTTGTGAGAGAGAGAGAGCTTGTTTGTTTGTGAGAGATAAAGAGGAAACCAGTGTATTCTTGATAGCAAAAATATGCATTTTAAATTATCAATGAAGCCCTAATTTAAATTACAATTATGCATTGAAAGAGAAATGTATATTTTATAATAATTATATTAATGTGGTCAGTTGATCAATACCCTTTGGGCCTGATTTTAAAAAGCATTTACTCGAGTAAAAACCAGGTTTACTGGAGTAAATTCACTTTACTTGAGTAAGTGGGTTTTTGAAAATTGCTACAATATATGCCATTGACTTGTCTATAGGATTTACTCACATAAGTGCACTTTACTTGAGTAAATGGCTTTTGAAAATTGCTACAATAGTAGCTACATTTACGCATGTAACTCCTTTTGAAAATTACCCCCTTTGTTCATAATTTACTGCACCATAGTGTACTGCATCCTCATCATGTTCTGTTTTTAAATCCTCCCTATTATTCTTTTGTGAAATAGAAGAGTTATTTTCGATATCATGACGGTGATACTGATAACTATCTGAGTCTGGATGGCATGTACTAGACAGGAATAGATCAATATTCACAAAGGCAGAGAGTTCCACTTTTCCTGCCAGAGTCTGATAGGTAAAGTGATGCAGATTTCCAGCTGGAATTCAGAGTGACGATCGCCCTAAATCTCGCCACTAGAACACAGCCAGATGGAATTAGGGTGCTGGGGTCGGCAGAACAGGAGCAACTGGGGATCACTCCTGCCCTATTTTGACTTTGGAGACCCCGTGCGAGGGCAAGAGGTATTGAGAGATAGGGAAAGGTTGGAGAGAAGTGGGGTTAGCAGCACTGGGGGAAGGAGGGGGGCAGTCTTATTTTTTCTAATAAATGAAACAACTCTCCAAACAATGTAAAACAGTGAATAAAAATATTAAATAATAATATGAAAAACAAAACAAAAGTATTTTCCATGCAGACTCCAACACAAAATAGCTCTGACACAGCCTGCAATCTCCTCTCCTTCCCTCTCAACTCTAAAATTCATCTTGAAAGCACTCAGTTACATCTCCCCTCATTTCTTCCCTCCCTCTGCTCAGACTATAAAAATACAAATAAATAAACTCTGCCCAGCATGATACCATCCCTCCCTGTGGGCTTCCAAAAACATCTTCTTGTCCCTGCGTCCAGAAAAAAAAAGTAATCGCTGCCGAGGCTGCCTTCCCTCTTTTCTGTCTGTAAAGGGAGAAAGGGCCGAGCAGAGCTCCATCACTTCAAAAACGGATCTCAAATTCACTTAAAGGGAATTAGCACGTCTGAGGTCTCCCTGTCATCGAGGCAGTGCTGATATTCTTCTTCTTCAGTTATTCACCTTTCAGTCAGTAAGCATTAGGAGATAACGAGGCTATTTTGGCAGGGATGCACATTCTTTACTATAGAAGAAGCTCATTTCATTGGTCTGTTTTTGCATTCAGGGTGCCTGAGGTTTTTATTGGAAATAGTGGGGACGCTCTAATTGAATAGAGAGGTGCCATCATGGGATTGATAGCAGACCATGAAATATAGGGACATAAACTGTCTAGCTCAGGTAGGAATGCATGTTACAAGTCTATAAGTCTTGATTGTGAGTAAACAAGACCTTCTTGGCTCATTAGCAGCCTGCAGTAAATAAATGAACATATTGATGAGCGATATCACAAGATTAACAATATATAGAAAGTGGAAGTGTGAAGGCTTCAGGTGTGAATGACATGGCATCACTCACATAGAGACTTCTTTTATGAAAGAAAGATAGGAGACGTTTTAAAATTGAGATACAAAATGATGTGAAGCTTGAGATATGCAGCCAAGCCCCTATTACAAGATGTGTGCAGCTAAACGGTCCTGGGAAAATGACACTAACGCTTCAGAAGCACCGCGTGCATGGACAGTGTAATTTCATTCAATACATAACAAGCCTAGAGTAACGTTTTAATTGAGACTTTTAGCTAGAGAAAGAGATGAAATGTAAGTACAGCAACACAAAAATACAGAAAAATTAAGAAACGATTCCAAAGTATTAAACATGAATCAGTAGAAAGGAATATGTTGGACTCTGACTTACTTCCTCCTAAAGCTGCAATAAATATATTTTGCTCTGAGGGCTCAACAAGGTGAATGAACATCATTCCCCCTACAAACAAACACATTTAGGTGACTGAGTGTAAGAGGGCAGAAGTGAGAAAACAATATCTATGGTGGTCCCTCCTCCTACAGAGCATAAGCTCTCCTTTATCAGGCTGAGACAAATACTTTTCTTCCCAGAGGTCTGCTTTTACCAAACAATTTGACGAAATCTAATCGCTGCTGCTGCTACTGGCCATCTAGAAACCAAAATTATTTTGAGTGAAATGGACCTTTTTTACATAAGCTTAATGTTGGCATTTTCTTCAATGTAATAATCTTGATTTTCTTTCCTGCCTTTTCTGCTTTAGACCTGATCTCACTGGATATGTTTCAGTCGCCGATCTTTCAAGTATTCTGTCTCCTGCAATATTATCTTTGTTACAATCTCTTCTTCCTTTCTAGGCTCCTGATCCCAAACTGCCTCCAATCTCTTTGGGGATCTTACCTGCTGAGACAGGTGACTCTTCTTCAGGAGATCCAGAAATCTTCCTCCCTTCATGGATTAGCTTGTTCCCTTATCACAGTCAGTTTCTGGCTCGTTCCATCATGCAGTGTTGTTTTTCTCCAAGCATGAATGGTTTTCCTGTAAGATCTTGGGATTTCAGTTTATTCTGCTCTTGGATAGGAAGAGTCTGTAGGAGAAACCAACTGTCTGTGACTTTATTCCCCTTCCTCCTAAAGTCCACCATTCAAACTCCCATCCTTTCAATAATTTATCTTCCGTTTTAAAAGATTCTAAACTACTTAGGCAGAAATTCAAAATTAAATGCATAAACATAAACATTTCAAGAGAGATAGCTATGTTAGACTCTATCAGCACTATCAACAAAAAGGCTGGTAGCATCCTCCAGACCCGCTGATGTGTTGTGGCTTTCACTTTCTCTGATGACTTTTATCTTTGAAAGCTAATGCCTCAATAAACCAGTAAGTCTAAAAGAGCAATCAGCTTCTTTTACAAACATGCAAAGCGTTTCAATAAATCCATTCACACAGCTTGCAATATTTTCACCTTATGCAGAACTACAAGGTGGGGGCAGAGGGTGAATAGTAATAATATTAGTACTAATAAAATACTAGTACTAATAATCACAAATAAAGAAAACATACCCTTTTGTTAGCAAATGGATCCTTTCTTCACTGATATTAAGGAGTTCATAGATTCCTGAATCTTTTATACACATTTGTAACAACCCCAGGGATCCCATCCTGCAGCTTGTTACCCTGAGGAAGTCCCTTCATACTTTAAATCTTCTGGTAAAGAAATATAAAGAATGTGTGCAGTTAAATCATCCTCTGAATCCCACATGGACACCACACATACTGGGGCCAGTGTAATAAGAACCGCACGGAAATTTGCACTGATTTTTATGATTTTTCTGAGTAGATATCTTTAGCACACATGACAAAGATGATTGGCAGTATAGGATGTAATACGGCCATGACAATTGGATATATGCATAAAATCCATGTACACCAAATGCACATGCTGCCATAATGCATGTAATAATGCACACTCGTGTAGTAAATTACGCAACATCTGTGCAGAAACCCACACAGACACCCATAGGCGTGTGAACAACCACGATTGATTCTTGGGGTGAAAATCTTTCTTTTTCAAAAAATGAATAAACTAGTGGTCTGGAAGTTGATGTGAAGGTGGGTAGAGCAATATCAGACCCCTTCACGATCGGACTCTGACCACTAGCGAGAGCGTGAAATGCAGATCAGCAATTCTGCCTCATTGAGAAGCTGCGTTCTCTCTACCAGTTTCATCCAGCACTGGGCTGACTCACAAAAGCATTAAAAAAAATGGTCTCACACCAGTGCTTTCACTAACTTCTGCTCTGACCCAGGTATTAAAAACCCACTAACCCAATTTTCCTGCTAGTGTGGCTCCCTGAATTGTTCATGATTAGATAATCGTCTCTTTTGCATGCCATTAGCATGCATAAGAACATAAGAAATTGCCATGCTGGGTCAGACCAAGGGTCCATCAAGCCCAGCATCCTGTTTCCAACAGAGGCCAAAACCAGGCCACAAGAACCTGGCAATTACCCAAACACTAAGAAGAACCCATGCTACTGATGCAATTAATAGCAGTGGCTATTCCCTAAGTAAAATTGATTAATAGCCATTAATGGACTTCTCCTCCAAGAACTTATCTAAACCTTTTTTGAACCCAGCTACACTATAGAGTCACATGTCAGGACTGCTACAGACCTCCACCAGAGGTTTATAGCAGTCACCAGCTATGTGACCAACTATCCTTAAGAACCTAAAAGTATACTCATTATTTCCCCGATTTGCCAGTTGTATAGGAGAAGTAAAGCAGTGTGATTAGTGGAGAAAAATCTTAAGGATAAATACAAAAATTAATGAGCTGTTTTAAATGAAGGACTGCTCCATACAAAAGAAATCCCTGGTTTCTAAGTCTGACTCTCATGTGATCCTCAACAGATCCTATGATCCATCTAATCCTTAGTTCTTCTCTCAGCTTTTCCGCTATTTCACCTTGGAAATCTCATTTTACTTTTGTATGCCTCAGTTTATTCAAATTAAACAGTGTTAATAATAACATCCAGAAGCTGTCTTACACTTGCAGAGATGCCCTTCCCAAAATTATTTCACATGTTTCAGACTCAAAAACCTGCAAAGTGCATTGAGACCCTGTTTAGAATCCAGACCAGAGATTTCTGGAAGAACAGATTTGTATAGGTGAGGCTGAAAAATACTATAAACCAATATTTATAGATTAAGACTATTCCTGGGAGTGTGAGGATGCTGTAATGGGGATTCATAACATAAATCACATTATAGCAAAGTGAACTTTGTGTTATCTTCATATAAACATATTCCATTGTAGGTGATGGTACCTAACAGCACTCATTTTCCATTCTCTATAGCTCAATAAAGCCCTGCAGTGACAAACTAGCCTATTGGGCAATACTTATCTAGCCATTTTGTTACTTTAACAGACTGAGTAATTTGCAATGTCAGCCATTAATGATGCAACATTTTGCCTATTTACAACGCTCTCTGTTTTTGGATCAAGCAAACACAAGCGACTCTAATAAGCATCTCTGGGAAAATTAAAGTTTAGTGTCTGCAAAATGGAATTTACACATCCTGGTGCTAGATGATGTAACTTTAAGAGAGTTTTAAAAGAAAAGATTTGGAAGTTTTAGAGCAGGGGCCCCCAAACTTGATCCTTGGGGCTGCAACCCAGTCAAATTTTAAGGATTTACAGAATGATCTATTTTCATGCACTGTCTCCATTATATGCAAATAAATATCATGCATATTCATTGCAGATATCCTAAAATCTAATTATGTTTTGCCTCTGAGAACCTAAGCTGGAGACCTCTGGTCCATATTCAGAAGTATTTAGATGGATAACTCAAACGTTATCCAGCTAAATTAATATTTGGACAGTTAGCCAGTTAATAAATTAACCAGCTAGAATTTAGCTGGTTAAGGTAGGGGCATTCCAGGGGCATAACTGGAAGGTCTTGAGTGTGCCTAATAAGTTATCCAGTTAACTCTGGTATTAAAAGTTAGCCAGCTATCTTAGGCCTAGATTCATCAAATCACGATAAATAATAGCGCGTTCGCAGGCAATGATAAAAAGATGTGCTTGGTTAGAGAAATTAAGGACACCATGTATGTAATTATCATGACACACAATACTCTATCACATCGAGTGATGCACTAATATGTCATGTGCCATTTTATACACCGCATGGCATTTTACAAACAGCGCATTATTTTCTTTGTTTATATATACTGGCTTCCTGCAGCTGCCTCTTTAAGGATCTCAGATGTTGGAGAGAGAGAAGAGGAGGTGAATCGGTTAGTTGATTAGTTGGAGTTTAGGAGGCATTTTTCTTGATTACTTGAGTGACTTCTCCTGTTTAGTGTTCTCATCTGATTCCCTTTCCCTTTGTCTCTTTATCTATGTGTGGACGTTTTTGTGTGTTTGTCTTTATGATTGCGTGGAGGAGTGAGGAGAAGATGAGTGACAAGGAGAAGTAGTGAGGAGCAGAGGAAGAGTAGTAAAGAATGGAGGAGGGATGAGGAGTAGATGAGTGGTGGATTGGTGTGGAGTGGAGTGGTGAGAAGCAGGAGTGGGGATGAGGAGAGGTGGGAAAGGAAAGGAGGGGTAGGAGGAGGAGGGCAGGAGTGGTAGAAGGAGGAGGAGGAGAAGAAGGGACATTAGGAGTAGAGATAGTGAAGAAAGAAGGGATAGAAGGAGATGGGAGGGGGAAAGGGCTAGGCAGGTGAGTGTGGCAGGAGAAGGATGGCAGGGAAGGGCTAGACAGAGATGGCAGGGGTGGAGATGTCAGGGCAGTTGCTGGATGGGGAAGGAAGGGAGGGGAATGGGGAGTGGGAGTGAGAGTGAGAGTAAGAACTGTCCTGCAAGAGGAATTGGCAACCCACTCCTCCGGCAGCCAGGCTGTAGGTCAGCTGTATCTACATGCTTACATGTTCACCGTGGAGGACAACAAGCAGCTCATCATTGGCATCCTTCAGAATTACCACCTGGGTGTGATGATCTCCACGGCTTCCAAGGGCCAGATATGGTGGACTATCACAAAGGCTATATCATGACGCAGTGACATAAAGAGGACTGGAGAGCAGTGGCACACCGCCACCAGGACATCAAGGTGCAGTTAAAGAAGAAGGTGGCAAGCAGGAACAAATACATGCACCAGACAGGAGGAGGAGACCATTGACCATTGACCAATTGTCCTGACGCCAATGAAGGAAGGCTGATTGAACAGCTGAGACTGGACGAGTTTGAGGAGATGGATGAGGCCCTTGACATGATGTGATCCAAGGTCAGTAAGTGACATCACCTGCAAATGTCAAGTCTGCTATGTATGTCTGCATTTGTTTTTGCATAGGATGCTTACACTAAATGATGCAAAGTAAACATCTTACACAAAACAGTACATGTGCTCTTCTTAGCATGGATATTTATGTTTTCTTTGTTTCCACAGCTCTTGTCCAGGAAACCCCTGGTCCCAGCCATGAAGCTGCAGGTACCAGCAACGCAGGCCTAGGTCTTAGAGGCCCCTTTCAATTGGATGCTGAGAAGCATGGGAATTCTACCCATATAGATTCTAATGAATATTTAGTCTCTTGTATTTCCTTTTGGACTCTATACCCTCTCAGACATAAAGTGCCACACCCCACCAAGTTGATCCTCCCTATCATTGTGATATAATTTGTACCCTGGTATAGCACTGTCCCATTGGTTATCCTCCTTCCATCAGATCTCTGTGATGCCAATTATGTCTGTCATCATTCACTGCTATACCCTCTAACTTTCCCATCTTACTTCTTAGACTTCTGGCATTGGCATACAAACATTTCAAAGCAAAGTTCAGGAGATGGCACAGGTAAGCCATGTAGAAATAGTGTTCTGAAAAAAGACTTCCAAAGGGCCACAGCATCAAATTTCAAAGTGAAATCCATGCGAATGCCTTTTGCAAAATAAAAGTTTAATTGATAACAATAAAAATCTGGAAAATGTTACGATTTCAACTGCTATTTAGTTTCACTGTACCCTGCCTACAATGTCTTCCTACCAGCAGAGGCATCTCACTATCTCATCCCTGGTCTGATGACTCAGCCTCACTATCTCATCCCTGATCTCATGACTCAAGTCTATATTTCAGCCTCCCCTCCACAAAGGGACCTCAACGAGCTTACTCTCAAGTCTGGCTAAGCTCCTCCTTCCTGCCTGCTCCACAATCAGACTCCAGCCCTACATAACCCTACCTTACCAAACCAAAGATGCTTCTGCATCTTCTCCCTTGGCTTCTTGCCCTAGCAACTCTTGCCTTGCAACCTACCCAGACCTATCCTAGTCTTGCCTTGTGGCCTCTGAGCCTCCTTGCTCGTAGCCTTGTCTTGTGGCCTACAGGCTTTCTTGCTCCTAGCCTTGCCTTGTGGCCATCTGTCCTTCTCACTCCTTGTCTTGCCTTATGGCCATCCATCCTTCTGTTCTTAGCCTTTCCTTGCATGTGGCCTAAAGGCCTTCTTGTGCTTTACTTTGCCTTATGGCCTATCTAGGCCTTCCCCTGACTTCTGGCCTATCAAGAGCTTACCTTGCTCTGAGGCTTATCTGGGCCTCTCCTTGTCTTGCCTCTCAGGGCCTTCCAACATAATGCTGCTTTTGGGATTTTATGTTCTATATTCTGTTATCCTTGTCTCACACTGTCCTGTCCTATCTTAGTCCAAACCTCAGTTCCAGTCTTACCTACACGTTGTTCCTATCTAAGCCTCATTTCCAGTCTTACCTGTACTGTAAGCAAGTTTAAGGGTGCAGGGACATGAATGCTGCAGGACACTTCCTATTGCCCTCCCACCTTACTTCACAACCCTAAGCCAGGAAAAGACAACCTGTATTCTCCTCAGAAACAAACTTATTTCACAGATTTGGCAGGGCTTAGCATTTACAAAATAACAAAAATTCTTGTGTCCAACATCCTGACCACTAAGCACTAGTTTCTAACATCCTGGCCACTAAGCACCAGTTTTCCCTAATGAATGTTTGGTATCATGGGTGATTTCACACATGCCATCAACCTCAGCCTGCTTAATATATTAATATTTATGGCTAACTTACTTACCCCTAGTCCCAGCTTCAGGTGATATCCCTCTGTTTTATCTCTGAAGCAGACGCTGGCTGGAGGTCTGGAGTAGGTGGGCAGAGGAGAGGCTTGCTTCCTGGGCTTGGAATTGGAAGAGTAGGCAGGCAATCCCAGAACGAGACTTACTTCTGGCTCTGATACTTGCCAGGCTATCTGAGTTTGCTCTCACCCCTCAGTGTCCCAGACTCTGTCCCTCTCTGCACCTGAGCTGCACCTCCTCTCTGGTCTCCTGCCCCAGTCTCTTGGCTCACCTAGTCTTCTCCCTCCTCAGAAGCAGGGCTGCTGGTCTACTACAGGTTCTCCTTTCTTTTCTTTCAGGGGTCCCTTCTCTGATTTCAGGGTTTTTTCTCAGGATTCTCCCTGAGGTTCACTTCTCCAGGGGGTTCTTTGCTTTTTTGGGTCTTGCTCTCTTCTTCTTCTTTGCCCCATCTTATATTTTCCATATGATAAATATGCATAAGCTTATAATCCCGTGGTGGGTGGAGGGTCTTTGCTGCATTGCAGGTCTTTTCCCTCTCCCTATTTCTTCGGGGAGGGGGGGGGGGGGGAGAGAACTGCCATGTCTGTATGCCAAGCTGTGAGTCATAATGTTTTCCTCTCACTCAGACTGCCCCCTTCTCTCTTCCAAGGGTGGGGGTATTTGTGGCCCCTGGACTCTGCTTTGGCTCATCCATGACTCCTGCTTATGAGCTTAGGTTGTAAAGTCTCTCTGTATGTTTTTTTTTTTTATTTAGACAGACATTTGCAAACAGTCACATCTTGATAAAGTATCTTTTAGTGTTTCAGGGTAAGTCTGTTGTTTATTACACTGAGAAAGTACTGTTAAAGTTCATCTGGGCAAAAAGTTATTTCCCTTGCTGTGACAATGCTTTTGGGACCTGTCAGTACACTGGCCGGTACATTTCTTGGTTTTTATGATTCATATTGGTGGTTCAGTGGTAAAACATGAGATATCTCCCTACATTTCCCATTTCTTAAGTGGGGTGAGCCAGCAATGGAGCTTCACTTGCTTAAGCTTAACTACTGGTACTATGCAGGCCTCAGCTGTAGCACATGTATGACCACCAATCATGACATCATCAACGTGAGGTATAAATAATGCAACAATAATAATAATCATGGTACTGATAAGGAATTATAACAGCAATAACAGACTGGGAGAATGCAATAATGTAAAAGATAGGACAATAGTGAATAAAACCATGTTATAATGAGGAAAGGCAAAAAGTGTAATGAAGAAAAGTAAATGGGTTATATATAGAAATATGAGGTAGGGATACCATCTCAGAAGTGTGATCACTGGTTATCTGGTACTCATACAGTTCCCGAAATGGGTGCTGTGGGAGGTTTCACAAGTGCATAGCTTTACAGCAAGACCTTCTACATGTGTGACTCATTAGGCCTTTACCCTTTTGAAGAGGGTGACTGAAAATAGGATGTGGGCTGCGCTTACCATTGCTAGGGCAGGTAAGGCATAAGACAGTATGTAGTCAGTTTGTAAAATGTCTTCATCTCTGGAATCATAATTGTAGTTAGCAACTTCTGCTCTGTCTTGGTCTTGATATGTGGCCTGAGTTTGAAACCAACATGGAGACTATGTTGGTTTGGCCTGCTTCCAGTTCTGGCCATGGAGAACCTTAAATGCCCTATTGACCCTGATTTGGAGAAATTATAGGAGACATCTGAACAGCAGTAGGAGATGTCAAAAACTTATGATGGAAGATCATGGGGTCACAAAAAATCAGAAGGAAAAGTTTAGCATTTCACGGGCTCATGTTCCAGCTAAAGTACCACCAGCATAACCAGAGTCTTAGAAACCTCCCTGAGGGTGAAAACCTGACAGGACAAAGAACTAACAGAAGATGGATGTGAACATCAGGCAAGTGGGCCTCAATTTGGGAGGGGGATCAGGGTAACTTAGGTTTAATTCATCTTGTTTTGACATAAGAAACTTTGTACATGATACTCTCATAAGAGTAAAAAAAACTGTGTTATCTATAAAAAGAAGACTTTACTAATGTACAGAGAAAAAAAGGGTAGAGCTTCTCATGAGCATCTGGCTGGAGAGGTCCTGTCCCTCTGTTCTTCCCAAATGTGCCTGCATTGCTTATTGATATACAATAATAAATTTAAATTTGTTTCTACTAAATTTGGTGTGGTATCTTTGTGTCTGCAATAAGTGCCTTAAGCGTGATCTAGCGCTTAACATTTTGGCACCCCAAATGGGATTCAGTGGCGGCTGCAGCCAGCGTACATTGTGCAGTCTTGCTTCTGAGTCTGGTGGACAGGTTCAGATTCAACACTGGTACTCGGACATCAATTGGCTCTCGTCCGATGGAAGTTACCCAGATAAAGATTTCTGGATGTTTATTCAGACGTGATACCCAGAGACTGGCAGACAGATAGACCGAAGATTTTTGGCTGTCTATTTAAAAGTACTACCCAGAGACAGACAAAAGGGAGAGACTGCTCGCACCTCTGCAAAAGACTGATCTGTTATGAAAGTATAATTTTGTTGTTTGCAAGTAAGAGATTTTCTTCGGCCAATTGTAGATAAAAGTGCACTATGGGGGGATCACGTGATGTAGTGAGCAGTGAGGACGCTTCTCCCTCGCGCTCCAGGCACTTCTCCCCTATAACTCCTCTGCATCATGGAAATTCCTGCAGCAAATTACTTTGAAACAGCTTAAAAGACTTCCTTACCATCTCGGCAGGTAAATACTTTAGCGGCATATACAGGGGGGATGGCATGTCCATGCGACTGCCTCGCAAAGACAAAGATAAAGCGAGCAGACCCAAGCCAACATGGCCACCGCAATAAACGCCAGCCCCAAAGCTGGGAGAAATGAAACCAAGCCAGCGGTGATCACAGCAGCAGTAGTCGTGGCTTTAAATCCGCATTTTAACGAACTTTCCTCCCAGATTACAGAGATTAGAAACTCGCTTATTGACTACAATGCATGCATAGAGCTGCTGGAGGGGTGAATCCATGTGGTGGAGGATGACACTACTAATCTGCAGCAGAAGCTGGCAAACTTAGAGAAAAAAGTCGTAGCCCAAGACACTAAAATAGAGGACTTGGAAAACAGATCACGTCGGGCTAATCTAAGAATTGTGGGGCCGGCTGATAGTATAGCAGACAATTGTCTAGTACATCTCATTGAAACACGGATACCAACTGAACTGGGCCTATCGGAGCTCGTAGGGCAGCTGAAAGTGAAGCGCGCCCACAGAGTGAGGCCCAAACAACCGGAAAGGAGATCGCAAAGGTTAATACATAAGAACATAAGAACATGCCATACTGGGTCAGACCAAGGGTCCATCAAGCCCAGCATCCTGTTTTCAACAGTGGCCAATCCAGGCCATAAGAACCTGGCAAGTACCCCAAAACTAAGTCTATTCCATGTTACCATTGCTAGTAATAGCAGTGGCTATTTTTTAAGTCAACTTAATTAATAGCAGGTAATGGACTTCTCCTCCAAGAACTTATCCAATCCTTTTTTAAACACAGCTATACTAACTGCACTAACCACATCCTCTGGTAACAAATTCCAGAGGATGTGGTTAGTCCAGTGCATTGAGTAAAAAAGAACTTTCTCCAATTAGTTTTATGTTCAAACGTTTTTTATTGAGCAAACTGCAAAACAGTGGACCCAGGCAGTGTTGTCACTTCCACCGCCTAGGAATATAACATAGAAGAACAAAATTTCAACTCTTTTACAAAGATGTAGACCTCCCCCCCCTCCCAAACCCCCCTCCCCCCCCCCCCCCCCAGCTCCTGAGCTCCTATATCTTCCGGTGGAGGAGGCGCAATACAAGCGGACGTCTGACCGCCCACAAGGGATCATGTATCCCCAGTCCTTCGTCAGTCATTCAGTATCAAGCTCCGTGCTTTGGGAGAGAGCGACTGTAAGTAAGGATCCCAGATCTTCAGTACTCTCCAACGATGTAGAGGTGATGATCTAGATGCCAAAGATTCCATTTCCAACAATTTATGAAAAGAGTTTCTCCACATCCAATAAGAAGGAGGATCCGCAGAACGCCAATGAAGCAAAATCAGCTTTTTCCCCACTTGACAAGCCTTAAGAAAAAGCAAACGAGGCTCAGCGCCCTTTATCACCAAAGGGCCCACTGAGCCAAACAACAATGTGGACGGAGAGAACGGAACCACAACGTTCAACAAGGCTTCCATGTAATGGGTGATACGAGACCAAAAAGGACGGACCTTCGGGCAGGTCCAAAAAGCATGAGAAATTGTCCCGATCACTGCTTCTCCAATTAGTTTTAAATGTGCCACATGCTAACTTCATGGAGTGCCCCCTAGTCTTTCTATTATCCGAAAGAGTAAATAACCGATTCACATCTACCAGTTCTAGACCTCTCATGATTTTAAACACCTCTATCATATCCCCCCTCAGCCATCTCTTCTCCAAGCTGAAAAGTCCTAACCTCTTTAGTCTTTCCTCATAGGGGAGCTGTTCCATTCCCCTTATCATTCCTTAAAAAAGAGAGATATTTCATGAGGGGAAGTGGCTTCTACTTTTTCAAGTTTTTCCACCAATATAGCTCAGCTTCGGCGAGCATTTGCACCAGTTTGCACTACATTGGTGAACAGATTTTCCATTATCTTCCATTATCTTCCTGGCAAAGTTGAACATTTGATATAATTCAGAAATCAAATTCTTTGATACCCCAAAAGAAGCAGAACTTTTCATAAAAAACATCCTGCTGGAACCTATATGAACTCAACGCACCCCAGACAACAACAGAGTTCCAAGAAGGAGGGGTAGTTATGTGACAAAGAAATAAAAAGAAGACGTGCCTGAGAGTCAACACTTTACAAGCATTTGGACAATCCCGGCATACTGAATGAGCTCTAACCTAATGTGCATTACAGTTTAGACTCTGGTTAAGTTTTGTAAGCTCGAAAGAGCAAGTGGCATGTTCAGTACTGGTTAAGACACTTCTCTTTGAAGCAGAAAAAAAAAAACCTGAGTAGGAAAGTTGCTTTGTTAAAATGAATTGAGGGAGCTCTCCTTTTGGAAGAGTTTTTGTTTGCTTGACACTGTAAATTGTTTGATATTCAGGGTACATTATTGAATGGAGTGAGTTATAGTATGGTAATGTGTAAGAGAAGAAAATAGATTAATTAAATAACATATCCTTAGATGTCAGAGAAAAAAAAGAGGAAGAACTTATATACATATAATCAATGCTAATGTATTTGTTGATTAAATAGTATGGCATATCCTAATGGTAACAGATATATCCCAGTTTTGCCTTTACCCAATGAGAGTCCAATTCAAAATTCAGAAATACAGGACTCCAGGCTATGTTTTACTGATGGATCCATCCTGTTTGTAGCAGTAATTTGCAACATAATTTAACCATATATGCTAATTTAGATTGTTTTCTCTCTTATACATTATCACCTTAGGAAATGGAACAAAGGGGTTTTGTATTTGCAGATGGAGAGCAGCTATCACACCACAAGTTATGGTAGTGCCTCCTAGAGGTATAACTATAGAGACAAGAAAGTAGCTTCATGACTGCTATTTGCTGAATTAAGCCATATCAGAATGTTTAGTTTCAAGGAACCTGTAATTTAACTTTAATCATTACATTAACTTTGTTGTATGCCAGATTTTATATTTTCCTGGTTGACAACATAAAGCCTTCTCTGCCATGTGAGAAGTAATGCTTGAAGATTACATTTTTTCCCTGTTTGATTTTTTTCATTTCTAATTCTGACTTTTATTTTGGATTAATCCAAACACTTTCCAAACATGTTCCAAATACTTTGTGGTCTAATTTATTTAGCTCAAATATTTGTTAATTGTTGTTGTCTGTCTTCATGTGTTATCTGTGTGTCATTGTATTCTTCAGTTGTAATGAATGAATTTATATAGTCAGTTCAGTGAAATGTATGTTTTTCTGTAATGTCTAAGTACGTAAGTTGTTTGTGGTTTGGACTATTGCATGTTACCTTATAATAAAGTGGGAACATTATGCAGATTAGTAATAGTATATGTAGGGATTATTTGATGCTGGGAGTTATTGACATGATGGAATTCTCTTTGATTAATTTGAATTTGTTTTGCTCTTATATTAGGCTTTAATCCATAATATATACATCTAACTTAATAATGAATTAAGAGGCTATGCTCTGATGTAAATAATGTACGACAATTGAGGTGCTCAAATTTATGAATGATACAAAATTATGCAGAATAGTTAAATCTCAAGTGGATTGTGATTAATTTCAGGAAGACCTTGTGAGACTGTAAGACTGGGCTGCCAAATGGCAGATTAATTTTAATGTAGACAAGTGTGAGGTGATGCGTATAGGAAAGAAATAACATTTTCTGTAGTTAAACAATTTTAAGTAGGGATGTGAATCGTGTCCTCGATCGTCTTAACGATCGATTTCGGCTGGGAGGGGGAGGGAATCGTATTGTTGCCGTTTGGGGGGGTAAAATATCGTGAAAAATCGTGAAAAATCGTTAAAAAATCGAAAAATCGAAAAATCGAAAAACCGGCACATTAAAACCCCCTAAAACCCACCCCCGACCCTTTAAATTAAATCCCCCACCCTCCCGAACCCCCCCCAAATAACTTAAATAACCTGCGGGTCCAGCGGCGGTCCGGAACGGCAGCGGTCCGGAACGGGCTCCTGCTCCTGCATCTTGTCGTCTTCGGCCGGCGCCATTTTCCAAAATGGCGCCGAAAAATGGCGGCGGCCATAGACGAAAAAGATTGGACGGCAGGAGGTCCTTCCGGACCCCCGCTGGACTTTTGGCAAGTCTCGTGGGGGTCAGGAGGCCCCCCACAAGCTGGCCAAAAGTTCCTGGAGGTCCAGCGGGGGTCAGGGAGCGATTTCCCGCCGCGAATCGTTTTCGTACGGAAAATGGCGCCGGCAGGAGATCGACTGCAGGAGGTCGTTCAGCGAGGCGCCGGAACCCTCGCTGAACGACCTCCTGCAGTCAATCTCCTGCCGGCGCCATTTTCCGTACGAAAACGATTCGCGGCGGGAAATCGCTCCCTGACCCCCGCTGGACCTCCAGGAACTTTTGGCCAGCTTGTGGGGGGCCTCCTGACCCCCACGAGACTTGCCAAAAGTCCAGCGGGGGTCCGGAAGGACCTCCTGCCGTCCAATCTTTTTCGTCTATGGCCGCCGCCATTTTTCGGCGCCATTTTGGAAAATGGCGCCGGCCGAAGACGACAAGATGCAGGAGCAGGAGCCCGTTCCGGACCGCTGCCGTTCCGGACCGCCGCTGGACCCGCAGGTTATTTAAGTTATTTGGGGGGGGTTCGGGAGGGTGGGGGATTTAATTTAAAGGGTCGGGGGTGGGTTTTAGGGGGTTTTAGTGTGCCGGCTCACGATTCTAACGATTTATAACGATAAATCGTTAGAATCTGTATTGTATTGTGTTCCATAACGGTTTAAGACGATATTAAAATTATCGGACGATAATTTTAATCGTCCTAAAACGATTCACATCCCTAATTTTAAGTACTGTCTTAGGAGTTACCACCCAGGAAAGAGATCTAGGCATCATAGTAGATAATACATTGAAATTATTGGCTCAATGTGCTATGGCAGACAAAAAAGCAAACAGAATATTAGGAATTATTAGGAAGGGAATGGCAAATAAAATGATAGATTTCATAATGCATGTGTATCGCTCCATGGTGAGACCACACCTTGAATACTTTGTGCAATTCTGATCTCCAAGTCTCAAAACAGATATAGTTGCTATGGAGAAAGTGCAGAGAAGAGCAACCAAAATGATAAGGGGCATGTGATGGCTCCCCCATAAAGAAAGCTATAGAGGTTAGGGCTGTTCAGTTTGGAAAAGAGATGGCTGGGGGGGGGGGGATATGATAGAGGTATACAAAATCATGAAAGGACTTAAACAGGTTTATGTAAATTGGTTATTTACTCTCACATAATAGAAGGACTAGGGGGCCCTCCATGAAGTTAGCATGTAGATCATTTAAAACAAATCAAAGACAATTATTTTTCACTCAGCACATAGTTAACTCTGGATTTCATTGCCACAGGATGTGGTTTCAGCAGTTATTGTAACTGATTTAAAAAAGGTTTGATTGTTCCTTAAAGAAAAAATCCATAAACTGCTATTAATCACTAAGGAATAGTAGTTTAAGATCTACTGAATGTTTAGGTACTTGCCAGGTACTTGTGACTTCGATTGGCCACTGTTAGAAACAGGATACTGGGCTTGATGGACCCTTGGTCTTATCAGGTAAGGCATATCTTATGTTCTAAACCCTGGATGTCTTAATCAGGAATAATCTTCTACGTGCTTTCATCTCATCGACCACATCCAGGAATATATTTGATCTTATGACCCAGAAAAGCATTGTCTTTAAAACAAGAAACAAAAGTGTGAAGGACCTCGGTTTATCATACTCATGAGCAAATTCACTAAGAAAGTAGCTCTATCCAGAACTATAGAATTGGGTTATTCATGAAACTTGATTAAGTCCAAAACATTTTCTTTAGGTTTATCTACCAAATTTTCCTCCATCTAAGAATCATTACTTTTCACTCCTAATATGTAAAACACCTTAGAAATCTCAGGTATTACCTCTTTGAAGATCTTCAGAAAGTCTAAATAAAACCTTCTGAGCATCTCCAAAGGAGGAACCAAAGAGCAAAGTGTAACATTTAGAAATCTCACTTTTAAACATCTGGAATAATAACCCATACTTTCCAATTTCCTATTAAGTACTTGGTTATCTTTTATCAAAGAAACATTTACATCACACAAATTAGTACACATATCAGACACTTTGGCAATTTGCTCAATATGCTGCAAAATTTTCTGTGATTGAGTGCTAACTTGAGCAGAAAAGGTTCCAATTAAACTAAGAACTGAGTCTATTCTTGCAGTTAAAGAAGATTCCAAATGGGGAATGGCTGTCCAAAGTGATTCTAAAACTATTGTAGCAGGGCCAGCCTTCAAAACAGGAGAAGATAGCATAATTATTGGACCTAACTGAGACTTCCCAACCGGAAGGGAAATAAGAGTAGCAGTGGAAATAAATCTCAGATCCTTCTCCGGGTCTCAGTAGAGCAGGCACCTGCAGTGGATTCTGGTCCAAGGGACTAAGAGAGACTGAAGACTCAGATTGAATGGAAACAGCACTGCTACTTTCTCCAAGTTCTGCTTGTCCCACGTCTTGACTGGTAAAATAAAAGGCCTCCAGGGTTAATTGGATCAGTTGACGGGGACCAACTTCAGATTACCTTTTCTTTTCTTTTCCATAACTTAGGAGAAATCAGGTACTGAGAGAAGAAGAACATCCAGAGCAAAAATTCACAGAGGGGCATGAGTCTTTTTATGTGGTGCCAGGATGGAGACATTAGCAGCAGTGACCAAGTCCCTGTATGTTATCACAGCAAGATGGAGTTCCTCCTCCTCACTCAGTTCCCTAAATGAGCCATTTTGTCAATGGGATGTCAAGCAGTCCCCTCTGCTGAACAGAGAGTGCAAGTTGGAAGCAATATCCACAAGAGTGCATTAGTCCATGTAGAAGAGTCCAGGTTCAAAGTCTTTTGAAATTTGTATACAAGATTTGCAGGTACACAAGTATCCATGGACCTTGCTCTTCCTATTTTTTTGGACTTTGAAAATACACATGTATGTTTCAAAATCTATTCATGTATTTCCCTTTCTCGATGCAACACCGCCTCTAAGAGAGCCGTCTTTACTACAGCAAAATCTAGCTACCTAAATAGACAGATGTAGCTGCTTTGAGGGAAAAGGTTTTCAACCAAAGGGATGATTCTGAGTAACTCCTTAAGTATGCAGCTACCATTTCTCTGAAAGTTATCCTCAACCCTTGAAAGTTCCTATATTTCAATTATAGTTTCTTCAGCAATGCCATCTTTGATACAGAGCACGAGTAAAAGTCAAGTCAAATGTATTCATTCTCTACCTTTTTTCTGTGTGTTACTATCTTTGTGAAAACACATTTCTGCCCAATAATTTTCTAAGAGCATTGATAACCTCTTTGTTTCTTAAACTGTAAATAATCGGGTTCAGCACAGGAGAGACAATAGCATAACATGCAGATATGACTTTGTCTGCCTCCAGGTCATTGCTGAAAGCAGGTCGAACATAAGTGTATATTACACCTCCATAGAATAATGATACAACGGTGAGGTGAGATGCACAGGTAGAAAAGGCCTTCCTCTTTTTCTCAGTAGAATTAATTTTTAATATAGTTAAGATGATATATGTGTAAGATATGACTGTTAAAAGGAAGCAAACCATACCCAATAGAACATCTGCCATTATAATTACCACATTATTGATAAACGTGTCGGAGCAGGCCACCTTTAATACTGGTGGGATTTCACAGAAGAAGTGGTTAAGAAAGTTGTGCTGACAGAATTTTAACCTCAGGATTAAACTAGTGTGCATCATTGAATTCATGAATCCAAGCACCCAGACAGCTGCAGCCAGAATAATACAAGTCCTCTTGCTCATGATGGTTGTATAATGCAGCGGGATGCATATTGCAACATAGTGATCGCACGCCATCACTGTCAAGAGCATGGTCTCTGTACTCAAGGCTGCAGAGAAGAGATATAACTGAGCTATGCATCCAGAGTAGGAAATAGATTTCTCCTCTGACAGGATTATCTGTAAAAGTTTAGGAATAGCAGTTGTTGTGCAACAAATGTCTAACAAGGACAAGTTGATGAGAAAGAAGTACATGGGAGTATGAAGGCGAGAGTCAGTGGCAATGATGGTAGAGATCACAGTATTGCCCAGCAAGGCTAGCATGTAGATAATAAAGAATATGGGAAAAAATAAGGGTTGGAGGTGTGGATGATTAGAGAATCCCATCAGATAAAATTTGATGGACACGGTCTCATTCCTTCCATCCATTATGGCAGAAACGTTTATCTATAGGAATGAAACAGAAAAGAATATTAGAAAAATGCTAGATGTGAGTCCAATAATAAGCATAGAATTAATCTATGAAAAACATATGAAAAGTGGGGCGGATTTTTAAAGGGTTACGCGTGTAATATTTGCACATAACCCTTTCAAACCCACACCTGCATGTGCAAAGCCTATTTTGCAAAGCCCCGGCGAGACACGCAAGCCCCGTGGCATGCGTATGTCCCGGGGCTTGAAAAAAAGGGGCGGGGAGTGGGCGGGGCAGGGGCGGAACCGAGGTCTCCGGCACAGCGGCTGTGCTGGGGGATCGCACCCCGGCCCTCGGCCCACATGCGCAACCTACGCCTGCCAGGAGGCAAACATAAATAAATAAATAAATACATACATTTAGGTAGGGCTGGGGGAAGGGTTAGATAGGGGATGGGAGGGGAAGGTGGGGGGGGGGGGGGGCGGGAGGGAATGGGAAAAGCCATTGGGGCTCCCCTAGGGCTCGGTGCGCGCAAGGTACACAAGTGTGCACCCCCTTGTGCGCACTGACCCCGGATTTTATAACATACGCGCGGCTGCGCACGCATGTTATAAAATCGGGCGTAGATTTGTGTGCGCCAGGTTGTGCACACAAATCTAAGCCCGCGCGTAGATACGAAAATCTGGCCCAGTATGTTTAATCAAGAATAGTTTAGCACCAAACTCCCTTGCGGCAAAATCTTCCCATTAGATTATTAGCAGCTCATGAAACTACACTTGTCTGCAGACTATGATTACTACAGTATTGCTAGTAGACTTGGAGATATTGGTACAATTTTTCCAAAGATTTATCGAGCTGTGTCTATGAGTTGGTAAGAGACTATTGTGCTCCTGACTGGTGTATATGGAATATGGGGGAAGGATCTGGGGTAGAGAATACAAGCTGAAGGTTAGAGGGGAGGGGTGGAGGATGTAGATCCTAAGAATACAGACAAAAAAAGGGAAGGAGCCTCATGACACTAGCTGTTGAGTTTGGAGAAGAGATAGCAGAGGGGGGATATGATAGAGGTCTATAAGATCATGAAATACTAGAATGGATAAATGTGAATTGGTTATTTCCTCTTTTATAATAGAGGACTAGGGGGCACTCCATGAAGTTAACATGTAGCACATTTAAAATAAATCAGAAAAAAATATTTTTCACTCAACACACAATTAAGTTGTGGAATTCATTGCTAGATGATGTGGTTAAGGAAGCTAGTGTAGCTGGGTTTAAAATAGGTTTGGATAAGTTCCTGGATGAGAAGTCCAAAAAATGCTATTAATCAATAGGGAATAGCCACTGCTTGTTGCTAGCATTTTTAGCATGGAATCTAATATTTTGGTATTGGCCGCTGTTGGAAACAGGATACTGGGCTTGATGGAGACTCAGTCTGACCCAATATGGTAACCTCTTATGTTCTTATATTCTTATGTTCAAGTTCCTGTCCACAGATAGTCTACAGCATCCATGAACCCGCTGATAGCATGAATAACTATAAACTATGACCTTTCATGCATTTCCTGTAACATGAGCTGAATAATTAATTATTATGAGTATATTCTGAGAAATTTTCTATCTACGAGCTTGTTTATTCAAATAGGCTTTTAATACCTTATAGAATCTGACAACTGGGGTCATGGTTTTGATTTAATTTACCAACTCATTCCAGAAACATGGCTCTGCTACATAATTTATTCTCTCTGTAGAGTTCACCAGCTGTACCTGTTTAATTGATGGGATAGACAAGAGATGTTGGAAATGTGACCTTAAATTATGAGTGGCTGATAAAGTTTCAAATATAAATTAAAGCAGACTGGGGCAAGGCCATTAATAGCTTTAAAAGGTAATAATAAAACTTTACATTTGATACAATACCTAATAGGCAACCAGTGCATTTGAGCTAGTATAGGGGAAATGTGTTCTCTAATATCTTTATTGGTCATAATCTTCACAGCGTTTCTACTAGCTGTAGTACTTTTAAAATGCAATCTGGAAGGCCAGTATTCAGAACATTGCAGTAATCAATCAAAGATAGAGATTACTAAGGTATACATTGCAGTTTTTAAATCTTTTTTCGAAAAAGTAAGAATCCAAACGCCTCATGATTAGGAGTCTGGTTTGCATTATTGAGAAAACCTTTCCCATGTTCTGTAACTCAGGCTGTTACTTTTCTTGATTTTCAGGTTTAGCATGAGTTCTCTCTCCCTTCTGAAACTTCTACTAAATCCTGAACATTAAAATGGTTTCTCTTATGTCCTGTATCTGTACCTTCTGACTGAGAGCTTTTGTGGACAAATCACCCCAGTACAATCAACAAGCAAATAACACGGGAGTTCCAGGAAGGGGAAAAAGAAAATGGAAACCTTAAAATAGTTGTAGAGGGAGAAGAAACTTTTATTTTTTTGTCTGTCTACACATTCTGGTCCTTGGGGGAAAAAACAGCTCAGTATAATCAATAAAGATGAAAGCTAGAGTGGGAAGATCACACCACGGGCTCAAAAGATGGCACCTGCATACAGTTGCATAAACCCTCCAAGGCAGTATGAGATGGGCAAAAAGGCACCAAATGTGGTAAAACAGGATGAATTAGACAATTTCATTGAAATTATCTAAGTAGAGACCAAAAGGAACAAGATCGGTGTGTGAAAAAGAACCTTAATTTGACAATATTCAAGCCCGACTCATAATTTAAGATCTTAAAACAGAGGTCTACTTGAAGTTCCATCCTAGAAACAAGAATGGCTTCATAAGACAAGGGAGAGAACCTTCTCCATTGCCTTCCATAGTTCTGCAATTCCTTTCCTGTGCAGTTTAATCTCGAGACAGATAATTTCAGAGCAGGACTCAAGATTTATCTGTTTAATTTGGTCACCACTATTTCTTATAAGCCTTGGGGCAGATTTTCAAAGGCTACACGCGTAAGATATGCACGTAACCCGAGAAAATTTGCCCCTGCGCACGCCGAGCCTATTTTGCATAGGCTCGGTGGGCGGTCCGGGGGCATGGCCAGGGGCGGTAGATCAGGGCGGGGTCGAGTGCTCTGGCACAGTGGCCTGTGCCAGGGCATGGCGTGGCGGCACGGGCAGGCGTAACTTTTTCAACAAAGGTGGGGGGGGGGGGATTTAGTTAGGGCTGGGGGTGGGTTCAATAGGGGAAGGGAGGAGAAGTGGGGGGGGGGGGGGTGCCAGAGAAGAAATTCCCTCCAAGGCTGCTCCGATTTCGGCGCGGCCTTGGAGGGAACGGGGAAAGCCTTGGGCTCGGCGCGCAAGGTGCATATGTGCGCGCCCCCTTGTGCGCGCCGACCCCGGATTTTACAACATGCGCGCGGCAGCATTCGCATGTTATAAAATTGGGCATAGATTTGTTCACGCCGGGTTGCGCGAACAAATCTATTCCCGCGCATAAGTTTTAAAATCTGTCCCTATATGTGTGGGTGTGCATTCACAGCAAAAAATAGCGAGTACAAGGAATCTTGATACTATTTGCACTAGACAGGCTCATAGTTCATACATTTTAACTTTGCTTATCAAAAGTTGCACAAAAAAGAGATTTTGGCACTTATAGGGGCCAAAGCAATAAAACTGCCCTGTAAAATGGGCACTTGTATTGAGCAACCATTTTCCTAATATGCACCCAACCACTACTCCTGGGTGTCTGATTTAACAATTTAATGACCTGCTATGTTAATAACGAGGGGACTGTTTTCTGTCTCTTCTTGTTCAGCTCCATTCTTGCTAGAACAGGATGCTGGGCTTGATGGACCCTTGGTCTGACCCAGCATGGCAATTTCTTATGAGATAGTACACCTGCTATTATATTTTGTTTGCCCAGTTTATATAACAAACTTCAAATTAAAATTATGTTACTTGTGCAAACCAGTGCTGCTTCAGCACTTGCACATCTGCTGCTTTCAAATATCTTGAAGGATTATGTTCAGTTTGAATGAGGAACTTTTTATACATTAAGTAGTCTCTACATTTCTCTGTTATAGCCCATTTTAATGCTAACAATTCCAATTTGAATGCGCTATCATTACTATCTTTCAGATTTATGAAGGCTCCTGCTCGAGTAAGAGATTAATTGTTCCTGACCTTCTTGAAGTTAGCTCAAGCCTGCTCCTAGTCCCCTACAACTTGCATCTGTATTTTTGAAAGATAGTTCAAAAAATGCAGCAAGCGAGTACTGGTGCAGATGTTAATTTCTCAACTAACAGAACGCGTGATGATATTCTGGGGTCCAGGAGAATGTTTCCAGCTTTGTTTGCTTCTTACTTTTGACAGTTAATATAAGCAGTGGAAATAAGTTGCAAAGCCCAGAAATCTCACATATTTAATGGGAACAGGCCAGTCTTTCAAGGAATCAGTTTTGGAGGTATCAACTGCCACTCCCCTCTCCTAGCCTAGATAGTTTACCTTTAAAAGACATGTGCGTGACTTAGTAGCACAAGGAATGCTGCAAGAAAGTAAAGCTCACGAGCATCCTCAGCTGTATTATTTCTCAAACTTGCAGGGTAATTCATCAAAATGCATTAGGGAATTATCGTGGGGGTTAGGACCCTAACGTCCACGATAACACTATAACGAATGCGTTAATTTTTGCATCGCGATGTGAATGCAAATTTAGAAAATGTACTCAAAGGGGAGGAGTTTGAGTGGGGTTTATGACAATGAAGGTTCTTTATTGCACGTGATAGCATAACACACATTATCACATGTTTTAAAGCTGGAAATAATTACACATTTTTCCTGGCATTAAGCTGTGCAAAATGCTTGAAACAGGATGTGTGATAAATATCACACATCCTGTTTCAGGAGAGAGAGAGAGAGAGAGAGAGAGCGCTCACCTCTAGGGTGTCACACATATTTGTCATTTATTTATACCACATATGAGGGTCATCTAGTCACTCAAGGTGAGATTTTGGTGGTGGTCTAGGGTTTGGGGGCCAGTTTTACATGCACAGTCAGACATGCAAACAGCATAGTATACATACTGTGTACTCCTATAGTGGTATAAATAGTTGACTAATATGAGAGCCTCGTAAAGTCTCTCTCTCTCTCTCATTAAAACTCAAAAATGACCTAACCATGTCCCTTTTTAATTATGGGCATTATTCACTGAAATTTATAGCAAAATAATACATCTAGGGGTTGGCATCTTGTCTTTGTAATTATTTCCCACTCTCTATTTATCTGAAGAATTATTACTTAAAATTTAGAAAGGCCCTTAAGGCCCACTTTTTCTCCATAGCAATTCCCACCTACATTTTCTGATTTATCAGTCTTTTCCTGGATTATTTTATTATTACAATTCCTTATGCATTTTTTTACAATGTTTTGTTTGTGTGTGGTTTTTAGCTTTAAAATTATTTTGTTTTATTGTTTTATTTTATTATTACCTTTTGTTTTATATTAGGTTGATGTTATTTTTTTTTACTTTGTAATGTGCATCACTTTAATTTGCTTTTTGTAACATGATGTAATTAATCAAGTACCAAATAAACTAACAAAAACATATCCATCTTCTTTGACTGTGATGGAGGTTTCTATTTTGCACAAATATAGATATTCCATTCCCTCTTTCCAAATTAATCCACAGAGATTCTTTCTTACCTTTTTAAGCACTGCAAATCTGTTTCTTTAGTATTATTTTTTATATATAATGCCACACCTCCTTCTTTACTTCCAGCCCAGTCCTTTCTGAATAGATCATATTTATATCCATCCTAGGTTTCTGTGTCACACATTGGGTGAATAGTAAAAGGAACTTGTTTTACCTGACTCATAGCTTAGTATACTAATTATAATAACTAAAAGTTTAATTTGAAAAATAAATATCAGATATACAGTAATCACAAAGATTGTCAAGGTTTAAACAGGAAATGCTCTGGACTGGACAGGAATCTTGCTCTGTCCATGTATTCCTATGGTCACTTTCTGGATTGATAAAGTATATTACTGCTCTCCCATTACAAATAAAAACCACCACTGAAAAAGTGTTTTTATGGAGGTTAAACAGATTCAAAATCTGAACTTTCTAGCTTTGATTATCCTCACAGAATCAATCTGCTCTTGGGTACATGTCAGCAATTGCATAGGTCCCAGGAGCTGGTCTTCCAAACCTTCCCCTCTCCAGCAATAAACAAGAAGAAGGAGCAGCTTTCTAGTGAGCCACGGTTCCAGTCCCAGTGCATTTCTTATGCAAACTTCAGAACTTTGCCTACATTCCCTAAGTATGAAAACTGAAATGGTCTAATGCCCCCTCCCATAATGCCCAGCTCCATACCAAGTTTGATTGTGCTAAGTCCAGCCTCGGTAATGTTATATGGGTGAGGGACGCACACACAGACAGAAACTGTGATGCACAAAGATTGCACTATGATCTGATAAGCCTCTCTCTCTTCATATCAAAAAAAATTTAAAAATCACATGCACAATCAAATCTTCCCAAAGTACCATCAGCAAACGTTTGTGGGACTGGTCTGTGAATCTCTTTGCTGTAATTCCCTGCTGCCATCATTCATATCCCAGGAATTATGAGAATAATAACAGATTTACTTACAGCAGCTGCAGGACAAACAGCTTCCTCACCCTTTCTGGCTTGGGGAGAGACATCAGGCACAGTATTTAAGCAAAACGAATACTTCCGTGGCCTGATCTCTGGAGCATTAAAGGTTTAAGTGGGTAGAACCTGAATATTCACTGCTGTAGAGTTCACAGATGAGCAGCAGTAGTTTCCCCTCGGGTATTTCCTCTCTCTTGCCATAGCAAAAGTTTCACACTTGTGCTTTGCAGACTTCTGGAAGTTGATAGTAAAGGTAAATGACAGCAGAAATGGACTAAAAAGGTCCTGCTTCTCATCCATGCACAGACATTTCAGAAATGAAGTAGATTCCAGAGAATAAATTATTGCTCAGGCACATTAGAAACAGATTCTTAAGTGGACATTGAAAGATCATAAAATGTGAATAGATTCATAAAAGGAAATCTGTAAAAAGCAATGTCCCTGTGTAAAAAAAAACCAGAAGAACCAGGATTAGGTGAGGGGAGGGAAATACATGGGGGCATGGGGCAATGATCTTCACACATTAACTTTCTCCCTGTTCCAAAGCTCTTGCATATTCCACGTATTTTAGTACCCGCGATGGGTTAAAGACAACATGGGTGTTAGCTTCTGAGCTGCTTAGTACAAACCTAGCTCTGATTCCTCTAACATGCCTGTGTATTCCCAGTATAACTCAATGGACCTTTAGCAAAGCCCACACTGCTCCTCTCAGCTCCAGAAATCACTGCCTGTATCTCACCCTCTGACACACGCACAGGTTTGACTGCTGCTAATGTTACTCTGTGCTGCACTGCTCTCAGCCACAGAGAAAGGCAGGAAGCACAAAAGTGACAATTTAATGTTCATTTTCCTCTTCCCTGGGGTGGGTGGTAAAGAGTGGGGAGAGTAGCAAAGGTGCGACTGGTTTTATCTCTCTCTGTCATTCCTTCCATTTTGGAATTGAAAAAGTCCCTTTACAAATTAGCTGAGGACTCCCTGTTTTACCACCTCCTCTACCAAGAACTTTTCTACTTTGGCTTCCACCTTTTCCTGATATGATGGAGTTTGCCTCTGCTTACTGGGTTTTTCCATGACAACAGGATTTTTTTTTTTAGTTGTACTGTAATTGATTGTGTGTGCACCACTGACTGTACCACTCTGAGTGTGACTATGGAGAACTACACACACATTCGCAGAAAATATAGCACAGCTTAGACTGCTCTCGTCAGCTCCACAAATCTAACCCTGGCTGCATGAGTGGGATTCTGGTTGCTGCGGTGTCCCCATGCACTACACTGCTCAAGTCACTGGACTGGAGAGCGGACTGACGCTGCAGCACCCATTCAGACAGAGAAAAAGAAATAACGTTGTACTGGCACCTCTGGTCCACTGCAACTCTCTGGACTTTCACCAACCCACACCCAGAATCAGCCGCAAACTGCCACTGCGGGCAGCCTGACACTGCCTTCCTTCCTTAGCAGATGAGACACGTGCAGCAGTACTAAAGTCAGAATATAAACACAAAATCTTTCTAAAGTTGAAGAACAATGAAATTTGAACACGCTGTGAGCTCTGTAACAGCCTCCTTCTAGGACATCCACCTTCCTTTCACATGCTCAGACTACAGCATCCGCATCACTGGATCCAGAGAACAGCAATAAGTTGGGTAGGAAAAGTATTCACTCTGATATGTTGTCTGTGTGATCTTCTTTCCAACATATCCTGTCCAGTCTCTGAAAAGGCAGTGAGGTCACACATAACTCACACGGAAAGCATAGTTTCTATGGCTAAATTCCTCCTTTGATTGCTATGGCTCATAGATTTCCATAGCCCATGAAAATAAATGGAGGGCAAAATGAATGAAACAGTAGGTTATAGTTCATTTGTGCAATGGCCGCCATTTGTTTTGGGACTCCACAAATAAAACATATAGGGACCCATTCATTTTGGAGGTAACCTTTGTTTTAAACGATTGCACATCCCTATCAGCAGCTGCTTCAAAGCAGTTAATACTTGGTTGCAGTAAAATAATTTGCATCTTAATCTTAAAATGACTGTAGCCTTATGGCTTAATGAACATCCAATTCCTTCACAGTTAATTGACCTCTTAACTGAAGAAGTAACACTTAGTTTTGCAGGGTCATTAGAGATTTCAGTTTTTAGTTCATCCATGTTTTTCGGTTAGATGCTATGATAAAAATCAGTCTTCACCAAACTCACAATGATTCATCCTTTGGTATATTGAGCTTCAGTGGAGGGTTTTCAAAAAGTTGTTCATGCATTCATCATGACTACTTTAGATTATTATTACAGCTCACTCTACATAGTTGCCAAACTACATATTGCAGGCCTTATAGTAACTGTGCAATGCTTAGTGTTTTTTTTGTCCAGCATGAGAGCCTATAACGCCAGTACTACATCAACTTCGCTAGCTGCCAGTCACTCAGTTTAATGTTTTAGTGTTAGTAACTAAAGCCCTCCAGGAGGAGACTAATGTGATATGTTCCTTCATATGCATGGCAGTCTGTGGACAGATCAGTGTTTTTGCAGATTACTTAGTTGAGCTTTTTCAGTTTTTTGTACGATTCCTTGGAATGTGTTACCACCATACTGTTACTGATTTCAAGTTGGAAAGAAAAAAATTGAAAACTCACTCTTTTCAAAAAGCCTTTTCTTGGAAATTATATAGGTTTATTATCTTAATGTTGTGTTTTTGTTATTTTATTTACAATTTATTACTTATATAGTATTGTATATTGCTTCGTACATATCTATGCTCAAAATGATATTGAAAACTGTTAATAAATAAATAAGCAAATAAAATACAACCATAGGTGATCTTGCCAACACATAACTACCTGCCATTCCCTAGATGTAACACCTTATAATTTATTTATTTATTTGCTTTTATATAACCAACATTCGTTGGAGTACATCACATCGGTTCACATTATAACAGTTGGAATAGTATGACAGGGGAGTCGTACTACTTATACATTGTAAAATTAACCTTAATGGGGAACATTAAAACATATATAGCATTAAACCTTAGTGGGTGAACATTAAACAAATATGATGATAAATATTAAGGGTTGGTTATTGATATTTCAATTTTAGAACTGGGCTAGGATGCCTCATTAACCGATGCAGTATATACAATATATAAAATAGGGTATCACAGATACAATATATACAGAATGGCATGTACCAGTTTTAACTGGAAGGTTAAGGTGTCTTAATAATGATACATGGTAATGATAATGATATATGTCTTGCTGCTATCACTCTGCCTACCTGCCATGTCCCAAATGCACCACTATAGGAGTCTTGCTACCAGATGTTTTCCTGCCATGCCTCACATGTACTATCTTAGGGGTCTTGCTGCTACTAACATACACAGATTTCCCTCTTCCAGACAGATAACTTCTCTTCTTAATCAGTCTTCAGGCAAAGATCTTTTAAGTTTGAAATTATTTATTGTACAGATAATTTTCCATTACTTACAATTATTCGCATTCCAAACGCATATGCCCCAGGCAGAGATCTTTGTAGCTGGAGGTAGACAGGAGACAGGAGAAGAGAGATGGAGTTTCTTGGGATTCAAGGTGAGAAGACAAGGGGTTCTGAAGCTGATTTATCTTTAGAATTAAAGCGATAAGAAGAAATGTAAAAAAGCTAATTGTATTACAGAGGTCGCAGCCACTTCAAGCTTTGAAGCAGCATGACTTAGACTGTCTAACAGTCTTGGAGAGTGATTACAGGAAACATCCCCACAAGCTGGGGCTAGAGGGTGAGATCCAATGGTAGTGAGCCTAGGATCCATGTGACACAGGGGGGAACATGAAGGGCAGTCCCTTGAGCCAATAAGGCACTTAAGAAGACTCAAGTTAGATTGAGAGAGCATGCAGACCCTTCCCAATGAGAGAAGCAGGGGGGAGGGAGTTTCTCTTAAAGGCAAAACTCCCCTTAGAGGGCTCCCAGGCTTTCATCGTGGGTTACAAAGGTGCTTCAATATCAAGAGTTCTCGGAAGGGAGGGGCTGTTGTAAACACAGTTGAGCTACAGTATATACAGACACAGATATGTACCCACTGCTGGGGACAGAACACTTCCCATCTGGTATCACAAGATACCACTATATCAGTCTTTATATCATTATGCAACAATGCAAAGTCCATTGTAACTGGATCTTTTGACGTTCAAGGGAGTTCCTGATCATCTCGGCTGTCCAGTCGTCCAGGCAATAGGCAATGTCTTCTTCACAGGGTTTCACCAAGCTGAAATGAAAGACAAACAACACAAAGAGAGAAAGAGCCTTTGGTGTGGACAATGATCCATGAAGTTCAAGTTTCTTCATACAGCATGAGGAGTATCACCTCATTGATGGACCTGTAGAAGATCTTGGATTACCACTTGCTTCAATGCTGGAGAGTTGGCAAGTACTCTTTCTTCTGATGGATCCAAAGGAGTTGGCAAGCTGTTGGACTTGTTTCCATTGACACTTGTGGAGCTCCCCGCTGTCAAGTTGAGTTCAGTAAAGTAATTCAGGTAACTTTTATTAAAAATTAAAATTCAGGTAATTTTATCAAAAATTAAAATTAGAGAGTACAAGACCAGTGACTGCAACAATTGGCTAACAAGAAGTTTCTGATCCTTCAGATCTCTTGTCAATACTGAGGTCTTATCTCTATATAAAAAATTGATTCATGCACACAGTTATTAATTAGTAGTAGATTGAATAAAATACATTATTTTATCAGCAAAATCGAATTTTGTTAATTTCTGCAGCACACAAGCATATTTTTGTGCAGGATTTCCCATCGCTGTTTCTCCCATACACTTGTGTGTATTTGGGGATCATTTCAGGTTCTGACATTTGCTCGTCCTTCTCCTCCCTGCCGTGGTTTGGACTGGGGTGTAAGGTTCCCGAATTAATGAATTAAGCAATCCACTTAAAAGAGAAAAATCACTATAGCGAAGAAATGCCAAAACTCTGAAAATTATCAAAGAAACGCCGCCCACTCAATAGGGCCATTCAATCTAATGGGGAACTCGTATTCCAATTAAAAATGAATCTTTGCTCAACCCGTCTCAAAACAGAGGACAAATCCCCTCCAAGTTCCAATTTAACCTGTCTAATTATGAAACATTTTAGATCATCAAGAGAATGTTGTTTCTCTATCCAATGCTGTACCAATGGTGCATGCTCTACAACAGATCGAATTCTGCTCTTATGTTCCACAATACGCACCCGAATAGACCTCACCGTCTGACCTATATAGGTATACTTGCACGGGCATATCACCGCATATACAACTCCCGTTGATTCACAGGTAAATAATCCTGGGAGCATATAAGGTTGGCTTAAATTAGAATGGTGAAACACCTGCAAAGATAAAACATGTGGGTAAATAGAACACAAACCACAAGCAAACTGACCCTGCTCAAACCCTTCATCACCATCTTTTACTGAGCATTGATTTAAATTATCCCACAAATGTTTACGTTTCTTAAAGGCAAAAATTGGGGCATCAACAAATATCTTTAAAGGTGCGAGTACATGCCAATATTTTCTTATCAGATCCTTGATCTTATAGGATTTTGTAGAATATGGTATGGTGCAAATCAATCTGTAGACAAAGATTGGGTTTTGGTTACTGCTCTTTACACCAATGTTCCTCAATCCGCTGCTCTTACAATTATTAGAGATGAGCTCAGTAATATGAACTTTTCTCTTTTTAATGTCTATAGCTGAAATCACATTGACTAGTAGTTGTTTTTCTTATAAATCCCGATATTTCTTGCAAATTAAGGGCATCCCTATGGGTTCTCCCATAGCCCCAACTTTGGCTTGTCTATATTTATTTTATTTATTTAAATTCTTTTAATATACCGATGCTCAAGACCAGGTCTTATCGTACCGGTTTACAATGAACTAGGGGGAAAAAACCAGTTAACAAAAGAAGCAGGAAATTACATTATAACAGGGAATGTGGAACTTGGTAGTTAGAGGAAAGGATAGGTTAAACAATTTCTAACAGGAGAACAGAGCAAATAAGCAGAAACGTAAGTGCTTACATGGTAAGCATTATATACCAAAATTACATCGTGTGTAATATTAGGCAAGTTATATTAAAGTGCGGTTGTCCGAGAAACAGTTCCTTTTTTGAGTTGCTGAAGGAGGACGCAACCGCGGGGTATGTAACTGTGGGGGTGATCCTGCGGTTTCTTCAGGGTTATGCTTGGGCGAACAGCCAAGTTTTTAATTTTAATATGTGGCATATTTTAATTTTAATATGTGGCATATTTTGAACAACGGGTTGTTTATTCCTCCATTTGGTTCAAACAGGTTCTTTTGTGGGGCAGGTATATTGATGATATTTCTTTGGTCTGGCGAGGTGAGATGGAACATCTTAAATTGTTTTTTCATGAGGTTAATAATGGAGATCCACATTTAAGGTTTACAGTTACTATGAATTCTCATACAGTGTCTTTTTTGGATGTGAAAGTAATTCTCCATAATAACAACATTGTGACCACTATACACAGAAAACCAACAGACAAAAATACATTACTGCATTACCAGAGTTTCCATCCCTGTTTGTTGAAGAACAGCACCCCTGTAGGACAGTTTCTCAGGTATAGGCGGTTATGCTCCACTGTAGATGATTTTAAGGTTCAAGCCCAGGGTTTGAGTGAACGTTTTAGTGCTCGAGGGTATTCTAAATCTGTCATTAAGAGGGCGTATAAGCATGCGTTGTTTGCTAACAGAGACAATCTGTTGATAAAATCCCATAATAATGCTCCCTCCAGATTGAAACGGAGTATGCCAGTAAGGTCCTAGAAGTGAAGTCTCAGTAGTGGTCCGAAATGCGGGGTACACCGGAGAGAGTCCTCAGTGTTGTCACGGTAGTGGTCCGCACGGCAGAGTACACTGAGCGAGAGACCTCAGTGATGTCACGGTAGTGGTCTGCAAGGCGGGGTACACTGGTGTACTTCAGGAAGTGAGGTGTGAAGAAATTCAGGTGAAGTCCCTCCAAGGAGCGGATACCCAGGAGTCTCACGCCACGGAAGCAGGAACCAGAAAGATGTCCAAGAAGTGAAGGAATCAGCAAGGAAGAACTCATTGCCAAGTCGTAGGTGCTCTGTGCATGAGGGTTTAAATACCCGAGTTGAATGCAGTTATCTGAGGGGGACGCCCTCGAGGTTCACACCATGACATCATTATAGCTGGCCCGGGATCGTGCGCACTTAGGGAATCCCGGGACAAAAATGGTGGTCGGCAGCATCCATGCTGCCCTGGGATGCCCAGGACCAGAGGCAGGAGGGCAGACGAGAATGGGCAGAGGCTGCAAGTTTCCCCAATGGAGCCAGAGATGAAAAGAAGGAGGTGAGCAACAGCAGTCGCAGGCGCCGGCAATCATCTCTCTGCTTCAATGGCAAGGAGAAATGTGGAAAAGAGGATTTGCATTCAGGCAACAACCAACAAGGACTGAACTTCACAGTCTGGGTAAACAACGTGGGGGTAGCTTGCTTATTACGGCAGTTACTACCCTAAACCAATTAAGCCTGATACATCACTTTGAATGCATAAACAGCATTGCTCTCTTCTTCAACAGCAGGGATAAATGTGGAAAAGAGGATTTACATTCAGACAACATCCAACAAGGCATGGATCTGTGCAGTCTGGGTAAACAAGCATCGGGGTAACTTGCTTGAAGCGGCGGTTACTACCCTTAACCATTAAGCCTTATGCTCACCTTTGATGCAACTCCAACATTACTCTCTGCATCAATGGCAGGGGGTGGCAGGAAATTTGAATCAAACAGTTACCAACAAGGGCCCTGAACTTGGTGATTGGTGAAACAGATAAGTCTGGGAAAATAGGTGTAGGAGCTTTGCTGGGCAGACTGGATGGGCCGATTGGTCTTTTTCTGTCATCATTTCTATGTTTCTATGGTTCTATGGCTCAAAGTCTGGTATAAGAAAGTAGATTTGGATACATTGGAGGTTCTGGACATTTATGGAGCAATAAAAAACTATTCCATAATGATGGCCTGCATTTGTTAGTGGCAGGGGAAAAGATCCTTAAATTGCCTTCCCCCACTATGCATAGAAAAGTGGAAAAGAGGCAGGACAGGAGAAGAATGAGAGCAGATAGACTTCAGCTGGGATGGGTGAATCATCTACACATATTTCTTTTCCCAATTCCAGCAGCCCACATACTTTGTACCTGCAGAATAGGCAGCATAAGGACTCCCTGTAGCACCTGTCTAGTAACTATTAGCAGGTTTTGATAAGGAAAATGTATTTTCCCAGTGTTAGTAAAGATCTAATTGTGTTATTAACTTAAAAGCCATTGATAGTTCAAATAGAGATACTTTGAATAGATGTAGAATGTAAAGTTGAGCACACTTTACAACAGAAATGGATGAATGCTTGTTACGTTTGCTATTTTATTCATTGTGTGAGTACTCTCTTCCAACCAAACGGAAAATAAAATAGTCTCTGCTGGAAGGTTGTAATCAGTTTTCTAAATGCAGAGTTTAGTAACTATTCAGAAAGGACGTGGCTATATCTTTTTGGAGAGAGGGAGAATGCAATATAGGACTTGGAGTCAGGTCAGCTCCTTATTTACCCATCAGAATAAGATATCCTTCATTAAACGAAACCCATTCAATGAGGCAAGAATCTTTGGATGGAGGGTTTCCAAACTACAAATGATTCTACGACCACTAGGAGTTCTACCAATTCGTATAAGTAATTACACATTTTAAAGAAAATAGTAGTTGGAAGATTCCCAACTTCAATGTAATTGTTCAATGAGCAGTTAGATAAAGTTTCATGGCCTGATAACTCGTCACCTAATAACAAAGTACTGGATGATAAATAGGAACCAACTACTTCCTAAATTTACTCTTCATGTGCCTGAAGGAATAGGAATGCGGAAGAATTTGTTTTATATTTATGTCACCATAAAACTCAGCCTGTGGTTATGAACCTTCTCCTGTATAGCATGCTACAATTACTCAACCCCACCCCAAACATTTCTCTTATTTAGGAGACAATTTTAAACATATCCTTGAACTCTGTAAGTCCATGTATACTTTGTACTTGTAAGCTTGCTAGTAAATTTTCAAAGAGAAACTCACAACAGAGTTTCCCTTGAAAAATCTGGGAGCTGGCAGTACCCATGGACTTTGCAGATGCAAAGTTGGTGCCATAAAATATGTTCAAGGAATGTAAAATGAAATTCCTGTGCATTTTTTGCCTGCTCCAGATTCTCTATTCTCACCCTCACCCCTATGTGGCATAGGTAAAAGTACCTACAACTCTGTGGATCAGACATTTCTCAGCCTCTGCTTACACTGGGTAACAGCTTAGTAATGCAGTTTTTCATCTTATTTTTGACTGGATGTTTGCATAAAACCTGGTTTTATGCACATAAATGGGCTTTTTCAAATTGCTTGGGTGCATAGAAGAGATTCTCTGCATATTGTTATGCAGGGAGTAGAGCAGAGACTGGGATAGCTTTTATATTGATACTTTTGATTTTGAAAATATGCATGTAAATCATTTCATGCACATTTATACTCGATAACGAGCAGATATAAATATGCGTACATAATTTATTTATTTATAGATTTTTCTATACCGGGGTACGTAAATAACATCACCTCGGTTTACATTCAAACAGTAATTCAACATTGCGCTTTACAATATAACATAGTAACTGAACGAATACAATACAATATATAACTTTGTATTAATAGAATATAAGCAATATATGAGAGACTGTGGAAATTAGGATGAGTAGTTGAGGATTCAATTCATTAATAGTAGGCTTTTTTAAATAACCAGGTTTTAAGGTTTTGTTTAAATTTTTTGTGACAGAGTTCCTGGCGTAATTCAGAGGGCATGGTGTTCCATATTGTTGATCCAGCAACATAATATGTCCTGCTGGGTTCCGCCCATACCTACTAATTTTGAATGTGTTCAAAGTGGACTTTTGAGTATAAATCTGCTTTCAATTTTCAAGCTAAAGTCTACATGCACTATGTACATACAAACCTTCACCTTCCACAAGCTGCTAAAAATTACCCACCCATTCTCCACATTCACATATTTATGATTCTTTGCATTCTACTTTGGCTCAACTAATGGAAAATCAAGAATGCTCACAAGGAAAACTGTTATATATATATATATATGAAATCAGATCAATGGTACATACATATATTTGTTTGTTCAAATTCAGTTCCCATTGCTTTAATGTAATCATGGTAGGAAATGCTTTACATGAGAAAGCCTTTTTTTCTCCAGGACCTTTTTAAGTGCTTGTTTAACATCATTGTTTCTAAGGCTGTAAATCAAAGGATTTACCATAGGGATTATCATGGTGTAAATAACAGAAACCACACGATTTTTGTTCAGTGAATAATGGGAACTGGGAAATACATACATGAAGATAAGAGTCCCAAAGAATAAAAGCACTGTGGTGAAGTGAGAGGCACAGGTGGAAAAGGCTTTGTGTCTTCCTGTTGCCGAACGAATTTTCAAGATAGCAGAAATAATATAAATGTAAGAGACACATATTGCTAAAACATTTAAAGTAGTAACAATTGAAGCAAAAGTAGACAGCATAATCTCATTGAAGAAAGTGTCAGAACAAGCGAGCTTCAAGAGTGGGGGAGCATCACAATAGAAATGATTGATCTCATTGGGACCACAGAAAAACATAGAGAAAATATTACCGGTTTGTATTAATGAATATACCAAGCTAATTACATATACATTTGCCACTAGCTGTATGCAAACTCTCTTAGTCATAACAGCAGTATAGAGTAAGGGGTTACATATCGCCACATAACGATCATAGGCCATCACCGCCAGCAGGAAACACTCTGCAGCTGCCAGCATAGCAATAAAGTAAAACTGAGTGGCACAGTCAATCAGGGAGATTACTTTTTGGTCCACTAGAAGATTGACCAATGCCTTTGGGGTTACAGTTGAGGAATAACATGCATCTACAAACGATAAGTTACCGAGAAATAAGTACATGGGTTTCTGAAGTTGAGGATCAATCCTAATTAACACAATGATGCCAATGTTTCCAAGAAGAGTAAAAACATACATGGCTGAAAACACGGCAAAGAGTAAATGTTGAAGCCTGGAAAAGTCAGAGAAGCCAAACAGGATGATTTCAGTGATAGAGGTTTGGTTTGTGCCTTCCATTTCCCAAAGACAGAGCAATGGACATCTGTTGCTGTGATAAGAGAGAAAGAAAATGTATAATTATACTTGGTACTTGTTTTAACTCATTTAATTGAGCATCACATTTTTATTAGAGATGTGAATCGGAACCAGAATCGGTTCGGATTCCGGTTCAGATTCACATGTGGGTTTTTTCCCATCGGGCCCGATCGCGTTTTGTTTATCGGCTGCCCAGCCGATAAACAAAAAACCCACTCCGACTCTTTAAAAGTAACCCCTTAGCTTCCCCTACCCTCCCGACCCCCCCAAAACCTTTTTACAGGTACCTGGTGGTCCAGTGGGGGTCCTGGGAGTGATCTCCCGCTCCGGGCCATCCTCCGACTACCGGGCCGTCCTTTGCCCTTACCTTGTGACAGGGTATCCGTGCCATTGGCAGGAGCACTGGATGGCCGGCGCCATCTTGTGCTCCTACCATGTGACAGGGGCTGACCAATGGCACCGGTAGCCCCTGTGACATAGTAAGGGCAAGGCTATCGGCGCCATTTTGGTTCCTGGCACCTGACGGCACGAGTGCAGGAGATCGCTCCTGGACCCTCGCTGGACCCCCAGGGACTTTTGTCCAGCTTGGGGGGGGGGCTCCTGACCCCCACAAGACTTGCCAAAAGTCCAGTGGGGGTCCGGGAGCGACCTCCTGCACTCGGGCCGTATTGCCAGTTTTCAAAATGGCGCCGGCGCTACCTTTGCTCTCACTATGTGACATATATTTGTGACAGGATATTTTTCCTGCAAACCTATTTCAAATTATACTGATTATTTTTGTGACATTAACATGTTTGTATTACAATATAAAAGTTAATCAATGCAATCTTTGCAATCCAAATACTTATTTATATGTTTCAGATCCTGTCTAGCTTCTTCCTCTGCTCTTGCGGAGGATAACACAAAGGATAAAGGTGAATATTTAAAATCAATTAATGGTTATTTGTGATGGGAACTGCACATATTTTATGAGGCAGATAATTCCACATGAAAGGAGCAACAAAGGTGATGGGTGATGAGTTGGTGAGGCGTGGCACAGTCAGGCAGAAAAAAAGCAACAAGAGGGAATGGGGCAGCATTTTTAGATAAATATACTCATTGTAGCAGGGAGAGAAGGAACTGCACAGAATTTTAAAGGAAGGATTCAGAAATCCGTGAGGAGTCTGGAGTCACTAGGGTGGCAGGAAAAGTGAGCAGATCAAACTGAGGACATTGTAAGATCTGGAGATGAACATCAATTGAATAGTTATAAAAATAATGCAAGAAAAAGCCAAGATGCAGGCGACTGTTGCATGCATATTCAGTATAAAAGATAACTGAATAGATTTTAGAGAGAACCTGAGGACAATAATTATTTCAGTGACTTAAGAAATGTGTGCTGTGATGGAGAGATTAAAATCTAAAGTATCTCTCAAGTTCAGAGAAGGGAGACTTTTATAAAAGAAAACAAAAAATGTCTCTACTGCTATAGAAATGTCCCAGCTTGCAGCTATAGCACCATGACTCTATGATATTACTCCCTATCCATGTCAGTTTTGGGGGATTATGACTAAGGTTAACATTCTACTGCTATAGAAATATCCCAGCTTGCAGCTATAGCACCACGACTCTATGATATTACTCCCTATCCATGTCAGTTTTGGGAGATTATGACTAAGGTTGACATTCTACTGCTATAGAAATGTCCCAGCTTGCAGCTATAGCACCACGACTCTATGATATTACTCCCTATCCATGTCAGTTTTGGGGGATTATGACTAAGGTTGACATTCTACTGCTATAGAAATGTCCCAGCTTGCAGCTATAGCACCACGACTCTATGATATTACTCCATATCCATGTCAGTTTTGGGAGATTATGACTAAGGTTGACATTCTACTGCTATAGAAATGTCCCAGCTTGCAGCTATAGCACCACGACTCTATGATATTACTCCATATCCATGTCAGTTTTGGGAGATTATGACTAAGGTTGACATTCTACTGCTATAGAAATGTCCCAGCTTGCAGCTATAGCACCACGACTCTATGATATTACTCCCTATCCATGTCAGTTTTGGGAGATCATGACTAAGGTTGACATTCTACTGCTATAGAAATGTCCCAGCTTGCAGCTATAGCACCACGACTCTATGATATTACTCCCTATCCATGTCAGTTTTGGGAGATTATGACTAAGGTTGACATTCTACTGCTATAGAAATGTCCCAGCTTGCAGCTATAGCACCACGACTCTATGATATTACTCCATATCCATGTCAGTTTTGGGAGATTATGACTAAGGTTGACATTCTACTGCTATAGAAATGTCCCAGCTTGCAGCTATAGCACCACGACTCTATGATATTACTCCATATCCATGTCAGTTTTGGGAGATTATGACTAAGGTTGACATTCTACTGCTATAGAAATGTCCCAGCTTGCAGCTATAGCACCACGACTCTATGATATTACTCCCTATCCATGTCAGTTTTGGGAGATTATGACTAAGGTTGACATTCTACTGCTATAGAAATGTCCCAGCTTGCAGCTATAGCACCACGACTCTATGATATTACTCCCTATCCATGTCAGTTTTGGGGGATTATGACTAAGGTTGACATTCTACTGCTATAGAAATGTCCCAGCTTGCAGCTATAGCACCATGACTCTATGATATTATTTCCTATCCATGTCAGTTTTGGGGGATTATGACTAAGGTTGACATTCTACTGCTATAGAAATGTCCCAGCTTGCAGCTATAGCACCATGACTCTATGATATTATTTCCTATCCATGTCAGTTTTGGGAGATTATGACTAAGGTTGACATTCTACTGCTATAGAAATGTCCCAGCTTGCAGCTATAGCACCACGACTCTATGATATTACTCCCTATCCATGTCAGTTTTGGGAGATCATGACTAAGGTTGACATTCTACTGCTATAGAAATGTCCCAGCTTGCAGCTATAGCACCATGACTCTATGATATTATTTCCTATCCATGTCAGTTTTGGGGGATTATGACTAAGGTTGACATTCTACTGCTATAGAAATGTCCCAGCTTGCAGCTATAGCACCATGACTCTATGATATTATTTCCTATCCATGTCAGTTTTGGGAGATTATGACTAAGGTTGACATTCTACTGCTATAGAAATGTCCCAGCTTGCAGCTATAGCACCACGACTCTATGATATTACTCCCTATCCATGTCAGTTTTGGGAGATCATGACTAAGGTTGACATTCTACTGCTATAGAAATGTCCCAGCTTGCAGCTATAGCACCACGACTCTATGATATTACTCCATATCCATGTCAGTTTTGGGAGATCATGACTAAGGTTGACATTCTACTGCTATAGAAATGTCCCAGCTTGCAGCTATAGCACCACGACTCTATGATATTACTCCCTATCCATGTCAGTTTTGGGGGATTATGACTAAGGTTGACATTCTACTGCTATAGAAATGTCCCAGCTTGCAGCTATAGCACCACGACTCTATGATATTACTCCCTATCCATGTCAGTTTTGGGGGATTATGACTAAGGTTGACATTCTACTGCTATAGAAATGTCCCAGCTTGCAGCTATAGCACCATGACTCTATGATATTATTTCCTATCCATGTCAGTTTTGGGGGATTATGACTAAGGTTGACATTCTACTGCTATAGAAATGTCCCAGCTTGCAGCTATAGCACCACGACTCTATGATATTATTTCCTATCCATGTCAGTTTTGGGGGATTATGACTAAGGTTGACATTCTACTGCTATAGAAATGTCCCAGCTTGCAGCTATAGCACCACGACTCTATGATATTACTCCATATCCATGTCAGTTTTGGGAGATTATGACTAAGGTTGACATTCTACTGCTATAGAAATGTCCCAGCTTGCAGCTATAGCACCATGACTCTATGATATTACTCCCTATCCATGTCAGTTTTGGGAGATTATGACTAAGGTTGACATTCTACTGCTATAGAAATGTCCCAGCTTGCAGCTATAGCACCACGACTCTATGATATTACTCCCTATCCATGTCAGTTTTGGGGGATTATGACTAAGGTTGACATTCTACTGCTATAGAAATGTCCCAGCTTGCAGCTATAGCACCACGACTCTATGATATTACTCCCTATCCATGTCAGTTTTGGGAGATTATGACTAAGGTTGACATTCTACTGCTATAGAAATGTCCCAGCTTGCAGCTATAGCACCATGACTCTATGATATTACTCCCTATCCATGTCAGTTTTGGGAGATTATGACTAAGGTTGACATTCTACTGCTATAGAAATGTCCCAGCTTGCAGCTATAGCACCACGACTCTATGATATTACTCCCTATCCATGTCAGTTTTGGGGGATTATGACTAAGGTTGACATTCTACTGCTATAGAAATGTCCCAGCTTGCAGCTATAGCACCACGACTCTATGATATTACTTCCTATCCATGTCAGTTTTGGGGGATTATGACTAAGGTTGACATTCTACTGCTATAGAAATGTCCCAGCTTGCAGCTATAGCACCATGACTCTATGATATTACTCCCTATCCATGTCAGTTTTGGGAGATTATGACTAAGGTTGACATTCTACTGCTATAGAAATGTCCCAGCTTGCAGCTATAGCACCACGACTCTATGATATTATTTCCTATCCATGTCAGTTTTGGGGGATTATGACTAAGGTTGACATTCTACTGCTATAGAAATGTCCCAGCTTGCAGCTATAGCACCACGACTCTATGATATTACTCCCTATCCATGTCAGTTTTGGGGGATTATGACTAAGGTTGACATTCTACTGCTATAGAAATGTCCCAGCTTGCAGCTATAGCACCACGACTCTATGATATTACTCCCTATCCATGTCAGTTTTGGGGGATTATGACTAAGGTTGACATTCTACTGCTATAGAAATGTCCCAGCTTGCAGCTATAGCACCACGACTCTATGATATTATTTCCTATCCATGTCAGTTTTGGGGGATTATGACTAAGGTTGACATTCTACTGCTATAGAAATGTCCCAGCTTGCAGCTATAGCACCACGACTCTATGATATTACTCCCTATCCATGTCAGTTTTGGGAGATCATGACTAAGGTTGACATTCTACTGCTATAGAAATGTCCCAGCTTGCAGCTATAGCACCACGACTCTATGATATTACTCCCTATCCATGTCAGTTTTGGGGGATTATGACTAAGGTTGACATTCTACTGCTATAGAAATGTCCCAGCTTGCAGCTATAGCACCACGACTCTATGATATTATTTCCTATCCATGTCAGTTTTGGGGGATTATGACTAAGGTTGACATTCTACTGCTATAGAAATGTCCCAGCTTGCAGCTATAGCACCACGACTCTATGATATTACTCCCTATCCATGTCAGTTTTGGGAGATCATGACTAAGGTTGACATTCTACTGCTATAGAAATGTCCCAGCTTGCAGCTATAGCACCACGACTCTATGATATTACTCCCTATCCATGTCAGTTTTGGGGGATTATGACTAAGGTTGACATTCTACTGCTATAGAAATGTCCCAGCTTGCAGCTATAGCACCACGACTCTATGATATTACTCCATATCCATGTCAGTTTTGGGAGATTATGACTAAGGTTGACATTCTACTGCTATAGAAATGTCCCAGCTTGCAGCTATAGCACCACGACTCTATGATATTACTCCATATCCATGTCAGTTTTGGGAGATTATGACTAAGGTTGACATTCTACTGCTATAGAAATGTCCCAGCTTGCAGCTATAGCACCACGACTCTATGATATTACTCCCTATCCATGTCAGTTTTGGGAGATCATGACTAAGGTTGACATTCTACTGCTATAGAAATGTCCCAGCTTGCAGCTATAGCACCACGACTCTATGATATTACTCCCTATCCATGTCAGTTTTGGGAGATTATGACTAAGGTTGACATTCTACTGCTATAGAAATGTCCCAGCTTGCAGCTATAGCACCACGACTCTATGATATTACTCCATATCCATGTCAGTTTTGGGAGATTATGACTAAGGTTGACATTCTACTGCTATAGAAATGTCCCAGCTTGCAGCTATAGCACCACGACTCTATGATATTACTCCATATCCATGTCAGTTTTGGGAGATTATGACTAAGGTTGACATTCTACTGCTATAGAAATGTCCCAGCTTGCAGCTATAGCACCACGACTCTATGATATTACTCCCTATCCATGTCAGTTTTGGGAGATTATGACTAAGGTTGACATTCTACTGCTATAGAAATGTCCCAGCTTGCAGCTATAGCACCACGACTCTATGATATTACTCCCTATCCATGTCAGTTTTGGGGGATTATGACTAAGGTTGACATTCTACTGCTATAGAAATGTCCCAGCTTGCAGCTATAGCACCATGACTCTATGATATTATTTCCTATCCATGTCAGTTTTGGGGGATTATGACTAAGGTTGACATTCTACTGCTATAGAAATGTCCCAGCTTGCAGCTATAGCACCATGACTCTATGATATTATTTCCTATCCATGTCAGTTTTGGGAGATTATGACTAAGGTTGACATTCTACTGCTATAGAAATGTCCCAGCTTGCAGCTATAGCACCACGACTCTATGATATTACTCCCTATCCATGTCAGTTTTGGGAGATCATGACTAAGGTTGACATTCTACTGCTATAGAAATGTCCCAGCTTGCAGCTATAGCACCATGACTCTATGATATTATTTCCTATCCATGTCAGTTTTGGGGGATTATGACTAAGGTTGACATTCTACTGCTATAGAAATGTCCCAGCTTGCAGCTATAGCACCATGACTCTATGATATTATTTCCTATCCATGTCAGTTTTGGGAGATTATGACTAAGGTTGACATTCTACTGCTATAGAAATGTCCCAGCTTGCAGCTATAGCACCACGACTCTATGATATTACTCCCTATCCATGTCAGTTTTGGGAGATCATGACTAAGGTTGACATTCTACTGCTATAGAAATGTCCCAGCTTGCAGCTATAGCACCACGACTCTATGATATTACTCCATATCCATGTCAGTTTTGGGAGATCATGACTAAGGTTGACATTCTACTGCTATAGAAATGTCCCAGCTTGCAGCTATAGCACCACGACTCTATGATATTACTCCCTATCCATGTCAGTTTTGGGGGATTATGACTAAGGTTGACATTCTACTGCTATAGAAATGTCCCAGCTTGCAGCTATAGCACCACGACTCTATGATATTACTCCCTATCCATGTCAGTTTTGGGGGATTATGACTAAGGTTGACATTCTACTGCTATAGAAATGTCCCAGCTTGCAGCTATAGCACCATGACTCTATGATATTATTTCCTATCCATGTCAGTTTTGGGGGATTATGACTAAGGTTGACATTCTACTGCTATAGAAATGTCCCAGCTTGCAGCTATAGCACCACGACTCTATGATATTATTTCCTATCCATGTCAGTTTGGGGGATTATGACTAAGGTTGACATTCTACTGCTATAGAAATGTCCCAGCTTGCAGCTATAGCACCACGACTCTATGATATTACTCCATATCCATGTCAGTTTTGGGAGATTATGACTAAGGTTGACATTCTACTGCTATAGAAATGTCCCAGCTTGCAGCTATAGCACCATGACTCTATGATATTACTCCCTATCCATGTCAGTTTTGGGAGATTATGACTAAGGTTGACATTCTACTGCTATAGAAATGTCCCAGCTTGCAGCTATAGCACCACGACTCTATGATATTACTCCCTATCCATGTCAGTTTTGGGGGATTATGACTAAGGTTGACATTCTACTGCTATAGAAATGTCCCAGCTTGCAGCTATAGCACCACGACTCTATGATATTACTCCCTATCCATGTCAGTTTTGGGAGATTATGACTAAGGTTGACATTCTACTGCTATAGAAATGTCCCAGCTTGCAGCTATAGCACCATGACTCTATGATATTACTCCCTATCCATGTCAGTTTTGGGAGATTATGACTAAGGTTGACATTCTACTGCTATAGAAATGTCCCAGCTTGCAGCTATAGCACCACGACTCTATGATATTACTCCCTATCCATGTCAGTTTTGGGGGATTATGACTAAGGTTGACATTCTACTGCTATAGAAATGTCCCAGCTTGCAGCTATAGCACCACGACTCTATGATATTATTTCCTATCCATGTCAGTTTTGGGGGATTATGACTAAGGTTGACATTCTACTGCTATAGAAATGTCCCAGCTTGCAGCTATAGCACCACGACTCTATGATATTACTCCCTATCCATGTCAGTTTTGGGGGATTATGACTAAGGTTGACATTCTACTGCTATAGAAATGTCCCAGCTTGCAGCTATAGCACCACGACTCTATGATATTATTTCCTATCCATGTCAGTTTTGGGGGATTATGACTAAGGTTGACATTCTACTGCTATAGAAATGTCCCAGCTTGCAGCTATAGCACCACGACTCTATGATATTACTCCCTATCCATGTCAGTTTTGGGGGATTATGACTAAGGTTGACATTCTACTGCTATAGAAATGTCCCAGCTTGCAGCTATAGCACCACGACTCTATGATATTACTCCCTATCCATGTCAGTTTTGGGGGATTATGACTAAGGTTGACATTCTACTGCTATAGAAATGTCCCAGCTTGCAGCTATAGCACCACGACTCTATGATATTATTTCCTATCCATGTCAGTTTTGGGGGATTATGACTAAGGTTGACATTCTACTGCTATAGAAATGTCCCAGCTTGCAGCTATAGCACCACGACTCTATGATATTACTCCCTATCCATGTCAGTTTTGGGAGATCATGACTAAGGTTGACATTCTACTGCTATAGAAATGTCCCAGCTTGCAGCTATAGCACCACGACTCTATGATATTACTCCCTATCCATGTCAGTTTTGGGGGATTATGACTAAGGTTGACATTCTACTGCTATAGAAATGTCCCAGCTTGCAGCTATAGCACCACGACTCTATGATATTATTTCCTATCCATGTCAGTTTTGGGGGATTATGACTAAGGTTGACATTCTACTGCTATAGAAATGTCCCAGCTTGCAGCTATAGCACCACGACTCTATGATATTACTCCCTATCCATGTCAGTTTTGGGAGATCATGACTAAGGTTGACATTCTACTGCTATAGAAATGTCCCAGCTTGCAGCTATAGCACCACGACTCTATGATATTACTCCATATCCATGTCAGTTTTGGGAGATCATGACTAAGGTTGACATTCTACTGCTATAGAAATGTCCCAGCTTGCAGCTATAGCACCACGACTCTATGATATTATTTCCTATCCATGTCAGTTTTGGGGGATTATGACTAAGGTTGACATTCTACTGCTATAGAAATGTCCCAGCTTGCAGCTATAGCACCACGACTCTATGATATTACTCCCTATCCATGTCAGTTTTGGGGGATTATGACTAAGGTTGACATTCTACCTCACACTATTTTTAAGCAGCAATGATTTGGGACTGGGGCCCCTTGTACTCCTTGACAGTGACCCTGCCACTATGCTAAATGGTTTACTGCATTTCCATTTCTTTATTTACAGGTAACCATCTTACCCAAAAAAGTCCCTTTCTTTCTGATCTATGTCTAGTGATCTTTGTCACTCTGGAAAAATCCTGAAATCCTCTAATTATTTACAATAAAGATGCATCAATAAACAGTGGCACTGCAGAGCACGGCCATCAAGCTCAGAAGTGTAATCCTTACCTATGTGAAGAGGGAGGCAGCAGGCTGGTCCAGGACTCTGACAGGCATGCACACAAAGACAAAACCATAGGTAAATATACACTGTATGTCTTGTGACATGTGGGACTGGATCCCCAAGGAAAGCACATTTCAGTTCTTCAAAGATTAAACTGCAGCATCCAATTAATAACTGAGGAATATCATAATGCTGGCCAAGACCCACAAAACATTTTTGGTCAAGTTACTATCTTTATTGCAAAATAATTTCTTTAAATGCAGGATATCTAGTTATTCTTTCACCAAATACTTCAAATTACCCCTGACAACAGGGAGCACTGAGGTAAAGTATATACGTAAAACACTCAACACTGCTTCCTACTTAAATAGTAATACAACAAATCTTAGGACAATCTTAGAAGCAGGAAAGTATACACTGATAACTTTCATGCCACTCGCACCTCTCACACCTGAATCCATGCCTGATCAACTCCTCAGTGTCAAAGTTACCCATAATCCTTCCACAACAAAGGCTTTTCACATTCTGACCCATGCTTGCTACACCCCCTGCCGTTGGCATCCTTTCCAAAATGGCCATAATTAGATCTTTCCCCTGACACAGGCGCAACTCGACCAGTAGCTCCCCTCTTCATACACTTCATACACTTTCAAAGCACAACAGCGTAGAGCCAGCAGCGAGTCTGGCTACCTCTCACTCATTTTCCCTCTCTCAGCTCACACAGAACCAGAAGCACAAACATGTCTGCCCACAGCAGCTTACCCGCACACCTAAACATGCTCACCATTCCCCCTGCTAACCTATATCTTTCCAAAATAGCTAGAGTTAGAACAGAGGAACATAAACCCAAACTGCTAGATTGTCACTATGTCTGAACCTTGTTCCAGTCTCGTTCCAGGATCCTTCTGTTCCAGCTTTGTTCCTGTCTTGTTCCTGCATCCTAGTATTCCAGCGTCCTCCTGTTCCTATGTTCGTCTGTCCGTCTTCCCAGGTAGTACCTCCGGACTGTTTCACTGGTACTGACCTCAGCCTGCTCCTAGACCTGTCCACCTGCTGCCTGCCTTCTGACCTCGGCTTGCCTGTGACCTCGTCTGACCTCCGGAACCTGACCTCTGCTTTGTTGACCATTCCTCGGACTGATCCCCGGATTCTGACCTCTGCCTGCTGGAACTCGTCTCCAGATTCTGGCTCTGTTCCTAGCCTTGTCATCACTTACGCTGTTCTGGTCCTCCTTGCTCCATCTGACCTCCAGTCTCAAACCTGACTGCACTCCTCTTCTGTCTGTGGGCACGCCAGTCTACCATCTCTCCAGGAGACTCTGCGAGGCCCACCTAAATCCAAGCGGCCCAGGTCCCTACGGACTCCTCCCGGAGGGACTTCGGACTTCCAGTGCTGAAGCTCATCTTAGCCTCTGTCTCCTTCAGTGCTCTGCCCCCTGGGGGCAGGTGCTTCCTGGTCCCTACCAGGGAGCCATTCTCCACTGCTCCAGGACAAGGGTCCACCCCCTATAGCAACAATTAAACCCCTCCAAATGCTACAAAATTCTGCAGCTAGAATTCTTACCAACACTCGTAAAAAAGATCATATTACCCCCATCCTCAAAGATCTCCATTGGCTACCAATCTCTTTCCAAATTCTCTATAAGATGCTCACTATCATACATAAAACCCTATACAACCAGAGCATGCACTGGCTAAACGACTCCATACAATTCTACACCACTAATAGACCAACCAGTTCCGTCTACAAAGGAACCCTACACACACCCTCTCCTAATCTCACCCACTTTATCTCCACGAAGGAACATGCAGGACCCTCAATCTGGAACTCCATGCCCCCTGATCTGCACCAAGAACACTGCACCCAGAAATTAAAAAAAAAAACTGAAAACCTGGCTTTTCAAACAGGCATTTGCATAATCTTATCCATACATGCATGCCCCTCCCACTTTATATCAAACTATGCTACGCCTATAACCTGCAACGCAACCGTTCATGTAGCCTTCTAAGGGTTTTACACCCGTATTATATAATCACCCATTTATCAATCCAGTTTTACTTGTTTCAATCCGCCTTGATGGAATTTGTATATTATCTCCACTTGTTGATTCACCTTTAATTATGTTACTGCTATTGTTCTATTTGTTCTATGTAATTCTTATACATTGTTAAACCTGTTCCTTGTAAACCGATGTGAGGTGCAAACAAATGTCGGTATATAAAAATTTTAAATAAATAAATCTTAAAGAAAGGGGCAGACATAGGAGAAAATCCACCGGAAATTAAATGCATCAAGCAATAAATATATTTGCATGTTTACAGATAATCTATTGATGAAAAGGTTGATAGGTCGTTTTGTATGCTTTGCTTACAATAACAGGGTGGACTAGAAGCCTACTCAGTAGGAAGAGGCTTTTGAGTGGGGAGCCTTTGACTGTTCTCCATGCCTGTAAGGAATATCCAGTGTGAGACTGCAGAGAATGACTGACAGAAGGAGCCTGTGGTGACAGTCTGTGCATTTTACATTCTTGCAGGTGAAGAGACACCCCATGATGCAGATGGGCATTTGACTGATGTCTAAAAAATGTTCTGTCACCTTGCTTAACGTCATTGGTAACACTTTATCTCAAGCTTTTGCTGTCCTGATTTATTCCTCATCTCTTTCAGCATCATCATATATTCTTTACCTGTGTTCCTTTGTACATTTTCAATTTTTATCTTTTTGTTTTTATTTTTCATCTACCTCTTTAGTTTCTGTTTTCACTTACTTTTTTAAACTTTTCTTATATAAAGGTTTGTTGCTTTTAATATAGCTCTTTTAAATTCGGTCCTCTGTTATTCTACATTACTCTTTCTTCTCTCAGCATTCAAGCTTTTCCTCAAGATGCATTCCCATTTTACCAGGGTCAGTATTTTTGAAGTCTAGGACTTTGATCTTTGTGTGACTTCTCTCCATCTTGGCTGAAACCATACCATCTGTTAATCACTGGTATTCAAGTGGTCACCTACCCAGACATTAGAGATACTATCTCCATTTCTGAGTACATGGTTAGAAATATATGGCCTTCTGAAGCCGAGGTCCCCACTAGGTTCTCAGGGACCACAACCTAGTTGTATTTTCAGGATATATGCAATGAATATGCATGACATCTCTTTCCATAGAACAGAGCCAGTGCATGAAAATAGATCTCAGATATATTCATTGGGGAAATCCTGAAAACTCAACAGGGTTGAAGCCCAAAGGAGCAAGTTTGGTGACTCCTGTTCTAAACCTTGCTAATCTTTTGTTATAAAACTCTCTTAATGTTATAGTGTCTAGCACCAGGCTGTATTAGTTCCATTCTCCAGACTCTAAACTTTAATTTTCCCAGAGCTGCTAATTAGAATCAGATGTATTTGCTTGATTCTAAAACAGATCTATTTTACACAAAGTATAGTAAATAGGTAAAGTGTTGCATCATTAATGGTTGACAGTGCAAATTACTCAGTGTATTAAAGTGAGAAAATAGCTAAAAGAGCATTGTCCAATAGGCAATTTTCTCATAACAGTGCTCTAAGGAGGGGCAGTGTTGTGCAGGAGGTGGACCCTTGGCCGAGGTGGGTTTGACACTACCCGCAGGGCGAGCCCTATGGGGTCCCCACCATTGGCGGGTGGAGCTGGCTGACTGACGGAGGCAGGCTGGAGCTTCGCCAATACCAGTCCTCGTTCCCCGCAGTGTACGCCCTCTGGGGATAGGGAAATACCTACAGTACCTGAATGTAACCACTTTGAAGCACTGAAAAAAGTGTGAAAAAGTGGAATATAAATCTAAATAAATAAAAAATAGACTAGACATGGCTATTATTAGTAATAACACAGTTTAATTTGGATAAGAAAGCCATACAAAGTAAAATGAGATTTCCACAGTGAAATAGTGGAAAAGCTGAGAGAAGAACTAAGAATTAGGAGGATAATGGGATCTGCTGAGAGTCGCATGAGAGTCAGAGTTAGAAACCAGGAATCTTTCATGGATGGATCAATGCTTTGTTTAATTGAGCTAATCAATTTATATTCCTTAGACTCACCATTTTTCTCTACTGATCACACTTTACTTCCACTATACAAAAGATAAATATAGAAAATAATTAAAGGTATAATTTAAGTTCCCTTTGCATAGTGTTAGTTACACAACTGGTGATTTTATAAGATTGATTTTATGCAACAATTATGAAGTTATGATGTCAAGCAGATGAGGATTTAGTGGTAAAATTGTACTATTACTTTCCATATAAAAATGTATATCAGCAACTTATAGAAAAAAGAAGGTAAAGTATGATCATTCATATTTCGTTAAATACAGCTTACTGTGTGTGGTGTCCATGTGGAATTTAGAGGAGGATTTGACTGTGCACATCCTTAAAGTATAATGGAACGTCTTTAGGGTAACAAGCTGCAAGATAGGATCCCTGGGGTTGTTACAAATGTACATAAAAGATTCAGGAAACTATGAACTACTTAATATCACTGAAGAAAGGATCCATTTGCCAACAAATGGGTATGTTTTCACTATTTTATGATTATTACAACTAATGTTATTACTATTCACCCACTGTTCCCACCCCGCCATCCCATAAAAGAGGAAAATATTGTAAGTTGTGTGAATGGATTTATTGAAACACGTTTCATATTTATAAAAGAGGCTGATTTGACTTTTTGACTTACTGGTTTATTGAGGCATTAGCTTTCAAAGACGAAAATCATCAGACAAAGCAAATGCCTCAATACATCAGTGGGTCTGTAGGATGCTACCAGCATTATTGTTGTTATTTGTGCTACAGACTAACAGCTCTCTCCCTGGAAATGTTCTCAAGTTTATACTTTTAATTTTGAATTTCTGCCTAAGTATTTTAGAATCTTTTACTATGGAAGAGAAATGAATGAGAGGATGGAAGTCTAAAAGGTGCACATTAGCAGGAAGTCACAGACAGTTGGTATCTCCTACAGACTCTTCCTATCCAAGAGCAGAATAAACTGAAATCCCATGATCTTACAGGAAAACCATTCATGCTTGGAGAAAAACAGCACTGCATGATGGAACAAGCCAGAAACTGACTGTGATAAGGGAACAAGCTAATCCATGAAGGGAGGAAGATTTCTGGATCTCCTGAAGAAGAGTCACCTGTCTCAGCAGGTAAGATCCCCAAAGAGATTGGAGGCAGTTTGGGATCAGGAGCATAGAAAGGAAGAAGAGATTGTAACAAAGATAATATTGCAGGAGACAGAATACTTGAAAGATCGGCGACTGAAACATATCCAGTGAGATCAAGTCTAAAGCAGAAAAGGCAAGGAAGAAAACCCAAGATATTACTTTGAAAAAATGCCAACTTTTAAGCTTACCCACAGGACGTCACCCAGGCTTCTAGATAGCCAACAGCAAAAAGAATTAGATTTTGGTCAGATATCACCTTTGATAAACTTTTATTCATTTACTTATTTACTTATACACACTTGATTCATCGCCTGCCTTACAAAGCAGACAACTGAGAAGAAAAAAATATTTGGCACAGCTTTGGCAAAGAGCAACTAAGATGAGGAGGAGGGATCATCATAGATATGCGAAGATTGTCCTCACCACTGCCCATAGAGCTGCCCTCTTAGACTCAGTTACCAAAATGTGTGTGTCTGTATCTGTAGATAGATAGAAAGCAAGATATGATATTTATTCATCTTGTAGAGCCCTGAGAGCTGAATATGTTTTCTCCAGCCTCATGAAGAAGTAGATTAGTCTCAGACAGCATTCAAATTCCTTTCTATTGATTTCTTGATTTATTTCTTTTACTTTATTTATCGAGTTTTGTATACCGTCGTTCAGTTTTGCCATCACAACGGTTTACAAAGTTTCGATTTCTAATACATTAAAAAAATGTCCTTAATTTTTCTTTATTTGTTTATTTTTTTAATCAAACTCTACTCATATCTTACCTCTTACTCTAGCGATAATGTCTTAATTAAAATATTACTCTAGGCTTGTTCTGTATTAAATGAAACTGCATTGTGCATGCACGCGGTGCTCCTGAAGAGTCAGTACCACTTTCCCAGGCCTCTTTGCTAGCACAGAACTTTTAGTAGGTGCTTGGCTTGATTATTAACAGGTCTGCTGTATCTTCAAAGCTTTATATCAGTTTGTGTCTCATTTTTAAACATTTTCTCATTTTTCTTTCATAAGAGAATTCCCTGTCTGAGTGATGCTATTGACTGCATTTTTTAAGCTCATAAAATCACTTAGTATCTCAACAACAGAAATTACACTGTAAAAATAGCCAATTGTGAATCATCCCACATTCCCCTCACACAGGGCGTCCTGCAGGGCTCCTCCCTCTCTTCCATGCTCTTCAATATCTATCTCCTTCCCTTCTGCTATCTCCTCTCTGATCTTGGCCTAAAGTTCTTCATGTACGCTGACGACGTTAAAATCCTCATCCCGCCTCAAGAATCCCTCCCCAAAACTTTACAATTCTGGGATTCTTGCCTTACTTCAATCAACACCCTCTTCTGAAACCTACATCTCGCTTTAAATATAACAAAAACGGAGCTCCTCACAATCTCCAATCCCCCAGCTCGCTCGCTCCCTGCATTAAGCAACACCAACCCTCCACCCGATGCATTCACCTGCAATGTGAGAGATCTCGGTGTCTATCTTGACCAACATTTAAATTTCAAATCTCACATCCACAACAACATAAAAACAGGTTTTTTCAAATTGCATATCCTAAAGAAACTTAAACCCCTGCTTTTTACCCAAGACCTCCGCATAGTCCTACAGGCAACTATCTTAACTAAACTGGACTATTGCAATTCTTTATTTCTGGGCCTCCCTCTCTCCACTATCAAACCCCTCCAACTTTTACAGAATGCCATGGCCAGAATTCTCACAAACACACGTAAATCTGATCACATTGCCCCTATCCTAAAAGACCTCCACTGGTTACCCATAGCCTCCCGCATAAAATACAAAACACTCACCATTCTCCACAATCTATTGTACAATCAAAATCACACTTGGCTCGAGAATGCACCACTTTTCCAATCATCAACCCACCCCTCCAGATCCATCCTTGCTGGAACTCTATACATCCCCTCACTAAAAACTCAACCAGAGAAAGGGCCTTCTCCATTGCCGGCCCTTCCCTATGGAACACCTTGCCCATGGCCCTCTGTCTAGAACCTAACCTGTCTAAATTTTAAAAAGGGCTCAAAACCTGGCTCTTTACATTAGCGTATCCAGATGTTGACCAAACTTAGCTTTCACTCTAACCTCTTAGCCCACTCACTCTCCCCTCCTCCTATCTGCCTCTCTGCTTTCTCCCCTATTCTTCCCCTTAGCAAAGACTCCGAAATACTGTGTTATAAGTTCCCCTCCTCCACTCTAAGCTTATCCTGCCCTGTCTCTCCCTCCCCTCCCCTCCCTCCCCCCCACCTCTCCCTTTCACTGCCATCAATGGTCTGGTACCTACCAGCCCACCTGTACATATATTGTCTATGGTTAATTTTACTCTTCAAATGTTCCTATCAAATTTCTCCTTTTCCCTATCTTTCCTACTGATGTCCTCTCTCCTCCTTCATTACTGCTCCCCCCCTTCCCCATCCCTGTTTATTGTATTTCTCTCTCTTGTTAATTTGTTACAATGTAAACCGGCATGATGTTCCGACGAATGTCAGTATATAAAAACCAACAAATAAATAAATGTCAGTATATTGAGTAAATGGAAGGTTGGTCACTACTGTTCATGTAAAACCCACGTAGATTGAGGGAAAGTATACCTATAAGCCAGTTTTTGAGATACCGAAGGATTTGTTTTTCTGTTGAAGAGTATAAGATAAGGGCTCAGGGACTTATCCAGAAATGTATTAGTTGAGGATTCTCTAAGAGGTGTGTTAAGAGAGCGTATAAAAGAGGATTATATGTCAATAGAGAAAATCTATTAATTAAGGCAGCTCGCTCGCAGTTGGATAGAATAAAATGTTGTATACCTTATTTAGAATTTTGGGTATTAAAAATATTATTTTAAAACATTGGGTGGTACTGAAGTCAATACCTGGATTTGAGGATAATCCTGTTTTTGCAATTGAGAGGAAAACACTTGAGGGCTTTAATACCTAGTGGAAAAAGGGATCATGAAAATGGTGAGAATATGGGTAAAACTAAATGGCTATTGATAGGTTCCAACATCCCCTATTAAAGTTCCCATATGTAATTAATGGATGTTTTTCCTGTCATTCGGAGAGGGTTATGAATTCTATTTTATGCCCATGTAATTTAGTGTACATTGGGCATACAAAGCTGATGATACGGCAGAGGATTGCTCAGCATAAGAGTAATCTACAGACTAAGAAGGAGGGGACTCCGTTAGTATCACATTGGAATGTGGCTAAACACTGGGCAGACTAGCTTAAATTTTTTGTCATTATGCAAATGAATAGTAAACATAGGGGTGATGTGACCCATATGTTATGGCGGATAGAGCAAAACTTTATCTACTGTTGGAAAACATCTAATCTTTTCGGTTTAAATAAATAGTGATGTTGAGTGGGAAGCGTTTTATTAGTGAGGGGATTGGGAAATTGTAAGAGAATACATTTATGTATTTTTGTAATATATTGTACCGCCACAGTTGTAATTGCGGGGGTGAGTGGGAAGTACTCTTTTAGGGTGAGATATGACGCTGTTAGAGTAGGTGTGCCATATTATTATGAGGGATTGAAGGGTTGTGTTGGGTTTGATGGGATAGAGGGCATGGGTGTATGGTGATTGGCTGCGGTTTGTTTTTAAAGACATTGACATGTACGTCAACTTACATGGGCAGCGGTGTCCTTAAGAAGTGAGAGATATGCGTGTGAGGAGTGACTTTGGTGGAATGCAGGAAAATTAACAGGTTGGTACTTGGAGGAGTATATGTAATTGTGTATGGTTTAGAGAATTCTGATGTCTTATTTGTGTTTTTGAATTTAGAAATGAAGGGCTGATGCCGGTAGAAGATGTGAAGTATATATTAATGTGAATGGTGGTAACCGTGATTACTGGCTGTGGTTTTATTGTGGATAATATTTCCTGAGTATTGATATATATGTGATAGTTGTATTATTAGTGACATACAATAGGGTTGGGGAGGGGGTATTTGTGAGGAATGATTTTTAATGTTTGTAGTGATTTTGTGTTGGTGAAAAGGGATTATGTGAATTGAAGAACTACAGGGACATGATGAGGTTGTGAGGCCCATAGCGAGTAAGTGGAAAATGTGGTTGGGTAGAGTAATAAATAATATGTATATGTTGAAAGCATTTTTAAATGATTGTTGTTTGTTTTAGTTTTGTAGAGCGAATGTGATGGTGGTTGGATTACATGTGAGCAGTGCAGATCGCACTGGCATGACCTGATTTCATGGAAGATACTAGTCCAGGGATTTTATGGGAATGGTGCAGGAATACATCCCCTGAAGTAGCCTGGGTGGGGCGAAACAAGGGTCCTTGTTGGGATTTGGAGGTGGTTGTGTGTAGTGGTTTTAGATGAGGTTTTTAAGATATGTATGATGTATGAGTTGGTGAGGTGAGTATGAGAATAGTAAGGGTGGATGGAAATATTTTTCTATACCTTTTGATAAGTCCATATGTGCAATTTGAGTGTCCTCTGTACCATCTGATATGTCCATATGGGTAATCTGATGATGTATATTATATTTAGGAACTTTATGTAAGTGGTGTAATTTGTATACATCTAAGTATTGATATGTGCAAAGCAATGAAAATAAATAATAATAAAAAATTGTGGAATATTTATGTATATGGTCATTAAACGTTAGGATATATAATAAGTATTTGATGTATTAGATGTATTAGATTAATGATGCCCTACATGTATATGCTGTATGTTTAAAAATAACCAGTTTGGGTTGGAATTTCTCCAGTTGTATGTGGCTGGATAACTTGCCACTTAATTGGCCATATTCAAAACTAAACCAGTTAAGTGGGAACAAATTGGAACTTAAAAAAACCCCAAAACAACCTTTGAGGCCTTTAGGACTGAGTTTCCATCTCATCATTCTAGAAAAACACTAAAATATAAATGCATCCCCCCACCCAATTCCCAATTCCTCCAACCCACCCCAACCTTCTAATGAGAAACATAGGCTCCACTCCTTCCCCCTCCCCACTCACATGCAACCTCTAATCAATCGCCCAGATCCCACCCTGAATCCCAACGCCCTAGCTAGGAGCACGGTAGTCTCACTGGAAACAAAGGAAAAGAACATTGATACCATAGCTCGTTAAACGTTTCGAAAATTGACTCTGATATTTCCAAATCAATTAGTGATACTGCTGCAGTCTTTAACATTGTCAGTAGACAAGTTCAGTTTTCTGATCTGATACTAATCTAATGGTAAAGTTTTGCAACAGGGGAGTCTGGTGGGAAGCCATTCTGAGCTAAACATCCTATTCACATATGTTAGTTTATATGCTAATTCTACTCTTAGATTTAGGTTACTTTATTCACATGCCTTCAATGCAAAATCCCTAGGCAGCTCACAAAGTAATATACATAAATAGGATAAAACAGATCTAACATAGCCCTAAAAACTGATAAAATTAACATACATCAACACATTTAATATGACGAAAGTAAAATACTAAATATAGATAATTTAAGAGACAGATTAAGAGGAAATTAAAAAAAAACCTGTAACATATTTAAACCATATGTAGATATGAATTTATGATTGGAATCACCTCTAGTAGTTTTCTAATATTATTTTCCATTTAATTCCTACAGATAAATGTTTCTGCCATAATGGAAGGAAAGAACCAGACAATGTCCATCAAATTTTATCTGATGGGATTCTCCAATCATCCACACCTCCAACCCTTATTTTTTGCCATATTCTTTATTATCTACATGCTAGCCTTGCTGGGCAATATTGTGATCTCTACCATTATTACCACTGACTCTCGCCTTCATACTCCCATGTACTTCTTTCTCATCAACTTGTCCATCTTAGACATCTGTTGCACAACAGCTGCTATTCCTAAGATTTTACAGATCATCCTGTCAGAGGAGAAATCTATTTCCTACTCTGGATGCATAGCTCAGTTATGTTTTTTCTCCTCAGCCTTGAGTACAGAGCTCATGCTCTTGACAGTGATGGCGTGCGATCGCTATGTTGCAATATGCATCCCGCTGCATTATACAACCATCATGAGCAAGAGGACTTGTATTATTCTGGCTGCAGCTGTCTGGGTGCTTGGATTCATGAATTCAATGATGCACACTAGTTTAATCCTGAGGTTAAAATTCTGTCAGCACAACATTCTTAACCACTTCTTCTGTGAAATCCCACCAGTATTAAAGGTGGCCTGCTCTGACACGTTTATCAATAATGTGGTGATTATAATGGCAGATGTTCTATTGGGTATGGTTTGCTTTCTTTTAACAGTCATATCTTACACATACATCATCTTAACTATATTGAAAATTCGTTCTGCTGAGAAAAAGAGGAAGGCCTTTTCTACCTGTGCATCTCACCTCACTGTTGTGTCATTATTCTATGGAGGTGTAATATACACTTATGTTCGTCCTGCCTTCAGCAATGACCTGGAGGCAGACAAAGTATTGTCTGCAGTTTATGCTATTGTCTCTCCTGTGTTGAACCCTATTATATACAGTTTAAGAAACAAAGAGGTTATCAATGCTCTCAGAAAATTAATGGGAAGAACTGTATTATCACAAAGATAGTAACCATTTAAAATATATTATAGTACTCAGAAAGAAGGGCAGAGACTAAATATATTTATAACAGGGAGTAGACTATCACTTGACTTGCACTCCTTCTCTATGTTATAGATGACTTTGTTCAAGAATCCATGATCTAATTATTTGATTATTTAATTATTTATCTATCTATCTATTTATTTATTTATTTGCTTATTTAAAAGTTTTTATATACCGCAAATATGGCAGGGATCTGCCCGTCTGAGCGGTTTACAGTAAGACATTCACAGTTAAAAGACAAACTAAGCTATCATAAAATAAAACACATTTACAGTAAAAACATTATTAAGACAGTTTCTGCAGTGAGTATGCGGTAATAGTTATTGAATATTATAGGCAGTAGTATAAAGATAAGTTTTCAGAGCTTTCTTAGATTCTTTAGATTTGGAGGTTAAGCAAATTTGTTCCGGGAGAGAATTCCACAGGATCGGGCCCACAGTGGAGAAGACCTGCTTTCGTGTGAGTGCTAAACTTGCGATTTTTACAGACGGTACTTCTAATGTGCATTTGTCCATGGATTGAAGCTCTCGAGTGGGTTTATATATTCTTAGTAGAGAGCAGAGCCAAATTGAGTTAGAGTTATATAACAAATTGTGGATAATTGACAGAATTTTATAGGTGATGTGATAAGATACAGGTGGCGAATGGAGTTGCTGGAGGATAGGCGTGATGAGTTCTCTCCGAGGTAAGTTAAACACTAACAGGATCTGAGCTTTAGCATTTTGGACGAGTTGCAGGGGGTGGATAGTTGATGTGGGTAGTCCTAAATATGAATTACAATAGTCCAAGTTTGTTAAAATCAAAACTTGTGTGACTGAGCGGAAATCTGAAGGTAGTAACAGAGGTTTTAGTTGTTTCAGCATATGTAACTTAAAAAAGGATTTTTTTTTTACTGTGGCTTTAATGTTATTGGTCATTGCGAGTCTGGAATCAATAAGCATACCTAGGTTTTTTGCATGTGGCTTTAATAGGTATTGATTGCCCTTCAAATCTAAAACTTTGTGGGGGTTGGTGAATAGAATCTGGTACTGTGGACAGGTAAATTAGCTCTCTTTTTGAGGCATTTAATTTTAGTCTGTTGTGAGAAAGCCAGGTTTTTATTGTTGTTAAGTAGAGTTGAAGTAAAGCAAAGGTTTTAGACCAAGATTTGGAAAAAGGAAGGGAAGGTTCAATTGTTGAGGACAATTTTCAGATGGTTCTAAGGGTTTACTCAGCTAGATCCCTTGGGGTGAAATTTTTCTCCTCAAATTTCTTCCTATTTTCACTAGGTTGATTGATTTAGCTGCCATCTTAGGGGCAGAGTTGGGTTGAGGGAAGGAGGGAAAATACATGAGAAGATTTGATTTTCATACATACATGAATATTTTCAAAGGTGAAGAAGAAATAAGAAGAGAAAGGTCAATAGATACATGTTTAGCTGCAAATCTAGATTGGCTATTAAATATTTCACCCATAATTATCAAGAATTCAAGCTAGGTGACTTTATTATTGATCCCTATGAGGCAAACTGGCAACAAGAGTGGCATGAAAAGCCCAAGGAGTCATGACAGTGTAAAGCAGAATCAACAGGGGCATGAACAGCACAAAGATATGTGAAAGGGACAAAGCTTCAAAAACCAATGGTGAGAACACTCCAAGGCACAATTAGAGGGACAACAGTGGTATCAACAACAGTGGTATTAACACTCCATAGCACAGAGAGAGGGATAAAATTGGGTAATTGCCAGGTTCTTGTGGCCTGGTTTGGCCTCTGTTGGAAACAGGATGCTGGACTTGAGGGACCCTTGGACTGACCCAGCATGGCAATTTCTTATGTTCTTAAAATGGCAAATTCAGTAGGATAAAGATCCCAAGGCACCAAAAAAGGGGAAAACAGCATTAACTAGTGGCATGAAAGAGGGCAACCCAAGGCACAACAAAGAGCAAAAAAGTAAATAGAATGTTAGGAATTATTAGGAAGGGAATGGTGAATAAAATGGAAAATGTCATAATGCCTCTGTATCGCTCCTTGGTGAGACCGCACCTTGAATACTGTGTACAATTCTGGTCGCCACATCTCAAAAATGATACGGTTGCTCTGGATATGGTACAGAGAAGGGTGACCACAATGATAAAGGGGATGGAATGGATTCCCTATGAGGAAAATCTAAAGAGGTTAAGACTGTTCAACTTGGAGAAGAGATGGATGTAGGGGGGATATAATAGAGGTCTATAAAATCTTGAGAGATTTAGAATGGGTAAATGTAAATTGGTAAATGTAAATTGGTAAATGTAAATTGGGTAAATGTAAATTGGTTATTTACTCTTTCAGATAATAGAAGAACTAGTGGGCACTCCATGAAATGATATGATATAGACTTTCAGATACTTGAAGGTTTTAATGATTCAAAGACAACGTCAAACCTTTTCCGTTGGAAAAAAAATAAGCAGATTCAGGGGTCATGATTTGAAGCTCAAGGGAGGAAGACTCAGAACCAATGTCAGGAAGTATTTCTTTACGGAGAGGGTGGTGGATGCCTGGAATGCCCTTCCAGAGGAAGTGGTAAAGACCAAAACTGTGAAGGACTTCAAAGGGGCGTGGGATAAACACTGTGGATCCATAAAATCTAGAGTATGTGTATGAAGAGAGGGTGGCTGCAGGAATGACAGCTACTACCTGGAGATAATACCCTTATTCAATAAACATACACACGGTTAATGCAACTCCAACATTGCTCTATGCTTCAATGGCAAGAGGAAATGTGGAAAAAATGGATTTGCATTCACAAAAAAGCAGGGAGTAGCTTGCTTGTTACGGTAGTTATTACCCCAAACCAAATAAGCCTGATACTTCACTTTCAATGCATATCCAGCATAGCTCTCTGCTTATCCAGCATAGCTCTCTGCTTCAACAGCAGGGGGAAATGAATGAAAAGATGATTTATATTCAGACAACAACCAACAAGGCCTAAATTACATAGTCTGGGTAAACAAATAAGCATGGGTGTAGCTTGCTTGTTACGGCGGTTACTACCCCGAATCAATTAAGCCTGATACTTCACTTCAATGCTTATTCAGCATAGCTCTCTGCTTCAACAGCAGAGGGAATGATGAAAAGAGGATTTATATTCAGACAATAACCAACAATGACTGAATTGCACAGGCTGGGTAAACAAATAAGCATGGGAATAGCAAGCTTATGGAGGCAGTTACTACCCCTAACCAATCAAGCTGGATACTTCACTTAGATGCAGCTCCAGCACTGCTCCCTACATTAATGGCGGGGGTGGAAGGGAATTGGAACCAAAAGGTTACTAAAAGCCAAAGAGTAACAGTTAAGTATGAGAAAAAAACAAGTGTGGAAGCTTGCTGGGCAGACTGAATGGGCCGTTTGGTCTTCTTCTGCTGTCATTTCTATGTTTCTATGTTAGCAAGTAGCACATTTAAAGCAAAACGGAGAAAGACCGAGAAGACTCGGTGTGGCCAGGTGATCAGAGAGAGTTGAGCTCAGCTCAAACGCAGAGTCATAGATGGTGAAGGGTGAGGCCAAGCCCAGATGGCCAGGGAGCACCAGAGCCAGAAGCTAGTCTCCTCGCTGGACAGCCTGCCCACTCTGCAAGTACCAAGCCCAGGAAACAGGTCTCTTCCCTGGCCACGTTCTCCAGCTCCCCAGCCAGAACCTGCCTCAGGGGTGAACAGAGGTAGCACCTGAAGTTGGACCCAGTGTGAGTAAGTAAGCCTTGAGTAATAATATCTTAAGCAGACTATCTTCATAGTTACTTTAGAAAAGCAATACCACTTTTGAGAAGGGGTTTTAAGATTGTTAAACTGAACATGAAAAGTGCAGCAGAAAACATCACCAAAGATGTTATGGGCCATGTCACAACAGCCATTCTGAATAAAATGAATGGCAGTACAGAGATCTTGTCCACGTTAAATGTCATCTGCCGTTTGGAAGCCCAATCTTCTGGTCTCACAGGAGGCAGATAAATTTTATGTGGACAAGTGCAAAGTGATGCATATAGGGAAAAATAATCCTTGCTATAGTTACACAATGTTAGGTTCTATCTTAGGAGCTACCACCCAGGAAAGAGATCTAAGCATCATAGTGAATAATACATTGAAATCATTAGCTCAGTGTGCTGTGGCAATTAAGAACAGACTATTAGGAATTATTAAGAAGGGAATGGCAAATAAAATGATGGATGTAATAATGCCTCTGTATGGTGCCATGGTGAGACCACACCTTGAATACTGTATGGAATTCTAATCATTGCATCTCAAAAAAAATATAGTTGCACTGGAAAAAGTGCAGAGAAGAGCAACCAAAATGATAAGTAACATGGAAAAGCTGCCCTGTGAGGAAAGGCTAAGGAAGTTAGGGCTGTTCAGTTTTGGAAAAGAGACAACTGGGGGTGGGGATATGATAGAGGTCAACAAAATCATGAAAGGACTTGAACAAGTTAATGTAAATCGGTTATTTACTCTCTCAGATAATAGAAGGACCAGGGGGCACTCCATGAAGATAACAAGTAGCTGATTTAAAACAAATCAAAGAAAATTATTTTTCACTCGGCACATAGTTAAGCTCTGGAATTCATTGTCAGAGGATGTGGTTTAAAAACGTTTGGATAAATTCCTAGAGGAAAAATACATAAACTGCTATTAATTAATAAGCAATAGTAGCTTGAGATTTATATAAAATGTTTGGGTACTTGCCAGGTACTTGTGACTTGGATTGGCCACTGTTGGAAACGATGCTGGGCTTGATGGAACTTTAGTCTGACCCAGTGTGGCATAACTTATGTTCTTATATTTTGTTATCACCCATGATACAGAACTTTGATGAAAACTGGTGGTTAGTGGTCAGGATGTTAGCATTTAGGAAATGACAATTCCTATCTCTATGTCCTGCCAAATCTGATAAATAAAAGTCTATTTCTCAGGATACTACATGATGTCTTTTCCCTGACTTAGGATCACAAGTAATGTGGAACGGCAACTGGCAGTGTCTTGTAGCAGACAGATCCCTGCACACCTAAACCTGCTTACACTTTGGAGCTTCCCTGAGACAGGATTGACCGCACCCATCCACAATAATAATGTCATCTGCATAGGTAGATTTAGTAGAACTAGAAAATGAAGTGCTAGTGAGAGAATTACTGCAAAGGTATAACTCACATCTACATGAAACAAATCAGGTAATTGGAAAAAACATTAGTCAGTTAAGGGCAGAGATGGATGATATCATTCAAAAATGTGTACTGCAGGAAACAGATCACAAGCTAATAGCAAAACGAAATCTTGAATTAACATAAAAAATAGAAGCTTTAGAGAAAAGGTCACTGAAGCCTAGCTTACAGATCCTCATTTAGATAAACTACCTCAATACCTTGGATAAATACAAACATTGCTGGAGATAATCAGAGAGAAAGAACAGGAGAGGGACTCTGAGCGGGTTTCTGATGATGAAACAAATAGGATTCAGGAATTAGAATCAGCTATCAAAATGCAGAAAGAACAGTCAGACAAAAAGGTAAAGTCTTTAAAAAAACCAATTGAAAGAACTACATATGCAATTAGCTGGGATTAATAGTCAAAATAGTAGAAAGGATCAAAGAATCCAACTGCTTGAATTCCAAAACTTGTCTCTTCAGGAGATTGAGTTGTTAAAAGCTGAAAGTAGAACATTAACCCAACAGCTTTCAGTACAAAGGCAAAGTAAACAGCACTCTGCAGAAAAACAAAGTAAACATAATGCAGCTCTTCTTTACCAGCTACAGAAAGAGAATTTAAACTTGCAAGAAGATAATTTAAAATTAGAGGAAAAAAAATTCAAGAATTGATATCTGATTTAAAAGAATCTTGGTAGTAATTACAGCTGTCCAAAAGTATGGTTCAATTGTTGAAGGAAAAACCAGGTAATATAATGCCAAATCCTGTCTTTCCAAAGCAGAGCACGCAGGCAGCAAAATATCCCAGTATAGCTCAGCAAACGCCCCTATCCCCAAACCTCCATAAGGAGTAGAGGGAGTGGAAAGAGAAAGGCATATCCCAGAGATACAGACAGCCTTGTTTCCAAAACCAGGAGAAAATAGTAGAACCATGGGAAAAGCTCAAGGCATGGGACAAAACACAGGTGTTAGCCTCCCGCCGTAGTCTCCCGCAAAATACACACACAGCTGCACCTCCCTGAGATACAGCCCAGGCATCAAACCCAGCCTACGGGTCAAGCCCTGGCATCGGGCCTGGATCCAGGTCAAGGACCTGCCATCAGGCCTAGGAATTGAGAGTTTGCCTGGGCACATCTGCGGATACCCAATGGATCAGCTAAGTCTCTATTAGTGGGGAGGGGCTCAGTCAAGGCCCTGATGTTGGCCCAGGCCTAGATCGAGACTGTAGTATCATGCTCGGGCCTAGATTGTGGTCCCGGCTATGGGCCTCAGTCTATGCCCTAGGTGAGGCCCCAGGCTTGGGCCTTCACCTAGGCCAAAGAGCCAGAATCATAGTCAAGAGTAGGCCTTAGCCTGTGCCCTATGTGAGGCCTAGGCCTAGGTCAAATGCATTAATTTAAAATGAATGCAGTGAATAAGGTTTGTTTCATTCAGGCATATTTGTTTCAGGGTCACCAAATGAAAGGTTTCAGCCTTATTTGTCAAATGTTGTGCTTTTGTTTTAAATTAATTCACATCCCTAGGGGATATTTCATGAACCGGAGTTCATGGAAAAGAGGATAGTGTGGTTTGTCTGCATGACCAGTCCAGAGTCCTGTAAGCTACCCCTGCTCTGCCCATCCTGATCTACTTCACCATCTGCATAACCCAAAGATTTCATCCCACTTCATTAGGGAAAAATGTTCTCTCATTTTATGTGGCCACTAGAGATGTGAATCGTGTCCTCGATCGTCTTAACGATCGATTTCGGCTGGGAGGGGGAGGGAATCGTATCGTTGCCGTTTGGGTGTTTAGAATATCGTGAAAATCGTTAAAATCGTGAACCGGCACACTAAAACCACCTAAAACCCACCCCCGACCCTTTAAATTAAATCCCCCACCCCAAATGCCTTAAATTACCCTGGGGTCCAGCGGCGGTCCATAGCTAAATCGGGGGAAGGGGGAGGGCAGGAAAACCGGCACACTAAATCCCCCTAAAACCCACCCCGACCCTTTAAATTAAATCCCCAACCCCCCCAAATGCCTTAAAGTACCCTGGGGTCCAGCGGCGGTCCGAAACAGGCTCCTGCTGTTGAAGCGTGTTGCCTTCAGCCGGCGCCATTTTGCAAAATGGCCGCCGCAAAATGGCGGCGGCCATAGACCAACACGATTCGACCGCAGGAGGTCGCTTCCGGACCCCCGCTGGACTTTTGGCAAGTCTTGTGGGGGTCAGAAGGCCCCCCCAAGCTGGCCAAAAGTCTCTGGGGGTCCAGCGGGCGTCCGGGAGCGATCTCCTGCCGCGAATCGTTTTCCGTACGGATAATGGCGCCGGCAGGAGATCGACTGCAGGAGGTCGTTCAGCTGAGGTCCAGAACCCTCGCTGAACGACCTCCAGCAGTCGATCTCCTGCCGGCGCCATTATCCGTACGGAAAACGATTCGCGGCAGGAGATCGCTCCCGGATGCCTGCTGGACCCCCAGAGACTTTTGGCCAGCTTGGGGGGCCTCCTGACCCCCACAAGACTTGCCAAAAGTCCAGCGGGGGTCCGGAAGCAACCTCCTGCGGTCGAATCGTGTTGGTCTATGGCCGCCGCCATTTTGCGGTGGCCATTTTGCAAAATGGCGCCGGCTGAAGACAACACACTTCAACAGCAGGAGCCCGTTTCGGACTGCCGCTGGACTCCAGGGTACTTTAAGGCATTTGGGGGGGGGCGGGGGGGGGGGATTTAATTTAAAGGGTCGGGGGTGGGTTTTAGGGGGATTTAGTGTGCCGGTTTTCGGCCCGTTTCGGACCGCCGCTGGACCCCAGGGTACTTTAAGGCATTTGGGGGGGGGGGATTTAATTTAAAGGGTCGGGGGTGGGTTTTAGGGGGATTTAGTGTGCCGGTTTTCCTGCCCTCCCCCTTCCCCCGATTTAGCTATGGACCGCCGCTGGACCCCAGGGTAATTTAAGGCATTTGGGGGGGGGATTTAATTTAAAGGGTCGGGGGTGGGTTTTAGGGGGTTTTAGTGTGCCGGTTTTCCTGCCCTCCCCCTTCCCCCGATTTACGATTTTTTGACGATAAATCGGGGGAATTGGTATTGTATCGTGGCTCTAACGATTTTTGACGATTTAAAATATATCGGACGATATTTTAAATCGTCAAAAAACGATTCACATCCCTAGTGGCCACCTTGTGCTTACTACATAAACCTTTCAGAGATCATAGTGTAGCAGCTGTGCATGTGTCAGAGGGATAGATAGTGCTTTCTATCAGAGCACTGCATACTTTGCTGAATGCTCATTATGTTATATTGGGAATAAACACGTCTGTTGCTTGAACCTTCTCCTAGTTTGTTTCAGTGGCAGAACTGAGCAGCTCATGAGCTTAATCTCTATATTGTCTTGAACCCTGCTATTCACTTAGTTTTTGGGTACTTGCCAGGTTTTTATGGCCTGGATTGGTCACTGTTGGAAACAGGATGCTGGGCTTGATGGACCCTTGGTCTGACCCAGTATGGCATGTTCTTATGTTCTTATGAACCAATTTAAGATTAAGGGTCATTGTTAAACTGACCATAGGCCTGCAAGCTCATTTCCAAAGGCAACTTTCCTATGGGCCAGCGCATGCATCGGAGGAACTTTATATTCCTGGAATTTGCAAAGCTTTGGAGTAGAGGCAAATATTCTTGTCCTGAATAACCATTCTCCTACCCCCCCCCCCCACCCTATTTTTTTCCCTCCAATGACCAAACCTTGGTTATTTATTTTTCCCTGAGGGACTTTGCTTCTTACAAATTTATTCAAATTTTACAGTGTTTCATTGTCCACTTAAGAAGCCTTTTATAATGTGAACAACCCAAGCATTAATTTGTTCTGTAGAAAAATGTATTCTTCATACATGGCAGAGTATGGCAATAAGCAGGCTGACTGACGTCAGTTTCAGTTTACACTTCGGTGAATTTTCAAATCTATTTATGCAAGTCAGTGTAATACCTATAGTACCTGAATGTAATCCACTCTGAAATTGCCTAATTCGTGATAAAAGAATGCGCATCTCTACAATTCAATGGCATATTCTGTAGCAATTTTCAAAAGCCCAGTAACTGGAGTAAAGTGCATTTACTTGAGTAAAACCCAGTTTTATTTGTATAAATGTTTTCTAAAATCAGGCCCTAAAGTTTTGTTTTAATAGGTTATGTAAGTAAGTCATTTTAACCAGGAGCATTTTATTATTTTAGTTGAGGTTGTTTGTCTGTATTTATAATTATGAGCTTTTTTACCTTTGATTTTTCTGGTATTTATTTACTTTGCATTTCAAGTATATTCAAATTGCAAAACGTTTTTATTTTATCCTGAAGGTGGTATATACAGCAAATTCTTGTAAAATTAATAAATAAATAGAAGTTTCTGAAATGTCTGTGAAAGGTTGAGAAGCTGGACTTTATTAGTCCTTAGCAGCTGTTATTTACTGTTACTAAAAACTTTTCCAGTCTCCAGAGCAGAAGTCTGAACCTTTTCCTATGGCAGGAGAGAGGAAATACTTGTGGGAAAATTACTGCTGCTCAGAGAACTTCACAGCAGTGAAGAATCAACTTCCCAAAGAAATGTTCTGGAAACTTTATTGTTATTCAAGTTCTATAGATTTTTAACTTTTAATGCTCCAGAGATCGAGTCACTGAAGTATTTCTTTTGCTTAAATACTGTGCCTGATGTCACTGCTACAGCCGGAGAGGGTGAGGAGTCTGTTTGTCCTGCAGCTGCTGTAAGTAAATCTGTTATTTTTCTCGTAATTCCTGGGATATGAATGATGGCAGCGTAGACTTACAGTCGAAGAGATTTACAGACCAGGCCCACAAACGTTTGCTGATGGTTCTTTGTGAAGATTTGGTTGTGCCTGTGGTTTTTAAAATTGGTCTGATAAGAAGAGAGAGAGGTTTCACAGATCTCTGTGCCTGCTGTCTCTGCTCTTGTGTGTGAGCATCCACCCCAGCCCCTTATATCATTTCCAAAGCTGGACGTAGTGCAGTCAAGCTTGGTGTGGAGCTGGACATTTGGGGGGCGGGGGAGGCATTAGACCATTTTAGTTTTTAAATTGCGGGGCGCTGTCAGGGGACATTGTAGACTGGTAAAGCTCTGAACTTTGCCCTGGGACTGGAACTGTGGCTCGCTAGAAAGCTGCTCCTTCTTCTTGCTGATGCTGGAGAGGGGAAGGGTTGGAAGACCAGCTCCTGGGTCCTATGCTGATGCCCGCATGTACCCAAGAGCAGATTGATTCTGTGAGGAGAGAATAATCAAAACTAGAACATTCAGATTTTGAGTCTGGTTAACCTCCATAAAGACGCTTAGGCCAGGATTTTCTAAAATCGCAGGCCTTAGTGAATCGCGTGGTACCGGGGGGTGTGGGCCAGCGAAAGCCGGCAGTGATCGCACCACCGCGGTGCTATCGCTGCCGCCTTTTGCAAACCACTGGTGCCACTGAGAAAGGTGGTGCTATCGGGCGCGTTACTGGCGGTGATAAGGGGCCTTACCTTTTCGCCGTCAGCGATGTCCTTACCGCGTCCGCCCCGGTGCTGCCCCTGCTCCTCCCCTTCCGGTGCCGATTCCGCCCCGATCTCGCTATCACGTGCAAAAGCTATAGACAATGACCTCCTTAGTGATTGTTTTCATGGAGTAATGAGAGAGCAGTAATGTACTGCATCAATCCAGAAAGTGAGCACAGAATATGTGGAGTAGAGCAAGGCTCCTGTCCAGTCCAGAACAGTTCCTAGTTAAACCTTGACAGTCTCTTTGATTACTGTAGATGTGATAGTTACTGTTCTTCTCAAGTTAACCTTGTGTACTATAGATTAGTATATACTGAGCTATGAATCAAGCACAATATAGGGATGTAAATGTACATCCAGGGTGTGACTATTACACATCACTTCATCTCCATATCCCAGCTCTGGGAGATCTTGGACAAATGACTTTGTTGCTCTTCAATTTAGTCAATTTTTAATTTGTGAAAACAATGAGAAAATTCACCCATCTTTCCAGTACACAGAGATATATAAATGAGCACCCCAGATGTGCCTGCATGCACATCTCTAAAATGCTAAATGGCAGATTATACAGAAGTCATGCTTAATTAATTATTCGCATTTTTTATTGTTACATTTATTTTAATTACTTTGGTGTCTTAGGTTAATTATTACATATATCACTCAGCATCATACATACTAGATGTGCTTAGAAACAAAATTTAACCCCTACTTTCTTTGTATTCACAATCTATGCAATCAGAGATAATATTTAACATTGCTAAAATCCGTTCCTTCCTTTCTGAGCACACTACCAAAATGTGCATCCAATTTCTTATCACCTCGTATTCAGACCATTGCAATGTGCTCTGGGTCACACAGAGTGTCCTCCCACACAACAGTCTTTCTCCACTGCAATCTGTCGTCCTTTAATGACCCTCTGACCATGTAACCTCTCATCTCAGATCACTACAGTGGCTCTCTGTCCATTTCGGCCTCCAGCTCAAGCTTCTGTACCTCCCCTATAAGTGCATTCACCCTGCATCTCCCCATTAACTTCTTTCTCCCTACGTTCTTCCTTGTGAACTTCGATCCCAAGCAAGTCGCTCTTATCTTGCCTTTCTCTTCCACCACCAACGCCTGAATCCATGCTTTACACTTTTGTTGCACTTTATGTTCCCACTCTGGCTTCTTCAAATAAATCCTTTTTATAAACTTACTTTTTTTAGGCTGTTTTTCTTAACCTCATCTCTAAAATAAGTGCACTTCTAACAGACTTGTTTGTTATGTATGTTTGTCAGGTCCATAGTTCAGGAACTGTCTCTTCTATGTGTCTGCATATCTATAGCAATATAGAAATAATAAATAGTAGTAATAATATTAGATGAGAAAAAGTTAGATAAACTTTGATACATAAAATAACAGCCCAGCAAAGATATAACCATACATTCTAATATAAATATATTTAAAATGCTTGGATAAGTTCCTGGAGGAGAGGTCCATAAACTGCTATTAGTCAAGTTGACTTAGGAAACAGCGATTACTTATTACCAGCATGGGATCTGTTTAATGTTTGGCACTTGCCAGGTACTTATTATAACCTGGATTGGCCACTGTTGCACACAGAAAGCTGGGCTTGATGGACCCTCCGTAGGACCCACTATGGCAACTTCTGTTCTTATGATTCAGCAGGAGAGCACCTGAGAATTGCCCTCAATATTCGTACCCCACAAATCTTACAAATTTGAGCGTATTAAGTCTGATATTCAAAGAAGGCTGAACTCCTAAATTTACAGAGATAAAGTTTAGCAAATAACAATTAAAATAACATTTTCATCGAACTAACAATACATTTCTTGACTAGTTTTTGAGGGCTAATACTCTCTTTTTCAGGTCAGAATTCAAATGTGGCATTACCAGGAAATATAAAGTAGTGTGGGTGCAATAAGTGAATCGTAAAAGGCCTTCCAATGATAACATGAAGGGAGGAGGTCTGATGGGTGATCAGAAGGTGACAGGCAATATAATTTTATGGTCTGTAATGTATTAGGAAACTTACATTTTTACAGAGTCCTTTTTGTCAGTAACAATGTGCCTGATCATTTCAAAAGTCTGGCATTCTTAGATTGTTATACATTTTCCTTTTATTATTCTGATCATGGAGTCACTGATGCAGTGGTCTGGGTCAGAAAATTGCTCCCCCTTGGAGGTGTCGGTCTGGCATTCTTGGATTGTTTTAACATTTCCTTTGATTATACTTAATCTTAAGATCACTGATGCAATGGTCTGGTTCAGAAAATTGGTCCCCCATGGAGGTGTTGGTCTGGTCTTCCCTATGGTGTTAAATCTTTTGTTGGTGTGAATTGACTCTTGCCTTTCATGTCTAGCCTGTCTCACCAATGTAGCCTGCTTCTTCTTCACATTTCCTGCCTTGAATAACAGATACTCGAGGAGAAACATGGTAGGATCCCCTTCTGTTGGATTCCTTTCCCATGCAGGTGACTATGGGGGTCCTGTGATAAGGGTTGGCGTAGTTTTCAGTGGGGTACATTGCAGGGGGAAGTTTCTGAGTTTCCATTAGAAGCTTGCATTTTTACTAATGTTTGTTCAGATTAGATGGTTCACTGAAAGCCAATATCAGTGGAACAGGAATATTTCTTTCAGTGTTTCATCCTCCAGGAATAGTTGCTGTAGATCTTTTATGATTTTTCTTACTTTATTCTGCTCTGGGTTGTTTGTAACTGAATGGCGGCTTCTGCAGACTCTCCTTCTGAACCTCTTTGCATTAAAACTGTGTGATGCAGTACCCAAGGGCTCAACCTGCGGGGAACAAGGGCTGGCATAGGTGAAAGTCCAGTTGGGTCTTCTCTCCCAGAACTGCCGCCCGATGAAGAGGACCTCCAGGAACTACCCCCTGGAGGTAGCGCCAACCTTGCCTTATCTTAACGGCCCACTTTTCCACAAGATTGGTTCTCTACTGTGAATTTTGATTTCAGATGGAAATCAATTCCTTGGTCAGATCATTTTTTAATTTGCTTTAAGATAAAACTGCGATTTACTCTTTTTCATCATAGCTATTCTCCTAATAAATGTATTAGTCTAGGAAACATATAAACTGACCAATTATCTTCAAGTTGGTTTCCTAAGCTAAATCTTGATAGTTGTACTGATACAGTCTGCCCTTATTTGTTGGCAAACTTCACTAACATGATGTTCTAGTATAACAGTTAATCATAGTTACTCAATTCCATGGTTCTCTAGACTCCTTGTTGATAAGAAGCCAACTCTGACAAATTGAGCACCATTGGCGGAAATATCCTTCACCTGCTAACCTTGAGGAATATCATACAGTGTTATGCAATTATAGTAATAGGATTGAATCTTCTAAAAAATCATATTACTTAAATCTCATCAACAATTGCCCAAACCGACAAAGGAACTTTTTAATTTTGTTAAAACTCTTACCGTCAAGAGTGCTGCTGCTGAGCTTCCATGTCTCAATCCAGCTCATTTTTCAGATGAGTAGAAACTTTTTGAAAATTAATTTCATAGCTGTACTGATGCTTTACCTGGCACCCGTGTTGCTAAATCTGAATGATGAGAAATTTTTGATTGAGCTTCTCAGAGCAAAATTGTTGATACTTGTTTCCAGTCTTTGTCTCACATTTTGCCCACTCAGCAATTTTCTAATGCTCATTTTAAAATACTGAGGTCTGAATTAGGTAAACCTCTAACCATCTTTGTTAATTTTTCCTTGTCTGAAGATGTGGTTCCTACTACACTAAAAACTTATTCAGATTGCTCATTGTTAAAAAAAAAATCCAATTTAGATATGTGTGATCTATCTATCAGCCTATCTCTTCATTACCATTTTTGGCTAACATTCTTGAAAAAGTGGTTCATAGTTAAATTCTTTCATTGAACAAAGCAATGGCCTTGACAATTTCCAATTTAGGTTTTGACCATCACATGGGACTGTAATAATTACTTATTTTGTCTGTTTTAGATGTAATTTGGTGAGGTTTTGTTACAGGAACCAATTTATTTCTTGTAATGCTCAATATTACCTTCTTGTTTGATATATTGGCACACAAGATTGTATTACATTGCCTACAAGATTATGGTTTATCTTCAGTTGCATTAGCTTGGTTTCATTTATGTTTATCTGCCCGCGTTCAACATGTTATTATTTCAGGAAATAAGTCTCATCTGTTTGGATTTGATACTGGTATACCTCAAGGGTCTGCATTACTGGCAACCATTTTAAATCTTTATATGTTCCCATTATGCCACCTTTTAGCTAACATGTCTGTTGGCTATCGTTTATACGCAGATGATAGCCAGTTTTATTTACCTGTTTTATCTACCATTTCGGATAACACTAGTAAGAACTTCTGGTTGTTTACCTGCTATTAAGAACTGGATTGTTGAAAATAGGCTCTTGCTCAATTGAAAAAAAATGAAATTCTATTTCTTTATAGATATTCTCCAGTTGATCCTTTCATTTTTGCTTTTTTGTAAATGTTCCTATAGTTATATCTAGCAAACTTCAGAATCTGGGGATCATATTTGACTCTTCTTTATTTTTCAAACCCCAGGTCAGTAATTTAATTCACAACTGTTTTCATAAACTCTGGCTATTGCTCCACATTCAACCTTTCCTCTTGGAAGCTGATCTGAGAACTAAAACCCAGGTCTTAATTTCTCAGGTGAGCTTTTGTAATGTCTTCTACTTTGGCCTTCCCCAGCCTTACAATCATACAAAATTCCACAGCTCGCCATATGATGGACACCAAGTAAAGAGATCACATTATGCTGCTCTCTCCAAACTTCACTGGCCACCTAATTCTTGGTAAGTGAAATTCAAGATTATTACTTTAATTTTGAAAGCAATTAATGGCATTTCTCGATTATATTTTAATTCACCACTTAAGATCTATCAACCAGCATGCTTACTCAGATCATTTTCCAAAAATTTACTTGAATTTCGTATCTTTTGGCAAGTCTGGTTATATGATTCATAAGAAAGAATCATTTTTGTTGCTGGACCTATTCTATGGAATTTGCTGCCAGATACTGTGAGAAGTGAATCTGAACTACTGAAGTTTTGTTAAAGTTTTAAAAAAAATGTATTCCAGCAAGTATTTTCCTAATAGTTTTTAGTCAGGAAAGCAAATTTATTATTGCACACAGTTTTAATTGTGATTACAATTCATAAACGTTACACACATAATAGATTCTGGTGTTTTGCAGCCTATATCTAAGGTTTCATACTCTGTAAAGATGTTTCATGCTCTGTAAAGGCGCACTTGAATAACCAAGTTTTCAGTTCCACTTTAAATTGCTTTTTTTCTGCCTGTAATCTCAAATACATTGGTAGTCAGTTCCAGACTTTTGTTCCAGCAATAGATATAACACGTTCTCTTACATGGCTGAGTCTTGCTGATTTAATTGTAGGCACTGATAAAAGACCCTTTTTGGGTCTTTTAAAACCATTTAAAAAGCAGCTAATTAGAACTTTAAAAATATACTATGTTTAAAGCCTTGACCTTTCCCTACATCCCGTAAAACATTAAAATATAATAGTTTATTTATTTATAACTTTTTTTATACCGAAGTTCAGGTAACAGAATTACTTATCACTCCGGTTTACATTATAACAAGTAGAAAACAATGACAACATATGTCTTACAATGAACAAGGGAGTGAACAACTTGGATAATATAACATAACTAGGAACAGTAGCAGTATGCACTATTAGAGCGAGACTAGCACATGGGGAGGGAGGTTTGCTGATGGGGGGGGGAGGGGGAAGGAAGGTTGTTCGTGGAGGGGGGGAGGAGGGAGAAATTTCTTATTGATGAGTAAAAACATGAGCATAGGTTCTGGACGTCAACAGTATGAAAACAGTCTATGGGAGCTGTGGAAGACTAAGTAAGTTAAGGGAATGCTTGACCGAATAGCCATGTCTTGAGTCTTTTTTTGAACGTGTTGGGGCAATGTATCAGCCTTAGCTCTGGAGGAAGCAGATTCCACTGTTTGGGGCCTGCTGTGGATAGAGCTCTTTTACTTAAAGATGTTTTCATGGGAGGTGCATGTAGAGTTCCTCTTTGTGCTAATCTTAGCGGTCGGGAAGACGTCTGAAGCTGAAGAGGGATTCTGAGGTCCAGTGGATTGTTGTTGAATATGGCTTTGTGGGTGATTGATAGAAGTTTAAACAGGATTCGAGATTTGACTGGGAGCCAGTGGAGCTTCTTTAGAATTGGTGTTATATGATCTCTTTTGTTGGATTTAGTGAGACACCTTGCTGTAGCGTTCTGTAACAGTTGAAGAGGCTTTAGGGTGTAGAATGGGAGACCGTGAAGCAGTGAATTACAGTAGTCCATTTTCGAGAAGATGTTGGATTGTAACACTGACCTGAAATCGTGATTAAATGTGCAGCCAAGCCGCACATTTTACTTTCAGAAATTAACGCCTGCCCAAAGGTAGGCGTTAATTTCGGACAGCAGAGGGGAAGTGTACAGAAAAGCAGAAAAAAACTGCTTTTCTGTACACCCTCCGACTTAATATCATAGCGATATTAAATCGGAGACCCCAAAAGTAAAAAAAAAATAAATTAAAAAATTGGCCCACGGCCCGCGGGTCGGAAGATGGCCGCTCAATTTTGCCGGCGTCCGTTTTCCAAACCCATGGCTGTCAGCGGGTTTGAGAACCGATGCCGGAAAAACTGAGCGTCAGCTGTCAAACCCGCTGACAGCCGTCGCTTCTTTTACCGAGGGCCCTAATTTGCATAGGCCACCCTCCTGAATCACGTGCCCAGGAGAGTGGCCTGTGCATGCGCTGGGAGAGCGGGCACTCGCCAGCTCTCCCGCGCATTTTTCTGTATCGGCCTGTCAGACAATAAAAGAACTAGGGGGCACTCCATGAAGTTAGCCAGTAGCTCATTTAAAACAAATTGGAGAACATTATTGTTCACTCAACACATAATTAAGCTCTGAAATTCATTGCTAGAGGATGTGTTTATGGCAATTAGTGTAACTGGGTTTAAAAAAGGTTTGGATAAGTTCGTAGAGGAGAAGTCCATAAACTACTATTAATCAATCTAATTAATGTTTGTGTATTTGCCAGTTACTTGTGACTGGGATTGGCCACTGTTAGAAACAGGATGTTGGGCTTGATGGACCCTTGGTCTGACCCAATATGGCACGTCTTATGTTCATATGTAATTTAATGCAAAACCTTTGCAGCAAGGGTGTCTGATGGCATGCTTTCTGAATTATATTGTTATTATCATATTTTAATTCTATGTTTATGATTGGACTCACTTCAAATTTTCTAATATTATTTTCTATTTTATTCCTACAGATAAAAGTTTCTGCCACAATGGAAGGAAAGAACCAGACCATGTCCATCAAATTTTATATGATGGGATTATCTAGTGAACCACACCTCCAACCCATATTTTTTGCCATATTCTTTATTATCTACATGCTAGCCTTGCTGGGCAATACTTTGATCTCTACCATCATTACCACTGACTCACGTCTTCATACTCCCATGTACTTCTTTCTCATCAACTTGTCCATCTTAGACATCTGTTGCACAACGGCTGCTATTCCTAAGATTTTACAGGTCATCCTGTCAGAGGAGAAATCTATTTCCTATTCTGGATGCATTGCTCAGTTATGTTTCTTCTCTGGAGCCTTGAGTACAGAGACCATGCTCTTGACAGTGATGGCGTACGATCGCTATGTTGCAATATGCATTCCATTTCATTATGCAGCCATCATGAATAAGATGACTTGCTTTCTTCTGGCTGCAGCTGTCTGGCTGGGTGGATTCATGAATTCAATGGTGCAAACTGGCTTAATTCTGAGGCTAAAATTCTGTGAGAAAAACATTCTTCACCACTTCTTCTGTGAAATCCCAGCAGTGTTAAAGGTAGCTTGCTCCGACACTTACATCAACAATGTGATGATTATAATGGCAGATGTTCTAATGGGCATGGTTTGCTTCCTTTTAACAGTCATATCTTACACATACATCATTTTAGCCATATTAAAAATCCGTTCTGCTGATAAAAAGATGAAGGCGTTCTCTACCTGTGCATCTCACCTCACCGTTGTATCATTATTCTATGGAGGTGTAATATACACTTATGTTCGACCTGCTTTCAGCAATTTCCTGGAGGCAGACAAAGTCATATCTGCAGTTTATGCTATTATCTCTCCTGTGCTGAACCCTATTATTTACAGTTTAAGAAACAAAGAGGTTATCAATGCTCTTAGAAAACTAGTGGGAAGAACTGTATTTTCACAAAGATAGTAACAGTTTGAAATATACTAGCACACAGAAAGAAGGGTAGAGACTGCATATACTTATAACTGGGAGCAGTCTAAGGCTTAGCTTGCATCCCTGCTATGTGTCATAGCTGACCTTGTTCAAGAAGCCAGAAATGAATTATGGGGAATTTTCAACTGTTGACAATTTTCAGAGGACTGTATCTGGTCACTGAATATCTAAGTTGTTACTCGTCTGCATCACTGGGGGTAGAAGATTTTCCTCTCAGTGTGGCTAAATCTTTCTCCCTATATTCACTAAGTAGATTTAGCTGCAGAAAAATGGAACATCTTAGGGGTGGTGTAGGGTCGATAGAGGGAAAGTTCATGAGTAAATTTGATTTTTGAAAATTCATGTATATTTTCAAAAGTGCAGTAGAAAGAGAAGGAGCAAGGTTCATGGATACTTGTACACCTGCAGAACTTGGAGATAATTTTCAAAGAGGAATTTTCCCTTGGTCCATGAATCTAGGTGGGCTACTGAAAATTGCTCCTATAGCTATCAATTACACAGCCTAGGAGACAAAGAGAAGCCCAAGGAGTCCTGATAGTGTAAAGCAGAGCCAACAGTGGTATGAACAGTGATGAGAGGGACAAAGTATCTTGTACCCGGTCCTTATCTTCTACTTTCGGATTGACTTTTGGCTTGACCCCTGCTTTCCCTGACCATCCTTGGACTGACTTCTGATTTTGACCCTTGTTCATTTGACCGCCTGTCCTTGTCTGCCGCCTGTCCTGACCACAGCCTGCTCATCGTTGCTTCTACAGATATTACCTTGGACTTGGCCTTTCAGGCTTCAGCCTTCCACTACTCGGGCACCACCTGTCTTGCCTCCCATACTCCCGTACTCCAGGGCTCCTGCCTCCCTTACTCCATTGGCGCCCAGGGCTCTGGATCCCTGCCTCATCTGAATTCACCTTCATCTTCCTGGTACCACTGTTGTCCCCTGCCTGTTTACGACATCGTAACCTGGGTGTCCTCGGATGGAGGCCCACCTAAGACCAGCCGGCCTGGCACCCAAGGGCTCAATCTGCGGGGAACGAGGACTGCTATTGGCGAAGCTCCCGCTGGCCTCCATCACTCAGCCTGCTCTGCCTATCAATGGTGGGGCCCCGTAGGGCTTGTCCTGTGGGTAGCGTCAACCCCACCTTTGGCCAAGGGTCTACCTCCAGTGTAAGAATTATTTTTTAAAGAATTTGTATTATCTTTAAATTTCCATTCACCAACTCTCATTCAAATAAGAAAACTTGGTTTCAGGACTCTGGCAATGTTCACCTATTGGCCCCCCCCCCCCCCTCAATTGTTTCTGTTTTCAGGGGTGGACTACTGTACATCGCTCCTTATTGGTCTTCCTGTTATGCCTCACGCCCATTACAGACAATTAAAAATATCGCAGCTCGTCGCCTCATTCAGAAACATATTATACCTGTTCTGGTTTTTTTACGCTGGCTCCTGATAAAGCTTCTATATACACTGCAATCTTGCCTCCATCATTCATAACCTTCGTAACAACATCCCCTTGCCTTGGATCAGTGCCACACTGAATCTTCGTATATGTGCATGTTCTCTTTGGTCATCAAAATAAGGCCTCATCGACATTCTGTCCTATAAATATGCTCACCTAGATGCAACACTTGAACACCCATTTTCAGTCACGGGCTCCTGCCTGTGGAAGTCTTTGTCTGCAGAGCTATGCTCAATGAAAGAGCCAAAACTGTTTAGCAAGCCACTTACTTATTCCAGCTTGCTTTTCAGGATCTTGTTTAATCACTGATAAAAACAGCACTCTGTTTTATTGTCCTTTATATGTTCCCAACTTTGTGTATGTTTTATTATGTACCCTGCCCTGGACTATGGAAGGTGGATAACACATATTTTAAATAAATACATGTAAACTAATTACCTCTGATAGTGATAATAAATAGGAAGTGAAAATAAATAAGAAATGAATGAATGTGTAACTGAGCAACTGGATAGAATTTAGGGTCACACGAGCTCTCCTGGGTCACGGTCTCTGAAAGCAAAGATCATGCAATGGGCTTCAGTAAATGAGGAGAAGAAGCTGTAACTTGCCTAAGAGTGAAGCATTTCTTACTTACACCTCTGCTCTCAGTGTCCTCAGCCAGTGCAGACTGGGAGAGAATATATCAATCCTGGCTCGGTCACCTGTGATAATTCATGGAGGGGAACCTTTTTCCTGTTCCTATAACTCTCCTTATGGGGCCAAAGCACTTCATGGGTGCAGTTGATTGCCCCCAGCACAGAGGGATAACTCAGCTGTGTCACAGAAGTCCCTCAGAGTTTGCTCTTTCTGTTCTCTTGTGAGATGAAATGAAATATAGTCACTCATTCTTTAGAGAAGAGCTTTAATAAGTTGGGGTATGCGGTGTGACATGGCAGACGGTGGAATTCCTGCTGTGTCCTCTGCTGTTGTCTGGGATCTGACTGAGGCTAAGGAAGTCACAGCAGCGGTGGCTTTGATGTGCACAGGCAAAGCGAGGCTTCTGCTTGAAGATTCTCCTGATCCCCTTTAAACTGGTCACACAGATGCAAAATGGCTTGCTTATCGATCCTGTTTTTTTCTTTCACCCTTTTCTGGCACCTATGCCAAAATATCAAATGGGAAATATTTTGCCTCTGTCCAGGGCAAAATCCATCTGGAACTGCACCGGAGAACATTATCCAGGTAAAGTTATTTGTGTGAGAGGATCACTCCATCCACCTAAATATTAGTTCTAAGTTTAGCCACAAACAGGGGTGTGAAATGCCCACATTTTTGTTTCAGTTTTTTTCTCTCTCTCTTGGGGTCCTGATCAGTGAAAGGGGCAGATGGAATGGCCACTCACCTCCTGCCCCTCCACATTTCCATTAACGGCTATTAATCAAGTTTACTTAGGGAATAGCCACTGCTATTAATTGCATCAGTCGCATGGGATCTTCTTAGTGTTTGGGTAATTGCCAGGTTCTTGTGGCCTGGATTGGCCTCTGTTGGAAACAGGATGCTGGGCTTGATGGACCCTTGGTCTGACCCAGCACGGCATGTTCTTATGTTCTTATGTGGCCCCAGTCATCCCCAAAGCTAGTGTAATGGTGATGCTGAAATGCTCTGATCTCAGTGCTGGCCTATGCCATTTTCTTGTAAAGTTGTGATAACAAGATATTTCTTTCCAAATTTCTCATGAAATTTATTGGCTTCCAAAATGTTATTTATATAATTGTTCATTGCTTTTGAAATTCTATTTTCATATATTCAAAAAATCTAAAACCAAATAATAGCTAAATCTTTTATTGCACTATTGGGTTGCATCTAAATCACTTACAAGCTGTCCAGAATCAAATATCACAGAGTAACATCACAACACTCCACAGGTATTGCTTCAATGTTGCAATTTATTCTTTCCTGATTCAAAACATTGGGATTCTTCAGGGATCCATTCCCTCATGACACAAACGACACAATGTATATATATATATATATATAGAGAGAGAGAGAGAGAGAGTAACATATATAATTAGCATTATGCATATAGGTGTCAGAGGAAAGAAAGCTCCAGTTCCTCCTGGTACAGGTAAGGATTGCATTGCTGGGATTAGACAGAGCTGATGAAAGTGACCAGGATATGGGTCAGGGTGCTGCTGTGTCACTGCCTGAGATGTAACCTCGATTGCCAATAAGTAAAGGACTTCGGCATTTTACTAGCATATTAAAGATTCCCTGTCCCCTATCCCTTCCTGAACTTGGGTCCCTGTAGGATCTTATGGTAGACAAGGTGCTAGTATTCACATGCAGGATGAATATTTTTTTTCTTTCTTAGAAGGAACACAGAGCAAATCACTGAGGTGGAATAAAAGGTGACAGTACTCAGTCAGTACTAGCAAGCACCCCCTGAAAAACAGCCCTGCTTATGACTCTGATTCCCCCGTCAATCCACACATTTCTAAAATTGCAGAAACTTTTAGTGATGCAAATGTTGTTAATTTGTTTGGATAAGTTTGGATTTTAAAATGCTTCTGTAAAAAAATGAGTCTGCTTTATCCAGGTAGGTTTTCTGCAGAAGAATGCTCACCATATAAAAAGCAGGGGCACTTCAAGGCAGGAGAAGCCTAGCCAGTTATTTAGATAACAAACATACTAAGACAACTCTGATATTCAGACACATCCAGGAAGTTATCCAGATAACGTTACTTGTGCTCACTTCTAAACTTACCTGGTTTATTTTTCTTGAGTTTTATGATTTCTAATACAGATAAATAAGATTTATTGTTTGATTTACTAAACTTTTGTCCAATAAACACAGAAGAGCAGAAAAACTTATTTTAGTAAAACAGGTTCTTAACAATTTTTTATGAGAAATCCCAGAGTGTCCTGGCCCAGGTTGTACTTGATCTGGATATATTCAGCAGTAAGGCTGCACCACTCAATATCTGGGTTCATTATCTCTCAGGGTCATATTTATTATTCTTATATTCTGCCAATTTATCACTGATTCCATCATTACATGTATAAAAATACTAGTAATTACTATAATATTACTATATGAAAACAAATACAAATAAATATAAAACAAGATGAGACTGAATAAATTAACGATTGTAAGTCTCAGTACCTCACTTACAAGCCTGACAAAAGTGTTCCTGTTTTGTTTTTACTTTTTATCTAAAACTCAAATAATCTATGTCTTCTCTCAATTCACTTTCTAAGGAGTCCCCACAAAGTAGGACTTTGAACTGAAAATCCCTCTTTCAAATTTCATGCAATTTACATTCTTTGAATAACAGGATGGTGAACAATTTTTGGCCTGACAAAAGTAGAAGGCCCAGCGCAAGACTCGGGTCAATATGAATGGAAACATAATGTGATCTTTTCCTATAAACAATTTCATGGAGCAGTGTTTGAATTTTAATCTGCAACCTCTTCTGCACAAGCAGTGAATGCAATTCCATTAACGTAAGGCAATCGTCTCATCGTACCCAGCTCTTGTGGCAGCTGCATTTTGAAAAAATGCAAGACCCATAACAAAATGTTTGACATAGCAAAGCACAGCAGCAAGATGCAGTAGTTCAACCTGTTTAGCCCTAGAGCTTATATCACTGTCCTTAAACCTCTACAAGAGCTGTAATATTTATTTGCCTAATCATCCTTAATAGAGATGTGCTTTGGGTCAAAATTTCGTGTCGGGCTTTGTTTCGGCCCCTCCCCCTGCAGGAATTTAGTTTTTCCCGCGGTTTGGCAGAGTTGGTGTACATTATCGGGAGTTAGCATGCATTATCGGGAGTTAGCATGCACTAACAGGAGTTAGTGTACATTATCGGGAGTTAGTGTACATTATCGGGAGTTAGCATGCACTAACAGGAGTTAGTGTACATTATTGGGAGTTAGTGTTCATTATCGGGAGTTAGCATGCACTAACAGGAGTTAGTGTACATTATTGGGAGTTAGTGTACATTATCGGGAGTTAGCATGCACTAACAGGAGTTAACGTGCACTAACTCCTGTTAGCGCACAGTAACTCAAAAATGAATTTTTCCGAAATTTCGGGAAAAAATAAATCATTTTTCGGTTCTCCTGAACCATTCCGAATTAGGCAATTTCACTGACATTGCCTAATTCGGGAAAAACAATTGCACATCCCTAATTTAAAAAATGTTGCTTTAGCAAGCATTTTAATATTTGACTTTTAACTTAATCCTGTCAAGAATCACTCCTAGGTCCAGAAATTCAGATGAGAGAAGAATTGTACATTTTCCTGTCATCAAGAGAGACATATCCTCAGGAGGCAGAACATTTCTACCCACCCTAACTAGTACAGTTTTGTTTGGTTTTTTTTAATTCAAGCTAAAACTATTTGTATTTATCCAGTTATTGACAACTTCTAAACAGCAGTAAAAAATTACAATGGGGCATTACAGTGCTCACTGTTGATGAAGTCACCTCTTTATAGGCTTCTTATTAAATTCAATATCCTTCCATTAGCTTTTTATGTGCTCCCTTCTCTCCCTCCTTCTGCGTTGAGTATATGTGCAATGATTGAACAGTTTCTTTTTGCTCTTCTTGTCCATCTGAGCCTTTCCTCACTAACCCCTCACCGTGTCACCTGGTACCTCTGACTCTCTACCTCCTCTAGTGCAATTGTCTGCCATTTAATCTCTATGCAATTCTATCGCTGAACACAATTAATGGACTCTAAATACTCAGATCACATCCTTTGAATGCTCTGATTCCAGGGCTAGAGGTAAGAGAAGTCAAAATGGTTTTGCCCCTTATTAAAAAGTATTTGAAGCAAAAAAGTAGGGTTTTTTTAATTTTAAAATTACAATATTGTGATATGTTATAAGAAGAATAAACAAAATGTCATATAGAATACATGCTAAATAAAACATGCAATGGTAACAGACCCAGGTGAGACCTCATTTAGAATGCTGTATACAATTTGGTTCACTGCACCTTCAAAAGGATATAAATAGGACGGAGCAAGTCCAGAGGGTGGCTACTAAAATGGTCAGTGGTCTTCATTATAAAACATAAGGGAACACATTTAAAATTCTAAAGATGTATACCCTAGAGGAAAGGCAGGAGAGGGGAGATATGATAAATATATTTAAATAGTTCTGAGATATCAATGTGCAGGGGTTGGGTCTCTTTTAATGAAAAGAAGGTTCTGGAACAAGGGGTCATGGGATATGGGTAAAAGGTGGTAGCCAGAGGAGTAATCTAAGACATATTTCTTTACAGATAGAATGGTAAATGCATAGAACAGAGACATGGACAGTATCTGCATTCAAAAAAGGATGGGATAAACACAGAGGATCTCGGAGGGTGTGGTAAGGATCTGAGTGGTTTTGTGGATGGACAGACTAGGTAGGCTGTATGGTCTTTTTCTGCCACCGTGTTTCTATTTTTCAATGATAAAATTCTGAGTGGTTTTGTGGATGGACAGATCAGGTAGGCTGTATGGTCTTTTTCTGCCACCGTGTTTCTATTTTTCAATGATAAAATTTTTTTTAGTAAAAAAAAAACACTGTTGTTCAATGATCTCAAATTTGACTCATTTAAAGCTGATTCAGATACTTCCTATGTATGAATATCTGAATCTTTTATACTTCAAAACCCCAAACTGTTAATCATATCATCAGGGTCAAATGTTTCTGGCTGCATAATTTTGGTACACATGAAACATGTAACTGTCAAGGATTTTCAGACCTGATCTTGTAAGCCCTGTTTAAAGGACCAAATGGTTCATCTAATCTGCTCAGCAAGCTTATGATAGTATCTTCTGTGTAGTGCAGGTTACCCCCATGCTTATCAGTTTCCCAGACCATAAACGTCAGTTCTCTCGGTTGCTGTTTGAATCCAATTCCTTATTACCCCTTGCCGTTGAAGCAGAAAGCAGTGTTAGCATTGCATCAAAGTATCAGGCTTATTTGTTAAGGGTAGGCAACCACCACACCAGCAAGTTACCCCCATGCTATTTGTTTCTCCAGACCATAAAAGTCAGGGCCCTGGTTGGTTGCTGTTCAAATCCAATTCCACTTTCCCCCCTGCCGTTGAAGCAGAGGGGCCATGGTGGAGTTGCATCAGCAGTATGAAGGCTTATTCATGAAAAGGTAGTAACCTCTGCACTCGCAAGTTACCCCATGCACTCTTTTCTCCATTTCCATCCTCTAGCATTTAGGAATCCACAGCGTTTATCTCATGCCCCTTTGAATTCTTTCACTGTTTTCATCTTCATCACCTCCTCCAGAAGGGCATTTAAGGTATCAACCACCCACTCCATGAAGAAATATTTCCTGATGTTGGTTCTGAATCATTCTCCCTGGAGTTTAATTTCATGACCCCTAGCTCTACTGATTTTCTTTCCAACAGAAAAGGTTTTTCAAATGTGATACAGATCTTCATGTATCTGAAGTTCTTTATCATATGTCCCTTGCACCTCCTCTGTTCCAGGGTATTCAGATCCTTCAGCCTCTCCTCACAGATTTTCTCATACAGACTCCACACCATTTTGGTCACTCTTCTCCGGACCGCCTCCATCCTTTCTTTTCCCCTTTTAAAATATGGACTCCAGAACTGAACACAGTGCTCCAAGTGAGGCTTCACAAAGGACCTGTACAACGGCATTATCACCTCCTTTTTCTTACTGGTCATTTATCTCTCTATGCAACCCAGCATTCTTCTGGCTTTAGCTATCACCTTGATGTGTATCAGTTATTTATACTTTTGGATAATAGAAGGAATAGGGGGCACTCCATGAAGTTAGCAAGTAACACATTTAAGATTAATCAGAGAAAATCTTTTTCACTCAATGCACAATTAAGCTCTGGTATTTGTTGCCAGAGGATGTGGTTAGTGTAGTTAGTGTAGCTGGGGGTTAAAAAAGGTTTGGATACATTCTTGGAGGAGAAGTCCATTACCTGCTATTAATCAATTTGACTTAGAGAATAGCCTCTGCAATTACTGGCATCAGTAGCAAGGGATCTTCTTAGTGTTTGGCAGGTTCTTATGGCCTGGTTTGACCTCTGTTGGAATCAGGATGCTGGGCTTGATAGACCCTTGATCTGACTCAGCATGGCAATTTCTTATGTTCTTATGTTCTTCCAACTTTCTTAAAAATCATTTCATTCTCTCTACTCCTTCAGGTGTCTCTTCTATATTGCAGATCTTAGTATCATCCGCAAATAATTAATTAATTAATAATGTCACTCACAAAGATATTGAACAAAACCGATCCAAAAAACATACCCAGTGGCACTCCACTTAACAGAATATTCTCTTCAGATCAGGTTCTAATTACCATTACACTCTTTCTCCTATCAGTCAACCAGTTTGTAATCCATGCCACCACCTTGATGCTTACTCCCAAGCTTCTCATTTTATCCACAAGCCTCCTTTGAGGGCCCATATCAAAAGCTTTGCTGAAATCCAAGTAGATTACATCAAGTGCTCTTCCTTGATCCAATTCTCTAGTCTTCCAATCAAAAAATCAATCATATTTGTCTGACAGGACCTTTTCCTGGTGAATTCATGCTGCCTCCGGTTATAGATAGTTCACTATCCTTTCCTTGAACATCATCTCCATTAATTTTACCACCACCAAGGAGAGGCTAACCAGCTTGTATTTTCTGGCCACCTCTCTGCTACCCCTCTTGTGAAGTGGGAATACCGCTTCTCTTTTTCAATCCCATGGCACCACCTTTATTTCCAGGAATTCTTCAGCCGACCTGCCAGCACATCTCTGAGCTCTCTCAGTATCCTGTGGTGTATCTTATATGCTCCCATGGCGTTCTCCACTTTCAGTTTGCGTAGCTTCTCCCATTCATTCTCTTCTGTAAATGAAGTTTTGTCTACTCCAAGCCTTGGCAATCTGTTGCGCTGGAGGTGGACCTTGGCCTGGTGCAGGATTGGTATGGCTCTCTGAGTTAGCTGCCCAAATGGGTTTAGCCAATCCCTTTTTGGATATATATTTTTTTGCTTAAACAAACACACAGCAATTTAATGTAGCAATATTAATATCTAGGAAAATATACAGATAAGGCAACCACTAAACAAAAAACAGAAAAATATAACAAGCCCTCTAAAATAAGGATAAATTAATCTTATTCCTTAGCTCTCCCCAAGAATTTGTACTTATATCTGTCTTCTTGACGTTCAAAGGAGACTGAGGACTGATTGCCTCCTGCAATGCACTATGGGGCGGATTTTAAATGCCCTGCGGGCGTAAATCCGGCCAGATTTACGCGCACAGGGCCCTCGCGTGCCGGCGCGCCTATTTTGCATAGGCTGCCAGCGCGCGCAGAGCCCCGGGATGTGTGTAAGTCCTGGGGCTTCGTAAAAGGGGTGGGGAGGGGGCGTTCCCGAAATGACACGGCGTTTCGGGGGCGTGATGTGACGTTTCGGGGGCGGGCCCGGGGGTGTGGCACCGGCCTGGGGGCATGGTCGAGGCCTCCAGACCAGCCCCCGGGTCGGGTGATGGCACGCCAGCAGCCCGCTGGCGCGCGCAGATTTACGTCTGCTTTTAGCAGGCGTAAATCTGCCAACAAAGGTAAGGGGGGGGGGGGGGGGGTTAGGTAGGGGAAGGGAGGGGAAGGTGGGGGGTAAGCGAAGGAAAGTTCCCTCCGAGGCTGCTCCAATTTGTTCGTGCCTGGTGCGTGAACAAAAGTACACGATCGCGCAAAAGTACACGATCGTGCAAAAGTACACGATCGCGCACATTTTTAAAATCTACCCCTATGAGTCACCTGCCCAGAGCTGAATAGCCAGATCTCTTTTTTTTGTTTGTTTTTTAAATTTGCTTAAGCAAACACTCAGGAATTTCATGCAGCAATATCAATATCTAGGAAATATAGAGATTATAAGGCAAGCACTACAGAAAATCAAAAAAATATAGGCAAGAAGCCTTCTAAAATAAGGAGAAATTAAACTTTTTACGTATCTGTTCACAAGAATGTGTAGTTATGGCTGTCTCCTTGAAGTTCAAAGTAGACTGAGGACTGATTGCCCCCTGCAATGCACTATGAGTCACCTGCCTAGAGCTGAATAGCCACATCTCTTTTGTTTTTTATTTTTTTTATTTTGCTTAAACAAACACACAGCAAATGAATGCAGCAATATCATTATCTAGGAAAATATAGAGATTATATGGCTTGCACTACACAAAACCCCCCCAGAAAAATATAACTAAGAAGCCCTCTAAAATAAAATAAATTACCTCTCTCACCAAATCCTGCACTCCACTAAGAAGTAGATCTAAAATATCTTCTCTCTCATCACTTCCTGACCCAAATTCTCCCTAAAACAGTAATTTATTCATCCAGGAACTTTATCTCTCTAGCATGTCCTGATATTACATTTGCCCAGTCAGTATTGAGGTAATAATCACCAAAAAAGAAGTGGAAACCAAAAATTACATATAGTATAGCCTAGAAGGTGTCAACAAGCCTGACGATGTGAAACTTATAAAGCAACCAACCGGTCTTCTAATCATCCACCTTCAAAAACCTTTAATGCAAAAATTATTTTTTGTTATATTTATAAATTTTCTTAAAATGTCCTGTTTTCAAAACAGTGTACGGTGAAAGATCCTATAATGCTTTTTATCCAACCAGCCCAACACGGCCATTGTTTCGCTGTATAACTTCTTCAGGGGCATGCAATCATTTTATATATAAAGAGTCATAGAGCTTCCACCATCTTGAAATGGACATAGCATCTCGATGCCTCTTCACCAGGGACAGGGTAAAGGGAACCGATCCTTATGGGTGATAGCATTTAGCCCACAGTAGTCGATACAAGGCCTTAATGACCCATCCTTCTTCTTGTGATTACCACATTCCCATCAAACTCATGCTGCTGTCACCATTCAGAAACAGGACACCGGTGTTCATGCAAATTGTAAGGAAACTGATCATACATTAGGAGGGTCAGAGAAGGCCTGGATTAAAACATCTACTTAAAGGGTAGTGGTACTCTTGAAATATATTCAGTGCTCAGATCTATGCATTTACTTAAATGAATGTAGTAATAATTTCTGATTTTCTTTCCTTCTTATCCCAGCAGTACAGGTCTCACTCTCTTTCCTGGGGAAAATGGAAGCCAAAAACCAAACTTACGTGACCGAGTTCATCTTGTTAGGATTTTCTGATCTTGCCAAGCTACAGGATTTACTCTTCATTGTGCTTTTAGTCATGTATATTCTAACTCTTATGGGAAATATCAGCATCATAACCGTAATTAGGATTGATCCTCACCTTCATACACCCATGTACTGTTTTATCAGTAACTTATCATTTATAGATCTCTGTTATTCATCAGCGATCACCCCAAAGGCATTAATCACCTTCAAAGCGGAGAAAAAAAATATCTCTCTGCTGGACTGTGCTATGCAGATGTTCATTTTTTTTACCTTGGCAGCTGCAGAGTGTTTCCTGCTGGCGGTGATGGCTTATGATCGTTATGTGGCGATATGTAACCCCTTGCTTTATTATGTTGTTATGACTAGGAAAGTTTGTCTCCAGCTAGTAACAAGTGTATACATAGTTAGCATGGGATATTCATTGATACAAACTGGTAACATCTTTTCTATGACCTTTTGTGGCTCCAATGTGATCAATCATTTCTATTGCGATGTCACTCCACTGTTACAGCTCTCTTGCTCAAATACATTTTTCAATGAGATTGTGCTGAATACTTTTGCTGGCATTGTTGCAGCTCTAATTGTTACAACAATATTCATCTCTTACATTTATATTATTTCTGCTATCCTGAGAATCCGCTCCTCAGATGGCAGACGCAAGGCTTTTTCCACATGTGCTTCTCACTTTATCACTGTGACTTTATTTTTTGGGACTCTTATCTTCATTTATGTAATTCCAACTTCCCGCTACTCTGTTAACACAAACCGCGTGCTTTCTGTGATATACACAATGGTAATCCCTATGATAAATCCAATGATCTACAGCCTCAGAAACAATGATGTTAAAAAAGCACTTAAAAAAGTGTTGGAGAAAAAATGTTTTTGTTAAGCAAAGAATTCCAATCCTGATTATATTAAAGCAGAAGTGTTAACGCTAATCAGCGGATGCAATTCTATGCCCTTGAATAAAGTTTTAAAGTTGATTTTTTTCATATATGTATATAAAACAGAGTTACTCAGGGGTGAGTTTAGCTTATTGGGATGTTAGTTAGGATATTATATAATTTGTAATAAGGTATATACATGGATTATAAATGAACTCTGATAAAATATGCTTAGTTCATTTAAATGTACTTTGAAGGTGGTTCACAACATTATAAGTACAAACAAAAATATTAAAACACATAGGGGCGGATTTTCAGAGCCCTGCTCGCGTAAATCCGCCCAAAACCGGGCGGATTTACGCGAGCAGGGCCCTGCGCGCCGGGAAGCCTATTTTACATAGGCCTACCGGCGCGCGCAGAGCCCCGGGACTCGCGTAAGTCCCGGGGTTTTCAGAGGGGGCGTGTCGGGGGGGCGTGTCGGGGGCGGGCCCGAACCGTGCGGCGTTTTCGGGGCGTGTCGGGAGCGTTCCGGGGGCGTGGCTACGGCCCGGGGCGGCCCGGGGGCGTGGCCGCGCCCTCCAGACCCGCCCCCAGGTCGCGTCCCGGCGCGCAGGAGGCCCGCTGACGCGCGGGGATTTACGCCTCCCAGAGGGAGGCGTAAATCCCCCGACAAAGGTAAGGGGGGGGTTTAGACAGGGCCGGGCGGGGGGGTTAGGTAGGGGAAGGGAGGGGAAGGTGAGGGGAGGGCAAAGGAAAGTTCCCTCCGAGGCCGCTCCGATTTCAGAGCGGCCTTGGAGGGAACGGGGGTAGGCTGCGCGGCTCGGCGCGCGCCGGCTATTCGAAATCGATAGCCTTGCGCGCGCTGATCCAGGATTTTAGCAGATACGCGCGGCTCCGCGCGTATCTACTAAAATCCAGCGTACTTTTGTTTGCGCCTGGAGCGCAAACAAAAGTAGGCTATTCGCGCTCGTTTTAAAATCCGCCCCATAAAGAACAAAAAAAACAATACAATCTATAAAATAACTGTAAATCAAAAAGACATTATGAGTAAATTTTAAAAAGCCAGTTTGTAATCCACGAAACGACATCGCCTCCTATCCCATGACTTTTTAGTTTTCGTAGAAGTATCTCATGAGGGACTTTGTCAAAGACCTTCTGAAAATCCAAATACAGTACATCTACCGGTTCACCTTTAGCCACATGTTTATTAACCCTTTCAAAAAAATGAAGCAGATTTGTTAGGCAAGACTTCCCTTGGGTAAATCCATGTTGACTGTATCCCATTAAATCATGTCTTTCTATATGCTCTATGATTTTGATCTTGAGAATAGTTTCCACTATTTTTCCCGGCACTGAAGTCAGGCTCACTGGTCTTTTGTTACCCGGATCTCCCCTGGAGCCTTTTTTAAATATTGGGGTTACATTGGCCACCCTCCAGTCTTCAGGTACAATGGATGATTTTAATGATAGGTTACAAATTTTAACTAATAGATCAGAAATTTCATTTTTGAGTTCCTTCAGAACACTAGGATGCATACCATCCGGTCCAGGTGATTTGCTACTCTTTAGTTTGTCAATCTGGCCTATAACATCTACCAGGTTCACAGTGATTTTGTTCAGTTCGTCTGAGTCATCACCCCTGAAAACCATCTCTGGAACTGGTATCTCCCCAACATCCTCATTAGTAAACACAGACACAAAGAATTCATTTAGTCTTTCTGCAATGGCCTTATCTTCCGTAAGAGCCCCTTTAACCCCTCTGTCATCTAATGGTCCAACCGACTCCCTCACAGGTTTCTTGCTTTGGATATATTTTAAAAAGTTTTTATTATGAGTTTTTGCCTATATGGCCAACTTCATTTCAAATTCTCTCTTCGCCTGTCTTATCAATGTTTTACACTTAACTTGACAATGCTTATGTTTTATCCTATTTTCTTCAGATGGATCCTTCTTCCAATTTTTGAAGGATGTTTTTTTGGCTAAAATAGCCTCTTTCACCTTACCTTTTAACCATGATGGTAATCGTTTTGCCTTCCTTCCACCTTTCTTAATGCATGGAATACATATGGACTGCGATCTAGGATTGTATTTTTAAACAATGTCCAAGCCTGTTGAACACTTTTAACCTTTGCAGCTGCACCTTTCAGTTTTTTTCTAACTATTTTCCTCATTTTATCAAAGTTTCCCTTTTTAAAATTTAGTGTTAGAGCTGCAGATTTACTTATTGTCCCCCTTCCAGTTATTAGTTTAAATTTGATCATGTTATGATCTCTGTTGCCAAGTGGCCCCACCACCATTACTTCTTTCACCAAATCTTGCGTTCCACTAAGAATTAAATCTAAAATAGCTCCCTCTCTTGTTGGTTCCTGAACCAATTGCTCAATGAAGCAATCATTTATTACATCCAGGAACTTTATGTCTCTAGCCAGTCCTTTATGTCTCTAGCAAGTCCTCAGTAAACCAGGCCCTTGGTTAGCTCTCTGCTATATAAAGTTTTAATGCTTTTCTGGTAGCCCACTCCAGAATGAGAAGTTATTGAAAAACAGGTAAGTTGGTGATATGACATTTTTCCAAAGAGTCTCCAATGAGATAAAGGAATTTCCACAGAAAAGTTGACCCATCATTTGAAGACCCCCAGATTGCCAAAGAAAGAAATTCTTCCTACTAAAGTGACGTGGAAGATGAGGATTATTAAAAAAGGAGAGACTGAACATGGAAAAGAGAGCTTCATTAAGACAGACATCTTATTCCTTACTGTAAAAACTGAATCAATGAGATGATGAGAAGAAGGAAGACAATTTCTTAAGTTAGGAGAAGCCTAAAGAGGAATTGCAAGATTTTTGTCTATGACTTAACTCCCTTAAATCCAATACTTATCAGGAAAGTTATTTTATCAGTATACTCTTCAGCATGGTTACCCAATAATAAGCTCTAAAATCAGGGAGTCCCATATCACCTTCACCTTTTTAAGCCCAGCTAGAACCTGAAATCACACACTAGGCTTTCTACCCTGCCAAAAAAAAATAAAAGACTGAGATCAGTTTGTGGAGCTTCTTGAAAAACTAGGCTCAGACTTGAATAAGCAGCTTATGAAATTAAAATATTAAAAACCTTATGTGCTTTTACCTCATCTGGAAAATTTAACCTCAGTAACTGTTGTCTTCAAATAGATGACAAAGGTGAAGTAATTGAAGAGATCACCCAAAACATGATGTCAATTGCTCATGTACCTGTGCAAACCTGGAAAGGCCTTGATGTCAGTGATCCATTTGGATCTCTTGGATCATGGTTCTCTAGCTTAGGTTCAGGATTCAAAATTCTAATTGGCTCCATGTATACGATTGCCTTACTGGGACTTGTTGTTTGCCTCTGCTTGTCATGCCTTTGTATCTGTTTACGGAGATGCCGTGACCAAGTATCTGAAATGTTGACATCTCAGACCAAAGCATAGATCATGTTAAACCAAGCTGAAATCTTGAACCTGATGCTCCAGGATTCCAATGACATCAACACATCATTCCCCACCACCAATAAGAGCTATCTGTGAAAAATGAGCACATTGGTACTAGGATGGGTAAGTCTCTAGCCACCAAGGAATAGCCTTGGTCAGGCGGAACAACCTAAGACAGGCGATGTGCAACGCAGATAGGTATGAAGGGTTCCTAGGAGAAACCCTTCAAAGGGGGGAATGTATGAACATGGCCAGTACAAGTAACACCAGTGCTGTGAAAATGAAACTTAAACAGACTGATTTCCTGGAAACTACAGCAAGTACAGCTGTCCCTAGCAACGAGGCACGTATACACATGCAAGATTTATTAATTGGACAAGGGATAAGGGGTGGATACATGCAGACACCTGTTGATTGGCTAAAGGTAACCCTTTATAACGCTTTGCACTAGCAGTGTAGGGCTGAGTAGGTTTCGGGCTTGCATCCTTTGCTTGTAATGTCTGCTGCTCCTGAAGAAACCATGCCTTTCTTCATAATAATAAACTTCTCGCTGTTTTGACTTTTAAGGCTGGTCTTTATTGGTCTTCATAGCCAGGGGTTTAAAACACCTCCTATAGAGATATAAATAGATGCACACAGTAATCCCTCCCCAGAGGCTTTCTCTCTCTCTCCCCCCCCTCCAAAATTTATTGCAGATTGCGTTATGGCCATTTCAGCATATCGCACAGCTTAACGCCAGGAAAAAAGGTGCATTTATTTCTGGTGTTATGCTATCAAATGGTGCGATAATATCCCTCATTTAACTAAAACCCGCCCAAACTCTTCCCAAAAATTTGCATTCACATCATGTGTTACAGTTTTTTTCCCCATGCGTTATGGAATTAATGCACTCGTTAACACATTATTGTGTGTGTTAAGGCCATAACACATTTTGATGAATGACCCTGCAAGTGTGGCAACATGAGTGATCCTTGGGTTAACCAGAGAAAAGATTCAGGCTGGACTCTGGCAAATCTAGAATAAACTTCTTTATTTAATGACAAGCAACAAAAAAAAAGCTACTCTGTTATTCTTCATAGTTCACCCAACAAAATCAGAAATATAGTTTACAATTTAGCAGTGTTTTCCTTCTCTATGCATCCTTGTCTGCCCAGGCCCTCCCTCTTTCTTCCTGGGCCTGCCTAGTTATACTTCTTTATGTTTCCACCCCAGACCAGGATTCCCTGCTGTATTGGACTTAAGGTGGACTGGACCAGATCCAGTTCTTTAAGATGTTGAGTTTTCTCCTATATACTCCTTCACAGTATGTTTATGAAATAAAAAGTTATTTAAAAGAAAATAATCTACACTAGAGAGTACAATATCTGTGTAAAAATACCTGGAGACCAAAAAGTAATTTGAGAAATATACGTGTTGAATTAAGGTTATATGGCCTTGAAATTTCACTTTATTTCATCTTACCTTCCATTTTCTGTGTGTGATCTAGATTTTCATCGTCTTTGTGTTTCTAATGACAATTAGGTGTTCAGGCATTTCCCATCAAATAGATGACTTTAATAGAAATGCTGAAAAAAATTTAAAGTTTAATTGGCTTTATAATTGCTCATCTTTTCAAAGCAGACCTGTATGGATAAAATGAAATGATTGGAAACCTTTTCACAGGAAGTTCACTTGGAAAGAAGAACATTCTTTTGATATATTCTAAAATAAGCTTCCTCTTAGGGAGAATAATTTAGCCAAATTCATGCCTTCTTAGGAGTGAATTTTCAAAATATTTTGCATGAAAAATGTGCATATACTGGAGAGAACAGAAGAAGATGTCTTCTCTACAACCTCATAAAGGTCTGTGGCATCTTGTAAGTCTTCTGCATCTTCCAAATTCTAAACAATACTCAAGACTTGCCTCTTGCAAAGGAGGACATGGGAGAGGAGGACTGGAAGGAGATAGAATACCAGACTATATGAAAGAAACACTCTGATAAAAACAAAGTTTATTAGTAAATGTGCATTTATTGACACATGAAGGGAGATGTATGTGCATTGGACATTCATTATATTTTTCTGGGCAATCTTCTCATTTATTTTTTTTGGGGGGGGGGGGAGGATGGGGACTCTTATCTTTGACTGTGGCCTAGACTTGCGTGTGTATGAAGGGGTGCACAATCACTGCTGAGTGTGACCTTGAAGGCTACATATATCGAAGGCAGAGGGAAGGTGAGTGAGACATAGGAGTGCACAGGAGTGAGAGAGGCTTCTGAGAGCTTTGGTTTGGGAAGATCCCAGAGGAAGATGGACTGAGAGTTCTGGTGTGGAGGATGATGACATAATATGGTTAATACAGACAACTGTGTGTCAACAAGAGTAAGAGGCTTCCTGGAGGTGGCGAAGCCATAGAGGGAGGATGCATCCTTGGAGGTGTCGGACATACAGGAGATTGTCCAGACTTTACTGTTGGTCCAACTGTTGAGGGAGCTTAAAACCATGACAGTGGTGTATCTGCAGGAAGGAAGAGGCTGTATCCAAGGGACCCGTGGCTGCCAGAGAGTATCTATGATGGCTATGGCTGCCATTAAAGCATGCTATGAAGCGTCTCCCACAAATGCATTGCTAATGTCATTTAGGGATGTGCATTTGTTTGAAATGAAATGGTAAAAAGAAACCAATGAGACCACTTTTGTTTCATTCATGGACCCCCAAAAAGAATGCAGGGTTCCCATGAATTTAAACAAAAAAATGTGGTTCATTTTTTTATAATTTCCAATCAAGTCTTTGTCACAATAAAAAGTGCTATCATGAGAAATCTGCAGGGATTAACTGGTAACTATAGCAACCAGCAATTGCCTGTGTCAGGTAGCAGCCAGAAGGGAGTCAAGGCAGGGGAAATAGGCAGGTAGTAGGCAGGATGGGGGACCAATCTTTGTAGCAGGTTTTAAACTTGCCAGTAACTGCCATCTGAATCGACTGACTCTTCTTGTCCTCCCACTGAAATGACTGAGATGTGAAAACACACCTCATTCTCTCTGTTGGACTTCAGAGGAAAAGCTTGTGTTTTAAAAAGATATCTTAGAATTAAAGAATTAGAATTAGTAAAGGGTTTTTCTAATCTTCACTGCTGCAGTCACAGTGCTGTTACTGTGACAGAGAGACAGTCATTATTTCTCTCTGTTCAATGGTGTAAGATAGGACTGGAGATACAGAAGCAGTGCCAATGAAAACTGATTTTCTTGTCTCTCTCTGTGTGCCTTCTCAGTTTATTCCCTTTCTATAAGTTTTGATTTCTGTGTGCTGGGAAACATTTTTATATACATATATGAAAAAAATGAATTTTAAAACATTATTCAAGGGCAGAATATTGTATCTGCTGATTATAGTTATCACTTCTAATTTAATATAATCATGACAGAAATGTTTTACTTAACAAGAACACTTTTTCTCCAGGACTTTTTTAAGCGCTATTTTAACATCATTGTTTCTGAGGCTGTAGATCATTGGATTTACCATAGGGATTACCATTGTGTATATCAGAGAAAGCACACGGTTTGTGTTCTCAGAGTAATAGGAAGTTGGGATTACATAAATGAAGATAAGAGTCCCAAAAAATAATGTTACTGTGATAAGATGAGAAGCACATGTGGAGAAAGCCTTGTGTCTGCCCTCTGAAGAGCGGATTCTCAGGATAGCAGAAATAATATAAATGTAAGAGACACATATTGCTGTAACGGTTACAGCTCCAACAATGCCACCAACAGTATTCAGCACCACCTGATTGAAAAAGGTATCTGAGCAGGAGAGCTTTAACAGTGGAGTAATATCACAATAGAAATGATTGATCATGTTTGAGCCGCAGAAGGTCAAAGAGAAGACATTACCAGTTTGTATAGAAGAATATATCATGCTAAGAATGTATGCACTTATTACTAGCTGTATGCAAACTCTCTTAGTCATCACAACAGGATAAAGTAAGGGGTTACATATCGCCACATAACGATCATAAGCCATCACTGCCAGCAGAAAACACTCTGTAGTTGCCAAGGTAACGAAACTGAACATCTGCATAGCACAGTCCAGCAAGGAGATGGTTTTTTTTTCCACTTTGATGTTGACTAATGTCTTTGGGGTGATAGCTGAGGAATAACAGAGATCTACAAATGATAAGTTTCTGATAAAATAGTACATGGGAGTGTGAAGATGAGGATCAATCCTAATTATGGTTATGATGCTGATATTTCCCAGCAGAGTTAGAATATACATGACTAAAAGCACAATGAAGAGTAAATCCTGTAGCTTGGCAAGTTCAGAAAATCCTAAAAGGATGAATTCAGTCACATAAGTTTCATTTTTGTCTTCCATTTTCCCCAATAAAGAGATCGAGACCTATACTGCTGGGATAAGAGAGAAAGAAAAATCAGAAATGAATCCCACATTCATTAAAGAAAATCCATGGATCCAAGGCCTGAATACTTTTTAAGAATGCTGCAAATCCCTTTAACTAGAAATTTAAATTGTTATTTATTTCTTTAATAGTTTTTTTTTCTTCAAAATAATTTTTATTGTAATTTTAAATAAATACAAAAATATAGGACAACTTACAAAAATCAAAAACACAATACAAAAACCATAATATCAAACAAATATCCCAATATATAAATCATAGTATCAATCAAATATCCTCAATCACACAACTTTCATACATTATCTTTCACCCATTTAAGACCACACCACATTCAACACAACATTCATACATTTCTTTCCACCCATTACAGAAACCTCTATTTAAGACCAGTTATGTTTATAACCAGAATCAATCAAACCAGCTTGTAAATCTTTAGGGAGTATTGTGTAATAGGCTTGCCAACAAGCACAATACAATTTATCAGGTTTACGTGTACCGCTAAGGAAGTCCATAAATTCCATTTGTAAAAGTAATATCATTCTATTTGTCCACGCTGCTAGGGTAGGTATAGCCATTGGATCAGTCCAACCCGCCAATATGGTACTACATGCTAGCATAATAGCCATGTGCTCAAATTTCCATTTTGAAATGTTGCCTGGTGAGTCTGATAAGTGAGAGCTATCTAATAATATTTGCCTAGTAACAGGTATAAGCACATCTGTACATTTGGCAATCATATGAAAAACAGAATCCCAAAAGGTAGTTAATTTTGGACAAGTAAACAAACGATGATATAATGTACCAACCATTGTTCCACACTTACTACACAAAGAAGTAGAAGTCAACTTCATTTTATTTCTTCGTATATCATCGTAATAAAAACAGTGAAGTATTTTAAATTGGACTTCCCGTAATCCTAAATCAGGTAGAGATATGTACAATGTCTTAAAGCAATATTTCAAATAAGATGGTGTAATTTGTATTCCTATCATATTAGACCAATGAGATGCCAAGGAAACCAAACAGGTAACATTAACGAATTTCTTCACTAGTTTTCCCCAACCTGTGATTGAGTTTGTCGTACATGCTGTATCAATTATATTTATAGCAAAATTTAATTCAGCAGCTAACTTTTCAGAGCCCCATGAGAAAGACTGTAAATAATGACGAACTTGTAGGTAAGCAAAAAATTGTTTTGTTTGAAGCTGATATGTACTTGCCAATGTATCATAGTCTAATAAGATATGAGAATCAGCATCAAATAGATGAATTGGAAACATTAATCCACGATTTGCCCATGATAAATAAATACATTTATTCTCAATCCCAGGAAGAAAATTAACATTACCAAGAAAGGGATTTAAAAGAGAAGCTTCACCTGATAGATGTGCACGACGTCGCACCCATCTCCAAGCGCGTACACATGGAGCCAATAATATTCTGGGAAATGATACAGTGCATCTATAGCCTGGACGTAATTGAATAATACTAAGGGGAGAACTTGGGCGAGACATACAATCCAACATTCCTTGCTCATAATAATGATAAATTCCCGTAATCCATTCACTAATAAAACGCAATTGGCAAGCTACATTATATAATCGAAAATCTGGCATATTTAATCCGCCCTGTTCTTTAGGACCTACCAAAATATTATAAGCCATACGAGCTCGACCACCTTTCCAAAGAAAATTGTGAATAATAGATCGCAATCGTTGAAGATCTTTAACTCTCAACCAACAAGGTAATATATGGAGAAGATATAAAAGTTTAGGAACAATCACCATCTTAATCAATGCACAACGACCAAATAAAGAGAGTGGAAGAGATATCCAAACCTTCAACTGCTCCTCTAAGCGTGTTATGCAGGGAGGAATATTTAAATCATATAATTTATCTAGCTGTCTGGGAATAAAAGCTCCTAAATACCTCAATTTTTAAGGAGCCCACTGAAAAGGAATAGTACCATGCCAAGTAGTAGATAAATTATCATTAAGAGCCAAAGCTTCAGATTTAGCAAAATTTATTTTTAAACCTGCTACTAAATGAAATTGTTCAAATAAGTTAATAATAACAGGAACACTTTTGCGTGGATTTCCTACAAAAAGTAAGATGTCATCAGCAAACAGAGCTGATTTTAATGGATGACCATTTAAACTAATTCCAACAAATTATCCACAGCTTTCACATTGTTCAGTGCAGAGTATACCATTAAGAGAAATAGTCAGTTAATATGTAACAAGAAATACAACAAAAAACCAAAATATAATCAATCCTTACACTTATTTACCTAATATACGATCAGTTTCATTACAATTTGCATGAGCATCAATGTCCCTTTTCTTACTAGTGACAATGCATGAGTATTTCAGGGTTGTGTCCCTCACAGGGAATAATTTTACAACTGACCACATAAACGAGATGGGAAATATAACCCAAATTTTAAAAGTCCGGCATGCGCAAAAACCGGGGGATAAGCACATGGGCTGGCCGTGTGTGTGCCGAGCGCATTTTAAAAATGGCCCAGCCAGACGTGTATCCCTGTATGCACGGTAGTGCCGGGCTCCTTGAAAGGGGCAGGTTGGGTGGCAGGGTCTGGGTGGGTTGGGGGAAGGGCAGGGCAGGGGTCAATGGGAGCGGCCATTAGGCCCTGTCCCAGGGAAGTTCATACCAGCAGCCGGCAGGTGCGTGGAACATACTTCATCTATTCAGATGAAGTAAGCTCCAAAATTTTAAAAAAAGGTAGTTAAGGGGTTCTAGGGGTTGGGGAGGATAGGGGAAAAGGGAGGAAAAGGGAGGAAAAGTCGGTCGGGAGACAGTAATGTTCCCTCCCAGTCCACTCCTTAATTGGAGTGGACTGGGAGGGAACTGGTGTGGGCCCTATCGTGTCGCTGCACATATTTTTTAAATCCCCCCCCCCCCCCCCCCGTGCACGTGAGACACCATCCACCCACACATGCGCTCATCGATTTAAAAATTGAGCAATGTTGAATCTGTGGTCCCTTGGGCTGGCTAGAGGATGAAGTAGACTCGCTGAGGTAAGGCTCATAGCCAGGAGGCGGATCAGGGCCAGGAGACCACACAGGACTTAGGCGGAGTCTCCCGGTGAAGAGGAGTCTGAAGAGCTGTCTGAGTCGAGGCAGGCATTGGTGAAGAGGATCCAGCAGAAGTCCAGAAGTCATGGCTGGCAGCAGTGATGCAAAATGAGGAGACGGACCAGCGGTCAGGGCAGGCGGCAGACAGCAGAAACCGGAGACGGACCAGGAGACGAGACGGACAGCGAAGCAGGAATACCAGAGGATGTACCGAAGTCAGGAACCAGGAAGATGAGCCAAGGGGAGAGCAGGAGCAGGCGAGGACGGAACTGGAATCAGGAACAAGCTGGAATGGAGCAGGAATCAGGAACAAACTGGAATCAGGAACAAGCTGGAATGCAGCAGGAATCAGGAACAAACTGGAATCAGGAACAAGCTGGAATGGAGCAGGAATCAGGAACAAACTGGAATCAGGAACAAGCTGGAATGGAGCAGGAATCAGGAACAAACTGGAATCAGGAACAAGCTGGAATGGAGCAGGAATCAGGAACAAACTGGAATCAGGAACAAGCTGGAATGCAGCAGGAATCAGGAACAAACTGGAATCAGGAACAAGCAACTCACTTCTCAGCAGAGACGACCCGTTGCAAGGCAAAGAATGGAACTCACAGCTGGCTTTAAATAGCTGAAGGCGTCAGACGTCATTCCCCAGGGTGGAGCTAAGTTTCCCTCTCTGGTCCCTTTAAATTCCAGGCCCCTGCATGCGCGTGCCTAAGGGGCAGGGCCAGCAGCAGAGAGTCGACGGCGTCTTCCTCATGGAGGGAGCACCGCGGGAAGGCCCCGAGAAGGCCCAAATGGGCACTGAGGATGCCACGCTCAGTCGGAGCAGCCCCGAAGTAGGGAGAGGGGACCGGCCATGGACCTCCGCGGACAGGAACCGCAACAAGCACTCCATGTGCGCGCAGGAATCGTATTTTATAACATGTGTGTGCTGACATGTGCATGTTATAAAATCACTGCATTCATGTGCACACACCGGGAACCATGTGCACAAGGATGCACACAGGTGTTTTTGAAAAGCTACCCCTAAATGCATACATTTTTCCAATTTTTAAAGGAAAGGTTTGTGAATCATGTTCGCATTCACATGTACTTTCCTATTTGTAAAGTATCCCATAAAAACTAAACACAGACATGATTATACCTGATAAATATGTCATTATGCTTGCTGAATTGTGAGCAGAAATATTTTGGGAAATTTTAAGCAAATACTTATGAAAATGCAAAAGTTTATAACAAAGACCACTGACCATTTCAATAGCCACACTCTCTACACTAGCTCCATCCTTTTTATATCCTTTGAAGGTGTAGTCTCCCGATTTGAATGCAATATTCTTTCAGCAGGAACCTATAGCATTGCCTTTTTATATAGTGTGTATTCTGTATGATATTTTGTTCATTCTTCTTATAATATGTCACAATATTACAATTTTAAGATAAACAAAATATATTTTTGCTCGAAATCCTTTTCAACAAGGGTCACTACTATTTTAATTGTTCCCTGCAATCAGAGGATTTATAGGATATGCTCTGAGGTTTTAGAGTCTATTATGGTCCGCTGCATAGAAGTTAAGTGGCAGACAATTGCACTAGAGAAGAGAAACAGAGGAGGTAGAGAGTCAGAGGTACCAAGTGACAGGGTGAGGGGTTAATGAGGAAAGGCTCAGATGGATAAGAAGAGGAAACTGTTTAATCTTTGCATGTACAGTCAGCCCAGGAAGGAGGGGAAAAAAAGGGAGACCATATAAAGCTAAAGGAAAGATAATGAATTCATTAAAAAGCCAAGAAGTGACTTCACCAATAGGGGACATTGTAACCAAGATGCAAGTGACCTTTCGGAATTTGCTGTTAAGAAGTTGTCAATAACTCAATAAATACAAATAGTTTTGCCTGAATTTAAAAGAAAGAAATAGGAAAACTAGGAAGTCAATATTCACTTGCAGGCTGTCTGGGAAAGTTATCCAGATACATTTACCAGGGTAACATAAACCAGAGCTGCTGAATACACCCAGGCAAACCCCAAAAGTGACTTGCAGGCCATGGGTACAAAGGACATCCTGCGCCAGGAAGCTCCCGGCATTCTCCAAAAATTGCTAAGGACCTGATTTACGAAACTAAGCTTTTCTGCTATTCTGTGTTTATGGGGGAAAAGGTAATAAATCAGGCAAAAAGTCTTATTTATCATGAGAGAGGGAGAGAGAGAGAGAAGTAGTTATTTCCTGCATTAGATGGCCCTCATTTTAATTAATCCTGCCCATTCAAAGTAACATTTATTATCACATGACCGTAATGCATTTTGATGAACCACCCTATAGGTTCTTGCCGTGAAATGCCTCTGATTTATATGATAATCTTTATTCAATAGAAGACATAACTGGATACATCAGACGTTCTTTACAGCAGGATTTTGAAATCCAAACTTAGCCAAACAATCTCAGTTTATATGACTAAAAGTTTCAGCAATTTTAGAATTGTGTAGCTTGACGGAGGGATCAGAGTCATTCACAGGGCTGTTTCTCAGGGGTACCTGCTGACACTCAGTGCCTGCACCTTTTCCTCCACCTGCTTGATTTGCCCTGTGCTCTCTCAAAAATAAACTCAACCTATTCATCCTGCATACGAGCACCAGAAGGAATGCACTGGTCATACATGAAACCAAGTTCAGGAAGGGGGGAGAGGGACTTTAATACTCTAGTAAAATCCTGAAATCCTTTATTTATTCACAGTCAAGGTTACATCCCAGACAGTGGCACTGCAGCACCCTGACCCATATCCTGGTCACTTTCATCAGCAATGCAATCCTTACCTGTGCTAGGAGGAACTGGAGCTTTCTTTCCTCTGATGGTTCTGTGAATAAAGCTAATAGTGCAAGCAAATATAAATATTTGCTGTGTGTTTTGTGACCCGAGGGACCCCTGGATCCCTGAAGTATTCCAAGGAGAAAAAGTTTTGAATCAGCAAAGAATAAATTGAAACATTCAAGTAATTCCTGTGGAATATTATAATTGTGCACTGTGGTATTTGTTTAGGGACAGTTTGTAAGTGATTTAGATCTAACTGATACTTACAATAGTCCAAATTTTTTGCAATTTTTTTTTATTTCTTGGTAAACGAAGATAACTAATATAAATATTAAATGCCAAAAAATCCTGAAAGATAAAAAAATGAAAAGCCTTAATTACATGGACGGAGTGAGCCTTTCACATTAAACAAATAAGTTTACTTGGAAATTTTTTTCCAGTGCAGAGGATACAGGCAAAATGTTTCCTATTTGAAAGTTTTGGCAGAGGTGGCAGTGAAGGGTCTGCAGCAGGAGTGAAATATAAATCAGTCAGAAAGGGTCTTCAGAATGAGTGACTAGCTGTGTTTAAAAAAGGATTGGATAAGTTCTTGGAGGAGAAGTCCATTACCTGCTATTAATTAAGTTGACTTAGAGAATAGCCACTGCTATTACTAGCAACAGTAACATGGAATAGACTTAGTGTTTGGGTACTTGCCAGGTTCTTATGGCCTGGATTGGCCACTGTTGGAATCAGGATGCTGGGCTTGATGGACCCTTGGTCTGACCCAGTATGGCAAGTTCTTATCTTCATTTCCTCTCACAATTTTCCCTCTGTGCTTGGCTCAATCAATTGCACCCATGTTGTGCTTTGGCTCCCATCTCAGTATAAGAAGATTTATAGGAACAGGAAAAAGGTTCCCCTCCATGAATTATCCCAGGTGACCGAGCCAGGATTGATATATTCTCTCCCAGTCTGCACTGGCTGAGGACACTGAGAGCAGAGGTGTAAGGAATGCTTGGCACCCACTTCACTTTTCAGGTCTTTTTAAACAAACTCTCCCTCTTTCCAATTAATTTTCTATCTATCTATCTGTACAGAATTACCATATAAACTGGATGGAGCAGATGAAGGTCACAGCAGTCAGGACCTTTCACCTTTAGGCTACCAGTTTAAATCTCAGCTCAGGTCTCACCCAGTATAGCAAGCCTCATGTTCTTATGTTGTTACCCAGGTAGAGAGTCCATCAAGCTAGGTTGAGAGAACATTGCACAAATCTCATCTTGGAGTGAGTTTCCTCACTCCGAAGGCCATCAAATCTTCACAAGAGACCACTGTTCTGTTCGTACATCTCATGTTGAATGTCAAAGTGGCCCCTACCCCCTACACTAATACTTAACCCTCACCTCGAGTTACTAGGTGGGCCTCCCATAGGGATACAAATACCTGTCTAGGGAGGAGACACTATAGCAAGGTTCTCTCTCTCTCTCTCTCTCTCTCTCTCTCTCTCTTTCTCTCTCTCTCTCTCTCTCTCTCTAAAACTAAGCCTGCTGCATACTGAAACAGGCCTGTTCAGAACCATGATATATACTGGCAATGTAGCCCAAACTGGGCTAATAGTGCAATAACAGCCTTTTGCATAGCTGATATCGCAATTTGCGATACACATGCTTATTAGCATAAGGGACAACCCTTTTTGGTATCGCATGCGATACCAATGCGATATTGGAAAATGAGGCCCTATATTGGAAATATGGACAATCTGGGGACTCAAGTGGACTCTGGAATTCAATTATTACAAAAGTTTTCTCAATTTGGTAATGTAGATTCCGAGTCTATAGATGCTCAGAATGTAACTCTGGGGGATGTGTGGAGGGTGCTTATTTATATGCAAAAGTCATTGTCTTGTTCTATATCTCAGTTTAGTAAATCTACAGCTGAAATTAAAAGTACTTTAGAGAACCATAGTGTAGTGAACAGGATAAAAACCTGGTACTTCAGAAATATTTTATTTTTTTATTTATTTTATTTATTTAACATTTTTCTATACCGAACTTCATGACAAGATTCATATCAGACCGGTTTACATGGAACTTAGGGACTAACTAAACATAACTATATAACAGAAAGGCCGAAGCGCAGTTACATATAACAAGGAGATAGAACTTGGGGGGCTAGAGCAGCCAGGAAATAAAAGGACAGTAACGAACTAGAAGTTGAGGAAATATATCTATACTGTGGCTGGACCAGATGAAAAGCCGGTCCAGCCACAGTATAGATATATATATCTTTATTTTAAGAATAAAGATTTCCTTTTTTGTGGCCAAAAAATTCAAATTTTTCCAGATGTGGCTCGATGTACTCAATTAAGGAGGAAACAATTTATTTTGCTGAAACCAAGGGTTTTATCCCTTGGAGAAGTTTTCTTTTTTAAAATTCCCATGCAAATGTCTAGGATGCATCAAAAAAATAAGTTTATTTTTCAGGACCCTACCCATCTTGAGACCTTCTTAGCAGATAAGGAGCAGAGTTGAGGTGTATATGGCATTGAATAATGTATAATCTCTTACTTCTGTGTGTTACCTGAGAGGGTTGTCCCTAAATTATCCTCCCATAAATGGGGACTATTTGTTTGGAGTAACTATAATTTATAAATTACTTTCTTTTTTTCCCCCCTTTTTTATTGTTTGCTTGTATTCCAATACGATTACCTGTGGATTTTTGCAATATAATTTGTTAAAATCTTTAATGAAATATAAATTTAAAAAACCCAAACAAACTGATAAGCATGAGGGTAATAGGGAACTGGATTCAAACAACAACTAATAAGGGTTCTGACTTTAATGGGCTTGGAAACTGATAAGCATGGGAGTGCAGCAAATACTATAATAAGCTTTCTGGGCAGACTGCATGGACCTTTTGGTCCTTTTCTGCCATCATTTCTATGTTTCTATGGCTTAGATTCATCATTCCGCTATAAATATAGCAGAATGAAAAGCCACGGCCAAAAATGGAGTGGGGAGCCGATAGTGTGCATATGGCTGCATTACGGCAGTGCAATTTTGCCCACTGCAGTTGTGCCTGCACCATACACTATTGCCCCCATAGCGCCACTGCAAAAGTTGGTGTTATTTCCGGCACTACTGCCGGCGATAATATGTGTAAAACATTATTATCAGCAGTGGTACCAGCATCATAATTTGTTTAACCATACCCAAACCCCTCCCTAACTCCTCCCCTTTCCCTCATTTAAATGATAAAGTTGTGATGCGGTTACAATCGTGTGCATTAGGACTTTTCCGCATGTGATAATGCCCTAATGCACACGGTAACAGCCCATTGCATTTTGAAGAATGCCCCTGTATGTTTCTAGTATTCTATGAATATACCTGATTATCTTAAAGTTAGCCAGATAAGTTTATCTGGCTAACTTTAGAACAGCCCCGTAACCCAAACAGAATTAGCTGTATACATTAACCAGCTAACTCTTCTTTTACTTTATTTTTATTAATTATAACATATTCTCAAATATAGAACATAATTGAAAGCAAATAAGGCAAAATACAAATAGGAAAAGTTAACATAGACATTTAAAAGAAGTATTGGGGTTCACCACTAGCAGAATTAAAAGTTATTACCAGGGGATCCTGCTTGGATGAAAACCCTATACTTAAATCCTCCCTTCTACCCTTCTTGCCTTATAGACAAAAAGTTTATTATTCAAAGAGATGTGTTTTCGTTTTTACTCCAGAACTTTATTGACCAATAATTCATGCAGCACTTAGAATAAAACCAAACAATTTGTAGTAAAAATATGTTCTTTATTTCAGATAAAGAAATATATCAATATTAAAATCTCTAAATGATTCTAAGAAACATGTCTATGTTCAAACCTTAATTTTATCAGACTATACCCTATAATCAATGTGAAAACCATTAATAGGGTGACAGATAAAATTAAAATTAGATAAATGTCAACTAATGACATTATCTTTTAATTAATTAATGCATTTCTAATACATATGCCAATCTAGAAACAATAGCAATTAACGGTTCTCATATGCTTGAATATAAGATAATATCTTTATTAAATATCTGAAGCAGTCCTGTTCTTTGTCTCTCTCTCTCTCCATGTGTAAGGAAAAAAACAAAGTCCCAGATTTTCTTTCTTTGTCTGCTTCCCGTTTTATACCCTTAAAATCCTCTGATCTAAAGCAACTGTATTATTTCTGTCAATACAGAAATCTTTAGCCTTTGAAGAAGTTAGTTTGAAAACCTTGAAAATGGTTCAAACAATTTAATTAATATCAGGATATGGAAAATAAAAATATAGAAGTTTTTCCTACCCGATTAAAGTGTTGCCCATTTTCCAGTCTTTTATTCAATGCCAAGGTGTACCAGGCAAAAATACTCTTAAAGTCTTTTTCTTTTCTTCTAACAGTTCATAGACAAGAGACCACGCACTCCCCTCTATCCTAGGATACACACCTGAGCAACCAAATGGTTGAGGCTGCCCAAGGCCATAAAATTAAACATTCCTTTCCTGCTATAGATAAGGGATTAGCTGTAAACAGCTCTTCTCAAGGTCTGTAAAGGGGGAGAAGTGGGGACTGCAATTTTTCCAGCAGAGGCCTTGACTAATGCTATGGTTTCTCTTATGGCCTATTGATTACTGACTACACTGAATATAGGTAATTCTCAATAACATATTTCCTGACAAAGGTTAAAACCATGACAGTGGTGTATCTGCAGGAAGGAAGAGGCTGTATCCAAGGGACCCGTGGCTGCCAGAGAGTATCTATGATGGCTATGGCTGCCATTAAAGCATGCTATGAAGCGTCTCCCACAAATATATTGCTAATGTCATTTAGGGATGTGCATTTGTTTGAAATGAAATGGTAAAAAGAAACCAATGAGACCACTTTTGTTTCATTCAAAGACTCCCAAAAAGAATTGAGGGTACCCATGAATTTAAACAAAAACATGTGGTTCATTTTTTTATAATTTCCAATCAAGTCTTTGTCACAATAAAAAGTGCTATCATGAGAAATCTGCAGGGATTAACTGGTAACTATAGCAGCCAGCAATTGCCTGTGTCAGGTAGCAGCCAGAAGGGGGGAGGCAAGGCAGGGGAAATAGGCAGGTAGTAGGCAGGATGGGGGACCAATCTTTGTAGCAGGTTTTAAACTTGCCAGTAACTGCCATCTGAATCGACTGACTCTTCTTGTCCTCCCACTGAAATGACTGAGATGTGCAAACACACCTCATTCTCTCTGTTGGACTTCAGAGGAAAAGCTTGTGTTTTAAAAAGATATCTTAGAATTAAAGAATTAGAATTAGTAAAGTGTTTTTCTAATCTTCACTGCTGCAATCACTGCTATTACTCTCTGTTCAATGGTGTAAGATAGGACTGGAGATACAGAAGCAGTGCCAATGAAAACTGATTTTCTTGTCTCTCTCTGTGTGCCTTCTCAGTTTATTCCCTTTCTATAAGTTTTGATTTCTGTGTGCTGGGAAACATTTTTATATACATATATGAAAAAATGAATTTTAAAACATTATTCAAGGGCAGAATATTGTATCTGCTGATTATAGTTATCACTTCTAATTTAATATAATCATGACAGAAATGTTTTACTTAACAAGAACACTTTTTCTCCAGGACTTTTTTAAGCGCTATTTTAACATCATTGTTTCTGAGGCTGTAGATCATGGGATTTACCATAGGGATTACCATTGTGTATATCAGAGAAAGCACACGGTTTGTGTTCCCAGAGTAATAGGAAGTTGGGATTACATAAATGAAGATAATAGTCCCAAAAAATAATGTTACTGTGATAAGATGAGAAGCACATGTGGAGAAAGCCTTCTGTCTGCCCTCTGAGGAGCGGATTCTCAGGATAGCAGAAATAATATAAATGTAAGAGACACATATTGCTGTAACGGTTACAGCTCCAACAATGCCACCAAAAGTATTCAGCACCACCTGATTGAAAAAGGTATCTGAGCAGGAGAGCTTTATCAGTGGAGTAATATCGCAATAGAAATGATTAATCATGTTTGAGCCGCAGAAGGTCAAAGAGAAGACATTACCAGTTTGTATAGAAGAATATACCAAGCTAACTATGTATGTACTCATTACTAGCTGGAGACAAACTTTCCTAGTCATAACCACAGGATAAAGTAAGGGGTTACATATCGCCACATAACGATCATAAGCCATCACCGCCAGTAGGAAACACTCTGCAGTTGCCAAGGTAACAAAACTGAACATCTGCATAGCACAGTCCAGCAAGGAGATGGGGTTTTTTCCCACTTTGATGTTGACTAATGTCTTTGGGGTGATAGCTGAGGAATAACAGAGATCTACAAATGATAAGTTTCTGATAAAATAGTACATGGGAGTGTGAAGATGGGGATCAATCCTAATTATGGTAATGATGCTGATATTTCCCAGCAGAGTTAGAATATACATGACTAAAAACACAATGAAGAGTAAATCCTGTAGCTTGGCAAGTTCAGAAAATCCTAAAAGGATGAATTCAGTCACATAAGTTTCATTTTTGTCTTCCATTTTCCCCAATAAAGAGATCGAGACTTATACTGCTGGGATAAGAGAGAAAGAAAAATCAGAAATTAATCTCACATTCATTAAAGAAAATCCATGGATCCAAGGCCTGAATACTTTTTAAGAATGCTGCAAATCCCTTTAATTAGAATTTTAAATTATTTATTTCTTTAATAGTTTTATTATCCGCAGCTTTCATATTGTTCAGTGCAGAGTATATCATTAAGACAAATAATCAGTTAATATGAAACAAGAAATACAACATAAAACCAAAATATAATCAATCCTTACACTTATTTACCTAATATACGATCAGTTTCATTACAATTTGCATGAGCATCAATGTCCCTTTTCTTATTTATTTATATTTATTTATTTATTTTTAATTTTTATATACCGGTGTTCCTGTATAGAATACATATCGCTCCGGTTTACACAGAACTGAACTGTCGCCTCAGAGGCGGATACATTGAAACAGTAATTGAAAACTGAAAACTTACAGAGAAACCAATGGGATGCACTTCAAAACATGACAAGCAAAAAGAAGTATAATTCAAAGCCTAAACACTTAATAGTGACAATGCATGGGTATTTCAGGGCTGTGTCCCTCACAGGGAATAATTTTACAACTGACCACATAAACTAGATGGGAAATATAACCCAAATTTTAAAAGTTGGCATGCGTAAAAACCGGGTGGTAAGCACATGGTCTGGCCATGTGTGCGCCGAGCGCATTTAAAAACATGGCCCAGCCAGACGTGTATCCCTGTATGCATGGAAGTGCCGGGATCCTTGAAAGGGGTGGGATGGGGGCAGGGCAGGGGTCAATGACAGCGGTCATTAGGCCCTGTCCCAGGGAAGTGCGTGCCAGCAGCCGGCCGGTGCGTGGAATATACTTCATCTATTCAGATGAAGTAAGTTAAAAAAAGAAAAAAAAGGTAGTTAAGGGGTTCTAGGGGTTGGGGAGGATAGGGGAAGAGGGAGGAAAAGTAAGATGGGGATAGCAATGTTCCCTCCCAGTCCGTTCCTTAATTGGAGTGGACTGGGAGGGAACTGGTGTAGGTCCTATTGCGTCACCGCACGTATTTTTTAAAATTCCCCCCCTTGTGCACGTGAGACACCATCCACCCACATCCGTGCTTGCCGATATAAAAATTGGGCACACATGTGCATGCAGGAATCGTATTTTATAACATGTGCGCGTTGACATGTGCATGTTATTAAATCGCCACTTCAATGTGCACACACCGGGAACCATGTGCACATGGATGCACACAGGTGTTTTTGAAAAGCTACCCCTAAATGCATACATTTTTCCAATTTTTAAGGGAAAGGTTTGTGAATCATGTTCGTATGCACACGTACTTTCCTATTTGTAAAGTATCTCATCAAAACTAAACACAGACATATACCTGATAAATATATCATTGTGCTTGCTGAATTGTGTTGTGTCCGTCGGTCTTCGCCCCGCCTACCTCTCTCTACTTTTGGCTCCTCCCGCTCACCTTGGATTGATGGCCGCCATGGCGTCTGCTTGCCATTCTCTCCGGCTTCCCCGGAGTGGCTTTGGTGCTGCCTCCTGCCATTCTCCTTCAAGGTACCTTTAGGGTCCGTGTGCACATGCCGCCCTCATCTTTAACTCTACATTGGTGCGAACTTCAGGGGCGTCCCCCTGTTCTGACGTCACGTCTTCCGGGTATATCAGCCTACAGTATTTGCTAGCTCGTTGAGTTAGCAACAGGAATTCTTACGGATGGAATTCGCTCTCCGTTCCTAAGCTACTCTGTCACTCCAGTGCTATCTGGAACTCTTACTACTCTTCGGGGTCTCTAACGGGGTACCCGCTCCTCGGGGGCCTTTTTGCTTCTTTCAGGTGCTATCAGGAAACCAGTACTCACTCCTCAAGGGCCCATGTTCCCTGTATTGCTGCCTGCAACCTCTACCCTTCTACTTGGAAGAACTGACTTACAGCTACCATCAGTGAGTACAGAAACCATCTCTTTCCACAGTACTGCTTCACTGGAACCAGGTACTCACTCCTCGAGGGCCTGCCCTCTGTTCCGGTGCCAGACTTCTCATCTATTGGAATTACTGTTACTGCTAAGTGAGTACAAAGCTACTGAGTCTCTCTGCTCTAAGGGATCAGGTACTCGCTCCTCGAGGGCCTGTTCTCCCTGTCTCGGAGCTTCGCCTATTTCTACATTGGGACTCTGAATGCTATTCTTATTGTGTGCTCATGGCTCTCAGTCTCTTTCCACTACAGCACTGCTCTGCAGAGGAACCGCTGTTCCAGGGCAGGTTCCTCTGTGTGAGATGCGCCCAGCTGGGCTCTACAACCATTACTCACTAGTGCCACCTCTGGTGGTCATTCAAACTGTTTAATAAAAGATTCAAATTTGTGTTTGTGAGTCCAGAGTCTAGCCTGACACCATGGTCCCTCATGGGACTGCCCCCTGTGGGTGTGGTCAGCTGCCACAGTGTCCAAGGATCCACCCAAACACCATTAACCATAACAAATTTAGGCAGATTTTGAAAGGGTTACGTGCATAAGATATGCTTGTAACCCCCAAAAACCTGCCCCTTCCACCCCCTGCACATGCCGAGCAGGGGGTGGAGCATTCCGGGGGTGGGGCCGTGGGCGTGGTTCTGGCCCAGGGGCATTCCAGGGGCATGGCTGCGGCCTCTAGACTAGCCCCCGGACAGGAACATGGCGCGCCGGCAGCTGGCCGGCACATACAAGTTACGCCTGCCTCGGGCAGGTGTAACTTGTAAAATAAAGGTGGGGGAATTAGGGCTGGGGGGTGGGTTAGAAAGGGGAAGGGAGGGGAAGGTGGGGGGGGGGCCGGAAGGAAAGTTCCCTCCGAGGATGGCTGCGCGGCTCAGCGTGTGCAGCGTGTGCCGGCTGCGCACGCTGACCCTGTATTTTATAACATGCGCGCGGCAGCACATGCATGTTATAAAATCGAGAGTAGATTTGTTCGCGCCGGGTTGCGCAAACAAATCTACTCCCGCACGCACCTTTTAAAATCTACCCCAAAGTGAGCTGAAATATTTTGGGAAATTTTAAACAAATACTTATGAAAATGCAAAAGTACAATCCCCTCCCAAAATATGACCCCAGGAAGGTCTCCACTCAGTCTTGGTAAACGTATGTGCAAATGTGTCATATGTTCCTAAATTTAGCTGCATACTGGGAGGGCAATTTTATCACTGGCAAATTCCACAGATAAAGTATAATTTTACCCACGGAAATGCCTTGGAAAAGTACCCTCATATGTTGGGCATCTTCTAATTTGTGAATTGTTCTGAAGGGTAATCTTGAGAGCAATACTTAATGGTTGTATGGTTGGAGTAATTTTTTTATTAGTAAAGTTTTTATGGAGTTGAAGGCATTCTGGCAGCCTTCACTAATGTTGTGTATCTCCTTCAGCTGGCTCACTTGACTCAGAACATGGGGGCAGATGTGATGGTAGTGATGTTTGTGTGTAGTGGCAGGATGAGTAGGTACAGGAATTCCTCCGGAGGTCGGAGTAGGTTCAACTTGGAACCTCCTCAAATAGAACAGGTTACCCAGCTGGTAAAAAGCAAGGGCTCTTGTTGTGGGTTTGGATGGGTTTGAGTTATGTGGTAGCCTAACAGTTGGGATCAGTAATCTGAGAAACACATTTGGTGTAAAATATGGCCCAGTTAATGTTGGTGCTTTGTGGGAGGAAGTCAGCCACTGCTTGTTTCAGTATAGTAGATTGATAAGGGCAAATAGAGGGCAAATAGAAAGACTGCTTGTTTCAGTATAGTAGATTGATAAGGGCAAATAGAGGGCAAATAGAGTAGAACTTAGTTTTTGGGTACTTGCCAGGTTCTTATGTCCTGGATTGGCCACTGTTGGAAACAGGATGCTGGGCTTGATGGACCCTTGGTCTGACCCAGTATGACCTGAGCACACACGCATGTGTGCCTAATTTTTAGTGAGTGTGTGCCTTGCTAAATAAATCCTGATTCTACCACATAAGTCAGTGTATTTTATAATGGGCATGTATCCAAGCATTGCCAGTTTCACCAATTCATCCACCAGGTCACCACTTAAAAGCTAGATTCTCCAAAAGATCTTTATTCAAAAATTGGAAGAAGGATCCAACAGAAGAAAATGGGATAATGCATAAATGTTGGCAAGTTAAATGTAAGACATTGATAAGAGAGGCTAAGAGAGATTTTGAAAAGAAGTTGACCGTAGAGGCAAAAACTCACAGTAAAAACTTTAAAAAATCTATCCGAAGCAGAAAGCCTGTGAGGGAGTCAGATGGACCGTTAGATGATCGAGGGGTTAAAGGGGCACTTAGAGAAGATAAGGCCATTGCGGAAAGATTAAATTATTTTTTTGATGCAGTGTTTACTGAAGAGGATTTTGGGGAGGTACCCACACTGGAGAAGGTTTTCATGGGTAATGATTCAGATGGACGGAACCAAATCATGGTGAACCTAGAAAATGTGGTAGACCTGATTGACAAACTTACGAGTAGTAAATCACCTGAAGGAACTAAAAAAATGAAATTTCAAACCTATTAGTAAAAAATTGTAACCTATCAACCTTTGTACCTGAAGACTAGAGGGTGGCTAATGTAATCCCAATATTTAAAAAGGGCTCCAGAGGTGATCCAGGAAGCTACAGACCAGTTAGCCTGATTTCAGTGTCAGGAAAAATAGTGGAAAATGTTCTAAACATCAAAATCACAGAACATATAGAAAGGCATGGTTTAATGGAACAAAGTCAGTATGGCTTTACCCACGACAAGTCTTGCCTCACAAATCTGCTTCACTTTTTTGAAAGGGTTAATAAACATAAACCAGTAGATGTAGTATATTTGGATTTTCAGAAGGCATTTGACAAAGTTCCTCATGAGAGGCTTCTAGGAAAAGTAAAAGTCATGGGATAGTCGGCGATGTCCTTTCGTGGATTACAAACTGGCTAAAAGACAGGAAACAGAGAATAGGATTAAATGGTCAATTTTCTCAGTGGAAGGGAGTGGGCAGTAGTGTGCCTCAGGGATCTGTATTGGGACATGTACTTTTCAATATATTTATGAATTATCTGGAAAGAAATACAAGTGAGTTAATAAAATTTGCAGATGATACAAAATTGTTCAGAGTAGATAAATCACAAGCAGATTGTGATAAATTGCAGGAAGACCTTCTGAGACTGCAAAATTGGGCATCTAAATGGCAGATGAAATTTAATGTGGATAAGTGCAAGGTGATGCATATAGGGAAAAATAACTCATGCTATAGTTACACAATGTAACTATAGCATGGAGCTACCACCCAAGAAAGAGATCTAGGCATCATAGTGGATAATACATTGAAATCTTCAATTCAGTGTGCTGCGGCAGTCAAAAAAGCAAACAGAATGTTGGGAATTATTAGAAAGGGAATGGAGAATAAAACGGAAAATGTCATAATGCCTCTGTATCGCTCCATGGTGAGACCGCACCTTGAATGCTGTGTACAATTCTGGTCGCCGCATCTCAAAAAAGATATAATTGCGATGGAGAAGGTACGGAGAAGGACAACCAAAATAAGGGGAATGGAACAGCTCCCCTATGAGGAAAGACTAAAGAGGTTAGAACTTTTCAGCTTGGAGAAGAGACGACTGAGGGGGGATATGATAGAGGTGTTTAAAATCATGAGAGGTCTAGAACGGGTAGATGTGAATCGGTTATTTACTCTTTCGGATAGTAGAAAGACTAGGGAGCACTCCATGAAGTTAGCATGGGGCACATTTAAAACTAATCGGAGAAAATTCTTTTTCACTCAACGCACAATTAAACTCTGGAATTTGTTGCCAGAGGATGTGGTTAGTTCAGTTAGTGTAGCTGTGTTTAAAAAAGGACTGGATGAGAAGTCCATTACCGGCTCTTAATTAAGTTGACTTAGAAAATAGCCACTGCTATTACTAGCAATGGTAACATGGAATAGACTTAGTTTTTGGGTACTTGCCAGGTTCTTATTGCCTGGATTGGCCACTGTTGGAAACAGGATGCTGGGCTTCGTGGACCCTTGGTCTGACCCCGTATGGCATGTTCTATTGTATGAAATGATTGCCTTAAGTTAATGGAATTACATTGCTGCCTGTGCAGGAGAGGATGCAGGTTAAATTTCTATAACAGGGTACTATCAAGCTAGGGCAAGAGAACATAGTAGAAATCTCAAATTTGTGAGACTTTCCTCACTCCAAATGACATAAAATCTTTACAGAGGTGAACTGTGCTGTTTGTATATCTCACTCTGCTTATAAAACTGGCCCCTAAACCCTAAATCACCACCACCACCACCACCTCACCTCGAGCTATTAGCTGGCCCTTCCATAGAGATATAAATATTATTGAATACTGTGAAGTTCTCTTTCTCTCTCCTTTAACACAAATGGTGCTAGGGCCATTTCAGGCGTATCACACAGCTTAACACCAGGAAAAAAGGTGTAGTTATTTCCTGCATTAGATGGCCCTCATTTTAATTAATCCTGCCCATTCCAAAAATGTGCATTAGCACATGCGGTAACATTTATTATCACATGAGTTAACACCGTAATGCATTTTGATGAACCACCCTATAGGTTCTTGCCGTGAAATGCCTCTGATTTATATGATAATCTTTATTCAATAGAAGACATAACTGGATACATCAGACGTTCTTAACAGCAGGATTTTGAAATCCAAACGTAGCCAAACAATCTCAGTTTATATGACTAAAAGTTTCAGCAATTTTAGAATTGTGTAGCTTGACGGAGGGATCAGAGTCATTCACAGGGCTGTTTCTCAGGGGTACCTGCTGACACTCAGTGCCTGCACCTTTTCCTCCACCTGCTTGATTTGCCCTGTGCTCTCTCAAAAATAAACTGAACCTATTCATCCTGCATACGAGCACCAGAATCTTGCTTTCCAGAAGGAATGCACTGGTCATACATGAAACCAAGTTCAGGAAGGGGGGAGAGGGACTTTAATACTCTAGTAAAATCCTGAAGTCTTCTATTTAGTCACAGTCAAGGTTACATCCCAGGCAGTGACACTGCAGCACCCTGACCCATATTCTGGTCACTTTCATCAGCAATGCAATCCTTACCTGTGCTAGGAGGAACTGGAGCTTTCTTTCCTCTGATGGCTCCGTGAATAAAGCTAATTGTAGAAGTAAATATAAATAATATACATTGTGTGTTTTGTGACCCGAGGGACCCCTGGATCCCTGAAGTCTTCAAGGAGAAAAAGGTTTGAATCAGCAAAGAATAAATTGAAACATTCAAGTAATTCCTGTGGAATATTATAATTGTGCACTGTGGTATTTGTTTAGGGACAGTTTGTAAGTGATTTAGATCTAACTGATACTTTCAATAGTCCAATCAAATTTTTTGCAATATTTTTTTTTATTTTTTGGTAAAGGAAGACAACTAATATAAATATTAAATGCCAAAAAATCCTGAAAGATAAAAAAATGAAAAGCCTTAATTACATGGACTGCGTGAGCCTTTCAAATTAAACAAATAAGTTTACCTGGAAATTTTTTCGAGTGCAGAAGATGCAGGCAAAATGTTTCCTATTTGAAGGTTTTGGCAGAGGTGGCAGTGAAGGGTCTGCAGCAGGAGTGAAATATAAACCAGTCAGAAAGGGTCTTCAGGCCCAGAATTCATTACTTTTATCTGTCAGAAGAAGTCTTCACTAGGTAAACATTCAAGAAACAAATTATTTTGCATCTGTGTGACCAGTTTAAAGGGGATCAGGAGAATCTTCAAGCAGAAGCCTCGCTTTGCCTGTGCACATCAAAGCCACCGCTGCTGTGACTTCCTTAGCCTCAATCAGATCCCAGACAACAGCAGAGGACACAGCAGGAATTCCACCGTCTGCCATGTCACACCGCATACCCCAACTTATTAAAGCCTTCTCTAAAGAATGAGTGACTATATTTCATTTCCTCTCACAAGAGAACAGAAAGAGCAAACTCTGAGGGACTTCTGTGACACAGCTGAGTTATCCCTCTGTGCTGGGGGCAATCAGTTGCACCCATGAAGTGCTTTGGCCCCATAAGGAGAGTTATAGGAACAGGAAAAAGGTTCCCCTCCATGAATTATCTCAGGTGACCTAGCCAGGATTGATATATTCTCTCCCAGTCTGCACTGGCTGAGGACACTGAGAGCAGAGGTGTAAGGAATGCTTGGCACCCACTTCACCTTTCAGGTCTTTTTAAACAAACTCTCCCTCTTTCCAATTAATTTTCTATCTATCTGTGCAGAATTACCATATAAACTGGATGGAGCAGATGAAGGTCACAGCAGTCAGGACCTTTCACCTTTAGGCTACCAGTTTAAATCTCAGCTCAGGTCTCACCCAGTATAGCAAGCCTCATGTTCTTATGTAATGCAGAGCCACAAAGTACTTACCTAAATATAATCTGCTTTGAAATGCTGAAAAAAAGTGCAAAAAGCAGAATCTAAAAAAAAAATCTCAAAATCTTTGTAGTGAAGTGAGGTTCATCTGAGTCATTCTGTGGCTTACTCAACAAAATCTTGGTCCTGAACCAGACAGAACCCAGTTCAAAACCAGAAATTACACTTTTTTTTCCTTCTGACAAAATCCTCCCCCACTTTTCATAGAACCTCAAACTTTCACCAGGATCAGGTGTCAAACCACAGTCCAGTGTGGAATGAAAATCTGCAAAGGAAATGAATGTATTTGTTCTTGATGGGAATACACTTCTATTGCTAGAGGCATTTCAGGAGCCTGGGAGCACAGGGGCAGTTTCTTGATCAGTGGCTTCTGAACAGAATAATTAGTTACACTTGCTGATTGTGATAAACTGCAGGAGGACCTTGCGAGACTGGAAGATTGGACATCCAAATGGCAGATGGAAGATGCTAGGGATGTGCAGAGGGACGCCATATGTTGCATTCGGGATTCATATTTGTCGGGGGGCAGATACGTTGCATTCAGCAAGGGGGCCCTCGATACATTTATACGTTAATTCTTATTCATTTCCCGGCTAAAATTAAATTAACTACAACCCCCCACCCTCCTGACCCCCCCAAGACTTACCAAAACTCCCTGGTGGTCCAGCGGGGGTCCGGAAGCCATCTCCTGCACTAACACCCTTGGCTGCCGGTTTCAAAATGGCGCCGATAGCCTTTATCCTACTATGTCACAGGGGCTACCGGTGCCATTGGTCAGCTCCTGTCACATGGTAGGAGCAATGAATGGCCTGGGAGAGAACAAGGTGCATAAGCTGCCGGAGTATCGTCCTTGGACCTCCAGGATGTTCAATTCTACTAGAAGTCGATTCCGGGGTCGGTGGCATTTTTGACAATCAAGACCGGCCTCTCAAAAACCTCCTTCCTAACGGTCCTAGTCTTGGTCTCATTCCTTTCACAGTCGAACACCAGCTCGAGACAGCCTTCCTCAGGGGGCCTCTTCCAAGTCTTTCCAATGAAGAATTGCCAGCCCACTCTTCAACCCCTAGGATAGGGGGACATCTCTCCCTCTTCTACGAGGAGTAAGTCAAAATTACCTCAGACCGATGGGTTCTGGATATTCTACAGCACGGCTATGCTTTCAAATTTGCTCAATCCCTAAGGGACAGGTTTCTCTTCTCTCCCTGTGGCCCAGTGAAGAAACAACATGTAGTGCGTCAGACGCTTGACAGGCTCATGGACTTAGTGCCATCCTCCCTGTGCCCCTGAAGGAGCAAGGGTTAGGCCATTATTCCATCTACTTTGTAATCCCCAAAAAGGGAGACTCCTTCAGTCCAATCCTGGATCACAAAATGGTCAACAGGGCCCTTAGGATCCCACATTTCAGGATGGAGATGTTACGCTCCGTAATAGCGACGGTACACCCACAGAGAATTCCTAGCCTCCTTGGACTTGATGGAGGCTTATCTCCACATCCCCATCCTCAAGGAACATCAACGCTTCCTTCGCTTCAAAATCCACGGTCAACATTTTCAATTTCAGGCCCTACCCTTCAGCCTAGAGACCGCTCCTTGCACCTTCACGAAGGTCATGGTGGTGGTGGCAGCAGCCCTATGGAGGGAGGGGATTCTAGTCCACCCCTACCTGGACGACTGGCTCATTTGAGCGAAGTCCCTGGACCTTTGCCAGTGGGCGGTCGACAGAGTCATGCAGCTTCTCCACTCTCTCAAATGGGTTGTCAATTTTGCCAAGAGCAGCCTTACTTCCTCTCAGACACACAACTTCTTAGGAGCAAGATTCGAAACCAATTTGGGCAAAGTCTTCCTGCGTCAGGACCATGCTCAGTCACTTATCTCTCAGGTACAGTGCTTCCATTGCCTCTCACTCCCCACAGCATGGGACTATCTCTAGATCCTGGGCTCGATGGCTTCAACTATAGATTTGGTTCCTTGGGCCTTTGCGCATATGCGTCCTTTGCAGAAGGCATTACTGTCCTGCTGGAAGCCAGTGTCTCAGGAGTTCCAAGAACTCCTTCCTCTGCCAGAAGTTGCCAAGGACAGCCTGAGCTGGTGGCTCAGTCTGGATCACTTGCTGCAGGGAGTGGACCTGGAGATCCCACAGTGAGTTATCATCACCATGGATGCCAGCCTCTTTGGATAGGGAGCTGTGTGTCAAACGCAGTCAGCACAGGGACGATGGATGTCAGTGCAAGTAATGTGGCCGATCAATCATCTCGAAACCAGAGCGGTTCATCTTGCTTTGAAGCGTTTCTTCCCCCTATTTCATCGCCAAGCCGTCAATTCCACTAGGTAGCACACATCAACCTTCAAGGAGGAACAAAGAGCTGCCATGTCTCTTAGGAGATGGACAAGTTAATGGCATGGGCGGCACTTCACCTCTCCCACTTGGCAGCATCCCACATAGCAGGAGTGGACAATGTCCAAGCAGATTTCTTAAGCCATCAACACATAGATCCCAGAGAGTGGAAACTCTCCGAGAAAGCAGTGGCTCTCCGCCCGGTGGAGGACTCCCCATCTGGATCTGATGGCCATTCAAAATAATGTGAAGGCTTCACGCTTCTTCAGTTGCAGAAGGGAGCATGGCGCGGAAGGAGTGGATGCCCTAGTCCTCCCATGGCCACGAAACCTCCTACTTTACATGTTCCTGCCATGGCCCCTGGTGGGAAAGGTGCTTCAAAGAATAGAGATTCACCAAGGTCCTGTAATTCTAGTGGCACCGGAATGGACACAAAGACCGTGGTTTACAGACCAAGTCAACCTCACAGTGGACGGACCTCTCCACCTGGAACATCTTCCCAACCTTCTGTATCAGGGTCCTGTATTTTTTGACGGGGCAGATCGCTTCTGTCTTGCCTTTTGAGAGGCACAGGTTGAGGAGACGGAGCTACCCGGAGGATGTTATTTCGACCCTCCTGAAGGCTAGGAAGACTTCCACTTCCACCTTCTACGTGCAGGTGTGGAAAGTCTTTGAGGCCTGGTGTGAATCCACAGGTGTATCTCCATGTCGCACTTCAGTAGTCCAGATACTATCCTTCTTACATTGAGGCCTGGAGAAGGGGTTGGCATACAATTCCCTGTAGGTTCAGGTGGCAGCCCTTGGTTCCCTCATCCGTCACCTGGATGGAGCTCCTCTTTCGCCACATCCTGATATAGTCTGGTTTCTAAAGGAGTTCAAATTCTAGGTGGTCCTCCTTTCAAGCCACTGAGAAGAGCTAGCCTCAAAGACCTCACTCTGAAGACAGTTTTCTGGTGTCCATCTGTTCTGCCCGCTGGATCTCGGAGCTTCAAGTTTTGTCATGCAGGGAGCCTTCCCTCCATTTCACAGATTCGGGAGTATCCTTGAGCACAGTTCCATCTTTCCTGCCAAAGTTGGTCTCAGCCTTTCATTTGAATCAATCGGTGGAACTTCCATCTTTCCCTGATGAGGATCCCGGAAAACTTAGACGACTTGATGTCAAGTGAGTTCTAATTCAATATCTGGAGGTTACGAATGAATTCTGCCTATCAGACCATCTCTTTGTCCTGTGGAGCAGACCCAAAAGGGGGGGAACAAGGCTTCTAAAACCACAATTGCTCGCTAGTTAAAGGAAGCAATCTCTTCAGCATATGTTGGTGCTGATCAGCCACCTCCAAAGGGCATCAAGGCTCATTCGCTCTGTGCTCAAGCAGCTTCCTGGGCAGAAAGCCAGACAGTCTCACTGCAGGACATATGCAGAGCAGCTACCTGGAAATTGTTGCACACCTTTGCACCTCATTATCGCTTAAATCTCCAATCACCGAGTTTTGGCTCCTTTGGCGCTCAGGTCATTTGAGCAGGGCTATCTGGGGCCCACCCTACGTAGGGAAGCTTTGGTACATCCCACTGTCTGGACTGATCTGGGTACCTACAGGGAAAAGAAAATGATTCCTTACCTGTTAATTTTCGTTCCTGTAGTACCACGGATCAGTCCAGATGCCCACCCTAAGCGTAGATATGGCTTTTGGGATCGTCTGCACAGTACTTTTGAATATCAGCTTGAATGATTAACACTATGAAGACTGTTCGTGTATTGCCAATGGTTCCTTTTGCAAGTTTGTTCTCACTACAATTTCTAATCAAAATATTCTTGTACATAGTTACAGTCTGAGGCTGGTTTACTTGATTCAGTTCATGGTTTCTTCTTGCTTTGATATACTCAACACTGAAGGGACGCAGAGGGTGCTCCAGGCTATAAGAGAGTAGGGATGTGAATCGTGTCCTCGATCGTCTTAACGATCGATTTCGGCTGGGAGGGGGAGGGAATCGTATTGTTGCCGTTTGGGGGGGTAAAATATCGTGAAAAATCGTTAAAAATCGAAAAATCGAAAAATCGAAAAACCGGCACATTAAACCCCCTAAAACCCACCCCCGACCCTTTAAATTAAATCCCCCACCCTCCCGAACCCCCCCCCCAAATAACTTAAATAACCTGCGGGTCCAGCGGCGGTCCGGAATGGCAGCGGTCCGGAACGGGCTCCTGCTCCTCAATCTTGTCGTCTTCAGCCGGCGCCATTTTCCAAAATGGCGCCGAAAAATGGCGGCGGCCATAGACGAAAAAGATTGGACGGCAGGAGGTCCTTCCGGACCCCCGCTGGACTTTTGGCAAGTCTCGTGGGGGTCAGGAGGCCCCCCACAAGCTGGCCAAAGTTCCTGGAGGTCCAGCGGGGGTCAGGGAGCGATTTCCCGCCGCGAATCGTTTTCGTACGGAAAATGGCGCCGGCAGGAGATCGACTGCAGGAGGTCGTTCAGCGAGGCGCCGGAACCCTCGCTGAACGACCTCCTGCAGTCGATCTCCTGCCGGCGCCATTTTCCGTACGAAAACGATTCGCGGCGGGAAATCACTCCCTGACCCCCGCTGGACCTCCAGGAACTTTTGGCCAGCTTGTGGGGGGCCTCCTGACCCCCATGAGACTTGCCAAAAGTCCAGCGGGGGTCCGGAAGGACCTCCTGCCGTCCAATCTTTTTCGTCTATGGCCGCCGCCATTTTTCGGCGCCATTTTGGAAAATGGCGCTGGCTGAAGACGACAAGATTGAGGAGCAGGAGCCCGTTCCGGACCGCTGCCGTTCCGGACCGCCGCTGGACCCGCAGGTTATTTAAGTTATTTGGGGGGGGGGTTCGGGAGGGTGGGGGATTTAATTTAAAGGGTCGGGGGTGGGTTTTAGGGGGTTTTAGTGTGCCGGCTCACGATTCTAACGATTTATAACGATAAATCGTTAGAATCTGTATTGTATTGTGTTCCATAACGGTTTAAGACGATATTAAAATTATCGGACGATAATTTTAATCGTCCTAAAACGATTCACATCCCTATAGAGAGCATCCTTCAAGCTTTTCTCTGACTCCATCTGCTGGAAGGGAGACACAACCCCCTCTGTCTGGACTGATCTGTGGTACCACAGGAATGAAAATGAGCAGGTAAGGAATAATTTTCTTTTACATATGTAAAACCCAATTTTGAGTGTGTAAATGCTTTTTAAAATCAGGCGATATGTGTTTTAATATTTTTTTTACATAATCCAAACACATCCCCAGGGAACTCTGTTTTATATACTTACATGACAATTTTAAAACTTTATTCAAAGGCACACAATTGTATCAGCTAATTACAGTTATCTCTTCTGTTTTAATATAATCAAGATAGAAATTGTTTTCTTAATAAAACCATTTTTTCTCCAAGACATTTTTAAGGGCTTTTTTTACATCATTGTTTCTGAGGCTGTAGATCATGGGATTGACCATGGGTATTACCATTGTGTATACCACAGAAAGCACACGGTTTGTGTTCCCAGAGTAATGGGAAGTTGGGATTACATAAATGAAGATAAGAGTCCCAAAAAATAAAGTCACAGTGATAAAGTGAGAAGCACATGTGGAGAAAGCCTTGTGTCTGCCCTCTGAGGAGCGGATTCTCAGGATAGCAGAAATAATATAAATGTAAGAGACACATATTGCTGTAACAGTAACAGCGCCAACAATGCCACCAAAAGTATTCAGCACCACCTGATTGTAGAAGGTGTCTGAGCAGGAGAGCTTTAACAGTGGAGTGACATCGCAATAGAAATGATGGATCACATTGGAGCCACAGAAGGTCATGGAGAAGACATTACCAGTATGTATAGAAGAATATACCAAGCTAACTATGTATGTACTCATTACTAGCTGGAGACAGACTCTCTTAGTCATAACCACAGTATAAAGTAAGGGGTTGCATATCGCCACATAACGATCATAAGCCATCACAACCAGCAGAAAACTCTCTTCAGTTGCCAGGGTTCCAAAAATGTAGAGTTGTGTAGCGCATTCAAGCAGGGAGATGTTTTTTTTCTCCACTTTGAAGGTGATTAATGCCTTTGGGTAGATAGTTGAGGAATAACAAAGATCTACAAATGATAAGTTATTGAGGAAATAGTACATGGGTGTGTGAAGGTGAGGATCAATCCTAATTATGGTTATGATGCTGATGTTTCCCAGTAGTGTGAGAACATACATGATCAAAAACACAATGAAGAGTAAACCCTTTAGCTTGGTAAGATCAGAAAATCCTAACAGGATGAACTCGGTCACAGAAGTTTGGTTTTTGCCTTCCATTTTCCCAAGGAAAGAGAGCTGGACATGTGCTGCTGGGATAAGAGAGAAAGAAAAATCTGAAATTAATCCCACATTCATTAAAGAAAATACGAGTCAAGGGCCAAATCTGTTTTCAGAGTACCTTAAATCCATTTAACTAACTTTTTTCTTCCAGTCCCTACTCTGGCACACCTAATGTATGATCAATTTCTGTACAATTTGCACGAGCATCGGTGTCCCTTTCATCAATGGTGGCAAAGCATGAGCGTGTTAGGGCTGAGGTACTCACAGGGAATAATTTCCCAACTGCCCACCTAAACTAGATGGCAGGCATGTGCAAGTTTCTCCAGCTTTTATAGGAAAAGTTTGTGAATCATGTTCGCATAAATGCATGCTTTCCCTGCTTGAAAAGTATCCTAACAAAACTAAACACACACATGATTACATCCGATAAATTGTGTGCAGAAACGTTTGGAGTCATATTGAGCGCACAATTTTGAAAATGCAAACCCCCTCCCCAGTTCTGACCCCAGAAAATCCTCCACTCAGTCTGGGTAAACTAATGTGCAAATCATAATATGTGCCTAACTTTAACTGTATATTGGGTGGGCAAATTTATGACTGGCAAGTTCCAGGAATATAAGTAACAATGATTTACCCATGGAAATGCTTTGGAAAATTATCCTCATAGCAACAGAGTAACACAGAGGTCAATATTTAGTTAAAGGCTGGGAAGCAAACATATCTAGTAACACTTAAACATCTAATTTTTTCTGGTAATTCAGTGGGACATAACACACAAGCCTTCCCCTCAATATATGTGATCACATTTATCTGGGTAAATTTACACTTGCTATTTTTCTGACCATACACGTGCACAAAGCTTTACCTGGAGAGCCCTGAATATGTGCGCTCACAGGCTAAAATTTAACCCCATCCCTGTAACTCCTCTACTCATGTCTCGTTTTGTGCACATAAAAAGTGATGGGCACAAAATGTATGCATTAGGAAGGGGAAAATATTGAAAGCTTATTTTTTGTGCATGTAACTTAAAAAGCCATCCATGCAAAGGCTTTCAATATTTAGGAAGGGGGAGGGAACAGGGAAAGCCATTGGGGCTCCCCTAGGTCTCGGCGCACGCAAGGTACACAAGTGTACACCCCCTTGCGCGTGCCGACCACGGATTTTATAACATGCGCATGGCTGCTCGCGCATGTTATAAAATCGGGTGTAGAATTGTGCGCACCGGGTTGCGCGCACAAATCTACGCCTGCGTGTAAGTTTTAAAATCTGTCCCATGATGTTTCTGCATTTTTATGAAATACGCTTAATGTACCTGGAAACATATGTGCATTTGTAAGGCTTATGTGTGAATTCAAATAATTTATTGAGCCAACTTATATAAATGCATTGAACACATGTACTTTACTAACCTATTTTAAAAATATACATGCGTAGATTTTACACGTTCAAATAAAATGACATACTCATGAAAGTCATGTAAGTCAATGTGTTTTAAAACATGCATGAAATTACCAGTTTTATCAATTATTTTACCAGTTCACCCTGTACTTTTATAGCTCATCAAGACCCTTCTGGTTCTTCAGCCTGAACTCTCCCAGTTCACCCAGACCTCCCACCCAGACAATTGTACATAATTATTACTACTTACACTGGATAATTGCAGGTGTAAACCTACACAAGTGAGTGCACATACTTGTCTTTTAAAATAGTGACTTTCCTGTGTAAATGTTGACCCCACCCCAGAAAATCTATTTACAAGCCCAGTATCCTGTTTCCAACAGTGTTCAAACAAAATCACAATTTAAGATATATTCAGCAAGGCTGCGCTACTGAATAAGTTGGCTATTTTAGTTGTATGAGTGCCCCAGGAAATGCTACAGGGCTAGAGACAGGCAGAGGCAGTGCCATCGAGAAAGAAGAAGTTAAGGCTGCCTGTTCCTACCATTAACTTTAATTCTAAGCTGCAGGGCTTGAAGAAAACCGAGTCACTGCAAGATTGCATTGGGAATGACAGTGATTGAGAACATAAATCTGCCATACTGAGTCAGACCAAGGGTCCATCAAGCCCAGCATCCTGCTTCCAACAGTGGCCAATCCAAGTCACAAGTACTTGGTAAGTACCCAAACATTAAATACATATCAAGTTACTATTGCTTATTAATTAATAGCAGTTTATGGATTTTTCCTCTAGGAACTTATTCAAACTTTTCTTTAACCCAGTTATACTAACTGCTGAAACCACATCCTCTGGCAATGAATTCTAAAACTTAACTATGTGCTGAGTGAAAAATAATTTTCTTTGATTTGTTTTAAATAAGCTACTTGCTAACTTCATGGAGTGCCCCTTAGTCCTTCTATTATCTGAGAGAGTAAATAACCAATTTACATTAACTTGTTCAAGTCCTTTCATGATTTTGTATACGTCTATCATATCCCCCCTCAGTCATCTCTTCTCCAAACTGAACAGCCCTAACTTCCTTAGCCTTTCCTCATAGGGCAGCCATTCCATGCCCCTTATCATTTTGGTCGCCTTCTCTGCACTTTCTTCAGTGCAACTGTATCTTTTTTGAGATGCAGCAACTGAATTGCACACAGTATTCAAGAGGCGGTCTCTCCATGGAGTGATACAGAGGCATTATTTTGCTTCACTTATATATGCATCACTTTCAATGCATATCCAGCATAGCTCTCTGCTTCAACGGCAGGGGAGAAGTAAAACTAATACTTCACGCATATCCAGCATAGCTCTCTGCTTCAATGGCAGGGGAGAAGTAAAACTAATACTTCATGCATATCCAGCATAGCTCTCTGCTTCAACAGCAGGGGAGAAGAAAAACTGATACTTCAGGCATATCCAGCATAGCTCTCTGCTTCAACGGCAGGGGAGAAGAAAAACTGATACTTCACACATATCCAGCATAACTCTCTGCTTCAACAGCAGGGGAGAAGAAAAACAACCAATAAGGGCTGAATAACATAGTCTGGGTAAACAAATAAGCAGGGTGTAGCTTGCTTATTGCGGCGGTTACTACCCCTACTACCCCTAACTAATCAAGCTTGATATTTCACTTGGATGCAGCTCCATCACTGCTCTCTACATTAATGGTGGGGGTGGAAGGGAAATAGAACCAAAGGTTACTAAGAGCCAAGAGAACAGATATAAGTCTGAGAAAAAGAAGTGTGAAGCTTGCTGGGCAGACTGGATGGGCCGATTGGTCTTCTTCTGCCGTCATTTCTATGTTTCTATGTTTCTATATTATGACATCCATCATTTTATTTGCAGTGAGGAGGACCGGAAGGCTCATCTGCATACTGCTCCCTGCATCCCCCAGGAGACGAGTCCAGTGGTCACTGCAAGCGATCCAGGGATTGAATTCCACAGCCCCAGCTTCCAGAGGCCCCTAACCCTTTGCAGTAGAGGAGGACCGGAAGGCTCATCTGCTGGTGCGCGAATCTCAAACCCTTCCATTAACTGAGTGAAGATTAATTTAAAGGTAGTTGAAGAAGATTGGTAAGTATAGTTTTCAGAAACTTTTGGGCTACAAAAGTTTGGTGAAAAGTGAAATTAGGGGATATATTCTTTAGAGTTTGTGTGTGTCTGAGGTAATAAGCAAGGCAGAGATAGTTAATTTTAGTGTCTGTCTTTCCACCCACTCAACCCTTGATTTTTAGGTATGAGACACTTTATTATCTAAATCATACTATTCTACCAGCCCTTATTGAAAGCTTAATCATCCCCTTGTAGGACACTAGCTGATTAATTAGTAAATTCATCTATAAATTTAAAGTACTATCATTACAACTCCCTTAGTATCCTAAACTTAACTAGGAACTCAATAAAACCAAGATGAAGGCAGCAGCCCAGCAGCAAGAGGGGGGCTTTCCAGTCTTTTGCATTGAGTGTCAGATGAATCCAACTGGGACCAGTAGTAGGTAGATAAATCAAGTGAACTCGTTGCCAAGTTGCCAGCTGTCTGGGCAGGTGAGTTTAAATATCGGAGTTGAGTGACGTCATCTGTTGGGGATGCCCCTGAGGTTCCGTCATGACGTGGTTAAAGCAGGTCGGGGAGCGCACGCGCGTGCCTATGGAACCCCGAGGGTAAGATGGCAGTCGGCAGCATTCACGCTGCTCTGGTAGGCCCAGGAACAGAGGCTGTGAGGTCGGTGGTAGCCGGCAAAGGCCGTGAGTTTGCCCAACGGAGCCAAGGTAGCAAAAAGATAGGTGAACAGAAGTGGTCGTAGCCATCTGCGGTCGTGGAGCGTAACACCCAATGGCTTTGTCCACTTTCAGTTTTCCTAGCTCTTCCCATACATTCTCTTCTGTAAACGGAGTTTCATCTACTCCACTATCCTCCAGTTTCTTGTTAACTAGCAATGGTCCTTCTCCAGGGTCCTCTTTAGTGAACACCGAACTGAAGTATTCATTTAATATTTCTGCCATTTCTTCATCTCTCTCCACACATTGATCCTTTTCACCTTTCAATTTCCCTATACCACTTGGGACTTTTCTCCTTTCTCTGATGTATCTGAAAAATGTATTGACACCTCGCTTTACCTCTTTGGCAATCCTTTCTTCTGCTTGACTTTTTGCCATCTTGATTACTTTCTTCATCTCCTTCAGTTTCACCAGATATTCTTCCTTGTGATCCCTCCCTTTGGGATCCTTTATATTTCTGAACGCTGTTCTTTTTAGCTTTATTTTATCTGCCACCTCCTTTGAGAACAGATAGGTTTCATTTTTCTCTTGCTTTTCTTTACTTTTTCTAACATATAGATTAGTTGCCTTGGTAATTGTTCCTTTTAGTTTGGCCCACTGTTGTTCTACATCTCTTCATGTTCTCCCAGCCTTCTATTCTTCTTCCTCCAGGTACTTTCCCATGTCAACAAAGTCCATGTTTTTGAACTGCAAAACTCGGATCTTTGTGCGACTTCTCCATATCCTATTTGTGATATGAAACCATACCATTTGAGATCACTGGTGCTGAGGTGGGCTCCCACCTGGACATTAGAGTCGTTATCTCCATTAGTGAGCACTAAATCGAGTATAGCTCCTTCCCTCGTGGGTTCCATTACCATTTGTTTGAAGAGAGACCCTTTCAGGGCATCCACTATCTACTACTGTTAGATTCTGCAGAAGGGATTCTCCAGTCTACATCTGGCAGATTAAAATCTCCAACAATCACCACTTCTCCCTTCTTTCCCATCTTTTGGATGTCTTCAATCAGATCTCTGTCAAGTTCTTCCATTTGATTTGGAGGCCTGTAAACCACTCCAATAAAAATGGATCTTTTTTTAGGACGGCCCATAGTGTTTCTTCTTTGCCCCATCTTCCTTGCAGCTCAGATGCTTGGATATTGTTTTTGACATAAAGAGCCACTCCTCCCCCTTTTCTGTCCTTAAAAAGTTATAGCTTGGTATGGCCATATCCCAATCATGAGATTCTGTGAACCACGTCTCCATGACAGCAACAATATCCAAGTCTGCCTCCCCCATTAGGGCTTGCAGATCTGGGATTTTATTGCCCAAACGATGAGCAGTTGTGCCCATAGCTTTCCAGCTTTTCTCATTCAGTTACTGCTTTTCTTGTATTCCTTGTTAGGATTTGTGGGTATGTGGGCCCTGGGCCGAGGTGAGAGATGGTACCATCCACAGGGAGGAGCCCCGTCAGCTTCACCATCGGGAGTCAAGGTCTCAGCTGCAGGGTGCGTAGAACAGCAGGTACTGGAGAGAGTGCAGAGAGAGAGCAACACTGCCCGTGGAGCAGGAGTGTAGCAGGAAAGTCACACAGACATAGAGGTGCCATGGAGTCTTGTGAAGTGGGCTAAACCCAGAGAAGATTCCTCTGTAGAGATGATCCAGCAATGATCCGCAGAGCGGGGTACACCGATGAGGGTTCTTCAGTAGAGATGATACGGCAATGGTCCGCAAGCGGAGCACTCACTGTAGAAGTAGCTATGGTTCCAGAGGAAGCCCCGGGAAATGGGGGAGGCAGCAGTCTTAGGCGCAAGGCCCTCTGAGGAGCGGATAGCCAGAAACGAGGAGAGGGCCCCTGAGGAGCGGGTACCCGGAACGTCTCACACTGAGGAAGCAGGAGCTGAAACGGGAAGTCCGTAGTGAGTGAAGCGGATTCAGCAATGAGGGAACTTGTTGTCAAGTCGTAGGCAGACAGGGCCAGCTGGCTTAAGAGTCCATGATGAATGAAGTCATCCGGGTGAGCTTGAGATGCCCCTGAGTTTCCCGCCAAGACATGCATAAGACTGGCCCGAGAGCGCGCGCGCCTAAGGAACTCTGAGAGAAGATGATGATCGGCAGCATCCACGCCGTCCAGGGTGGCCCGGTGACAGGGGCAGGAAGGCCGGCAATAGCTGGCAGAGGCCACAAGTTTGCCCAACGAAGTCAGTGCAGTGAGACAAGAGGTGAGCAACAGTGGTCGCAGCCGTCTGCGGCCGATGGGCGTAACACTCCTATCATTCCAACAACCATTTAATCTAAATATTATAAGGAGTAAATTCCAAATAGGAACCAAAAGAGAAGAAAATGGCACAAAACCTTGTAAGACATCAAGATACAATGTCTACCAGCACAGATCACAGAATACTACAACTACCCACATGGGAAAGATGTTCAGAATAAGAGGTTCACATTCATGCTTTTCTATGAACATTGTGGACATGATCAAATGTAAAGAAGGATGCTACATTGGTGAAACTAGCCAGAAATTAAGGACAAGAATCTGTCTTCAAAGATAATATATAACAGAGAAAAAATAGAATGACAGCCCAGTAGGTAAGCACTTTTAAAGGAGGATCATCCCTTAACAACCTCACAATCAGGATACTAAAGGATTATTTAGGAATACATTTTTTTCTTTAGGATGATCATCAAACCCTTTGAAAGAAATAATAAAAGGACTTAATAAGGACATTAGCTTTCTTACCCATAATCAGCTATAGGAAAAGTGGTACAGGATAAGAGATATCTGATCAATGCAGGAAATTTCTCTTTATAAAGCAGTCCCATGTATACAAAGCACAATGGACCAAGTACATCTCTGCAATCTATAAAAATTACTAAGGAGGTGGGTTTACTAAGGTTTTTCTGCTGCTCATGTGTGCAAGGGACCCTACCCCGCAACACTCCTCTAGCTACAAAAAGCATTACACGAATACAGACTATCTACACTCAAACACAAACGTGACTTCTACTCAAAAAAAATCCATGACTATAAATTCAACCCCAAAGTGCTTTTCTCCTATGTCGCCAGGCCTCACCACCCCCATCCCTCCTACCATACCAGACTCTGAGGCAGCCGCCAAATGTGAGGGAAACTGGCCATCTACTTCCAGAGTAAAATTGCCAACCTCCTCTCCAGATTTCCGTTCTCCAATCTCTGTGCCCCCACCACCCTTACTCCTATCCCGCCTCATCCCAACCCACAATGGCCACTACTTGACTTCACTTCCTCTAAGGAAATCATTAGCCTCCTTCGTAAACTTAAGCCAAGCTTCTCACCCCTAGCGACACCATCCCCACCAAAGCGCTAATAGCCATCCCAAACAGCATAACTAGAGCCATAGCAGACATTATCAACTGCTCCCTCACCCATGGATGGTCCCAGACTCACTTAAGCACGCTGTCGTCAAACCCCTTCTTAAAAAACCCTCCCTAGACCCTAAAGACCCCTCCAATTTCCGCCCCATCTCCAACCTCCCTCTTATTTCCAAGCTAATGGAAAAAGTTGTTAATTCGCAACTGATGGATTACCTTGAAGATCACGCTATCCTCCATGTTTCCCAATTTGGCTTCAGAAAACATTTTAATACCAAATCCCTACTCCTCTCCCTAGCCGACTACCTCCTCAGAGGTCTGGGCCAAGGCCACAGCTACCTCCTTGCCCTCCTTGACATTTCGGCGGCTTTTGATACCATCAGCCACCACCGCCTCCTGACACGGCTAGAAAGCATCGGCATCTCAGGAATAGCTCTCGCCTGGTTCAAATCCTATCTTTCAAACAGAAAGTTCTCTGTCAAAATTGGAAACAACCTCTCTGCTTCACACCCTTTACAACAAGGAGTCCCGCAAGGCTCATCTCTTTCCTCAACCCTCTTCAATATTTATATCACCCCCCTCTGCCAGCTCCTCCACTGACCTTAAAACTCAAATTCTATCTCTATGCTGATGATGTTCAGATCATCATTCCCATTCATAGCTCTATATCTGACGCCCTGGAGCACTGGGAAAATTGCCTTGCAGCCATCAACTCCCTCCTCACCAACCTTCAGCTTGCCCCTCAACGCAAACAAAACGGAACTCCTCCACATCTCCTCGCAACCGCCTGACCTCATACCTAATGACCCTAAACTTAACCTCCCTCTCAGGTCAACCAGCTGTTAGGGACCTCGGAGTTCTCCTTGATCCCAACCTTAGCATGAAACCACAAATCAAATCTATCCTCAAAGCAGGCTTCTTCAAACTCAACGTTCTTAAGAAACTCCGACCCCTGCTGTACACCCAAGATCTCCGCACAGTGATCCAAGCCACCCTTACCTCCAAACTGGACTATTGTAATGCCCTCCTCCTAGGGCTCCCCTTATCTTCAATAAAACCCCTTCAACTTTTGCAAAATGCCACTGCAAGGCTCATTACCAACACACGCATACATGAACATATTACCCCTGTCCTCAAGGATCTACATTGGCTTCCCATCCTTTTCCGTATACACTACAAGACCCTGACCATAGTACACAAATCTATCCACACACACAACTCCAACTGGCTTGACCTCCCTTTCACTGCGCCCCTGTCCTCCCGAGCCACAGATCTTGCCAACAAGGTAATCTACATGTACCGTCCTTGAAGGCAGCTCATCTCTCATCCACCCGTGACCGCTCCATATCCATTGCCGGCCCCGCCCTCTGGAACTCCCTACCCATCCACTTGCCGCCTTGAACCCTGCGCCATCAAATTCAAAAAGAAACTAAAAACATTCCTGTTCAACCAAGCCTACACAGAATAGACCCTCCCTTCCCTCTATTGCTCATACCCCCTAGGTGACCGCCCTTTTCCTTATATTAAGGAATCTAATCACAATGTACATTGTTGTCTTCTTGTTATGACCTCTTGTTGATTTCTTGTTGTTTAATCTATTTTCCCTACTGCTCTAGGTTAACCCCCTGCCCAGTTCGCCTCCCCTGTTGAAATGTACTTCTAAATCTTTTGTTATATGTGAAACCGGTATGATGTCCCCACTAATACCGGTATATAAAAGTTTCTAAATAAATAAATAAATAAAGGGACAAAAATAATAATCAGGTAATAAATATTACTTACTCTGTATAAAAAAACCATACAGCTCAAGAGCATGTACACTTAAGACGTTATATTACTAGAACCATATTTGTTAAAATTTTTAAAGAAATTTTCAATAGCAAATTTTCAAATTCATGACCAGATGTACAAAGGGTTTCTCTTATGGACAAAGAATAATTTTTAAACAGCCCAATAACAGTAAAGTCTTCACATGCATTGTGCACACAAACTTTAGTGCATTTTTACAAAATGAAATTACATGTGTAAATTTGCTTTGAAAATTGGACTGAGTACATGTGCACATTCCCTCCACGTCAGAAGGCATTACTTACATGTACACACATGGATGTGAGGGCTGACTCTCCACACCCTGGAACCCCTATGCTCAGTTTGTAACCTGGTTCCATGCACATTCAGCCCTGCTCTTTCTGCGTGTATAAACCTGGTATTAAACCAGTAAAAGGATTTGAAGATTCAGCCCAAAATGGAAAAAAAAATCTTTTTGTATATCTGGCTCCAGTTTGTAACTTTTCTATTCAGTCATTTGTGAGATCAAATATTTTAAAAGCTAATACAATTTAACTGAATTAAGAATGGAGCTTTCATAAGTCAAAATAACTCTCTTATTATTTAGATTTTTTGTTAATTTAGAGAATTTCTAAAAATAATACTGATAGTTTTTCTAATTTTAGATAAATATTCATACACAATACAATTGTATTAGTAAGTATATTTTATGTTTTCTCTTCCAAAAGCTTCTCTATGAAACTGGATTAAAGTTTTAAATAAGGTTTTATTAAGGTCAGGTTTGAAATTCCTTGAAAGTCAGTTTCATTTATCCCAAAATTATATAGGCTAGAAAACTGTTTGCCCTGCTAATAGGATTTAGTTTTTTGGGTTTTTGAAGTTTAAAAAGTTCAGATATTATGACATAGGAACTATCTGATTCAAGACAAATTTAAATGTATGAAATTTTAGATCATTGAATAAAAGTGCTTTTTTACTACAAAAAATGTTAACATTGTAAAATAGAAACATGGTGACAGAAAAAAGTCTATAACCTAACCCCCTACCTAGTCTCTCCACCCACAAAGCATCTCAGTCCTACAATCCCTGCCACTCCCTCAGAGATCCTTGGTGTTTATCCTATCCTTTCTTGAATTTGGATACTGTGCTTCTCGCTTTCACCTCCACTGGTAGGCGATTCCATGCATTAACCTTCCTATCTTTAAAGAACCTTCAGCACTTTGTTATCTCAAAAGTAGTTAAATGACTTTATCATCTCTCTCTCTACCCTGCCTTTCCTCTAAGGTATATATGTTTAGAATTTTGAAAAATTTCCCAAAGACCACTGACCATTTCAGTAGCCGTGCTCTGGACTAGCTGCATCCTGTTTATATCCTTTTGAAAGTGCGGTGTACTGAATTCTAAATGAGGATGCACCAGGGACTTATAGCATTGCATTTTTTATGTAGAGTGTATTCTGTATGAAATTTTGTTCATTCTTCATATAAAATATCAGAATATTGCAATTTTAAACCAAACATTTTGATCTAAACCCTTTTTTTTAATTTAAGTTTTTTATTAAAGTTTTAAGCAAAAAACTTGCACAACTGTATACAGGCTTTCCAACATATTGAGATACAAGCGTGCAAAGTTGTTAACATGTCCCCTTCCTGTCCCTGCACCATTGGAACTGGTGATTGTTGATTATTCATTGCAAATAAATGGATGAATACAAAATAGTTATCATGATTTGAAATGAACAAACACAAATCTAAGAGTTTGGATAGGTAGAAATAGGCTGCCTCCTAAGGATAGGTCCCTCTTGTTTTTAGGAAAATGTAGAATTCCTGATTAGGCAACGGAAATATTACATTTCTTGTAGAGGTTGAAGGACAGGACAAGTTCTAGGGCTAAGCAAGTTTGAACTAATGAAATTTGCTGCCAGGCTGATCGCAATAGAATAAGAGGATTACCCTGAGAGGGTCAATATTCATCTGCGGGCTGTCTGGGTAAGGTATCCAGATACATTTACCAGGGTAACATAAACCAGAGCTGCTGAATAAACCCAGGCAAACCCAAAAGTGACTTGCAGGCCATGGGTACAAAGGACATCCTGGGCCAGGAAGCTCCTGGCATTCTCCAAAAATTGTTAAGGACTTATTGGGACAAAAGATTAGGAAATCAGGCAATAAATCCTGTATTAAAAATCATAAAAATCAAGAAACGTTTTCCAGGTAAGTTTAGAACTGACTTGTGTGACAAGTAAAGTTATTTGGATAACTTCCTGGATGCTTCTGAATATCAGAGTTATCTGAGTATGTTTATTATCTGAATATCTGGCTAACTTCCTGGATGTCTCTGAATATCAGAGTTATCTGAGTATGTTTATTATCTGAATATCTGGCTAACTTCCTGGATGTCTCTGAATATCAGAGTTATCTGAGTATGTTTATTATCTGAATATCTGGCTAACTTCCTGGATGTCTCTGAATATCAGAGTTATCTGAGTATGTTTATTATCTGAATATCTGGCTAACTTCCTGGATGTCTCTGAATATCAGAGTTATCTGAGTATGTTTATTATCTGAATATCTGGCTAACTTCCTGGATGTCTCTGAATATCAGAGTTATCTGAGTATGTTTATTATCTGAATATCTGGCTAACTTCCTGGATGTCTCTGAATATCAGAGTTATCTGAGTATGTTTATTATCTGAATATCTGGCTAACTTCCTGGATGCTTCTGAATATCAGAGTTATCTGAGTATGTTTATTATCTGAATATCTGGCTAACTTCCTGGATGCTTCTGAATATCAGAGTTATCTGAGTATGTTTATTATCTGAATATCTGGCTAACTTCCTGGATGTCTCTGAATATCAGAGTTATCTGAGTATGTTTATTATCTGAATATCTGGCTAACTTCCTGGATGTCTCTGAATATCAGAGTTATCTGAGTATGTTTATTATCTGAATATCTGGATAACTTCCTGGATGTCTCTGAATATCAGAGTTATCTGAGTATGTTTATTATCTGAATATCTGGCTAAACTTCTCCTGCCTTGAAATGCCCCTGCTTTATATGGTGAGCTTTAATCAGATGAAAACTTGCCTGGATAAATTGGACACGGTCTTCACAGCAGGATTTAGAAATGAAAACATATCCAAACTAAGGAGGAATCAGAGTCATACGCAGAGCTGTACTTCAGGGTTTTTTTTTTTATTAGCCCTGTGTTCCCTAACAATAAATAAATAAATAAACCTCACACATTCATCCTGCAGGTGAGCACCAACACCTTGTTTTCCAAAAGGAAAGCACTGGTCATACAGGGAACCATGTTCTGGAAAGCATGGGGGAGGGGACATCTTTAATATGCAGTGACACTGCAGCACCCTGACCCATATCCTGGTCACTTTCATCAGCTCTGTCTAATCCCAGCAATGCAATCCTTACCTGTACCAGGAGGAACTGGAGCTTTCTTTCCTCTGATGGCTCTGTGAATAAAGCTAATTGTATAAGTAAATATAAATAATATACATTGTGTGTTTTGTGACACGAGAGACCCCTGGATCCCTGAAGTATTCCAAGGAGAAAAAGTTTTCAATCAGCAAAGAATAAATTGAAACATTCAAGTAAATACCTGTGGAATATTGTAATTGTGTACTGTGGTATTTGTTTAGGGACAATTTGTAACTGATTTAGATCTAACTGATACAATAAAATATTTTGCTATTATTATTATTTTTTTCTTAAATACCTACATTACCTGAATATAATCCAAATTGAAGTGGCTGAAGGTGGAATATAAATCTGCTGGCACTAACTTTCAAAAAGGAGATAGACCAGCTTTTAAACTATAACAAGGGGGAAAGCCAGGATACTAATGAAATAGGAGAGTTAGGCATCCCAATAGAGAGGTTCCATTAAAAGCAAATGTAGTTTCATATGCCTGTATGTAAAAGATCACCAAAGTTAATGATTTCTGAATTATCCCAAACAACTGAAAAGCAGGTTGTTAAAACAAGCAAAAAACACACTTTGAAATGTCTGTATGCCAATGCCAGAAGTCTAAGAAGTAAGATGGGAGAGTTAGAGTGTATAGCAGCAAATGATGAGATTGACATAATTGGCATCACAGAGACTTGGTGGAAGGAGGATAACCAATGGGACAGTGCTATATCAGGGTACAAATTATATCACAATGATAGGGAGGATCAACTTGATAGGGGTGTGGCACTTTATGTCTGGCAGGGTATAGAGTCCAAAAATTAATAAAGAACCAAAGCACTTGTTTTGTCAATCAAAACGTATACAACCAAAAAAACAAGTATCTTGTAGTGTAAACCGTATCTTCAATGTGCTATCATCAAACAAATTTTCAAAAGAATGTATTGTGTTTTACTTTGAATTTGTAACCGCATCAGCAGAGCCAGACAACGGCAGTGAATACACTTGCCGTCCGGACTACTCGTCATTTGCGGCAAGGTGGTAAATCAACTGTCTTTGTATCAGCTAGGTGTAACTGCAAAATGCCTTCAAGTCCCGTTTAGAAATACTTTGCATCATATGCCCCGAAATGTCAAACAATGACACCCGACAACGGCCGGTGTTTCGCGATGAAAATCGCTTCCTCAGGAGTAATTTATGTAAACATTATCACGGCAGATGCTATAGAGACATTTGTTATACATAGGCAAGACCAAACGAGCACTCAAGACCAGGCTCATTGAGCACCGGTCATGCATTTCAACAGGCCGGTTATCTGCTCCATTAACTCCCCACTGTATGGCTTTTCAACATACTTTTGAACATCTGAAGGTTTGTGTATTGGAAACAATTATCTCCTAATTGGAGAGGAGGTAATTTTGACAGCCGCCCTCTTACGTGCAGAACAGCGATGGATTCACCGTCTGCAAACAGTAGAGCCTGATGGGCTCAACTCCGCATTAGAATTACAAGTCTTTCTGTGAATGACTATGATCTCTCTTTTTTGACAGCCTTGAATATCCAGCATAGCGATTTGCAGAGCCGTCAGGCTCATTATGTGATTAACATCGTTGCATTCACAAATTAGTTTTCATTAAGACCGCTGTTTGACGGCAGCACCGTGATGACGTCATCATGTGCAGGAAAGCGCGGGCTTTTTAAGATTTAAGGCGTCCAGGGTTCTTCTGTCCCGAGTTGCTGAATAAACTTCAGAGACATTCGTGTCCATCGGAAAGGTCTGTGATTGCTGCACTCATGCAAAGCTAAGTATGCACTTTGATTCTATCAGCTTGTCAAATTCGTTTATTGTCCTATTTGTCTCTATAGCATCTGCCATGATAATGTTTACATAAATTACTCCTGAGGAAGCGATTTTCATCGCGAAACACCGGCCGTTGTCGGGTGTCATTGTTTGACATTTCGGGGCATATGATGCAAAGTATTTGCAGTTACACCTAGCTGATACAAAGACAGTTGATTTACCACCTTGCCGCAAATGACGAGTAGTCCGGACGGCAAGTGTATTCACTGCCGTTGTCTGGCTTGCTGATGCGGTTACAAATTCAAAGTAAAACACAATACATTCTTTGAAAATTTGTTTGATGATAGCACATTGAAGATACGGTTTACACTACAAGATACTTGTTTTTTTGGTTGTATACATAGGGTATAGAGTCCAACAGGATAAAGATCATACAAGAGAGTAAATGCTCAGTAGAATCTATATGGGTAGAAAAAATCCCATGTGTGCTGGGTAAGAGTATAGTGATAGGAGTATACTACCGTCCACCTGGACAAAATGGTCAGACAGGGGGCATCTGAACAATATCAACATCGGAGTATTTGCCTAAGATAGAGCATTGTAAGATTTGCCTAAGATAGAGCAATGTAAGATTGTTTTTGCTCTATCTTAGGCAAATACTCCGATGTTGATATTGTTCAGATGCCCCCAAGGAAGCTTGTTTTGCGAAACACCGGCCATGTAGGGCTGTGTTTATACCTTGCATTGAGAGATTGCTTATCAATTCTTCTTCACATTGTCAACGGAGTTGAGTGTCTATCAAAGACTGTTTTGAAAGTCTTCTGACTGACTTTTTAACTTCACGATAAAATTTAAAAATTTTTTTCAAAAATTCAAAAAATTATTTTTTCAATTAATAAAATTACATTTTTTAGTGATGGTGAATGATTAGAGGACCGGTTGGGTTTTGGGTTAAAATCACAACGTCTGGCTTGATGACACCGTCACTTAGGTTATAATTTAAATCTTATTCGGTTGCCCTTGTTACTGACAGATTTCAAATACCCCAATATTGACTGGGTAAATGTAACTTCAGGACTTGCTAGAGACATAAAGTTCCTGGATGTAATAAATGATTGCTTCATGGAGCAATTGGTTCAGGAACCAACAAGAGAGGGAGCTATTTTAGATTTAATTCTTAGTGGAACACAAGATTTGGTGAGAGAAGTAACGGTGGTGGGGGCACTTGGCAACAGTGATCATAACATGATCAAATTTAAACTAATAACTGGAAGGGGGACAATAAGTAAATCTGCAACTCTAACACTAAATTTTTAAAAGGGAAACTTTGATAAAATGAGGAAAATAGTTAGAAAAAAACTGAAAGGTGCAGCTGCAAAGGTTAAAAGTGTTCAACAGGCTTGGACATTGTTTAAAAATACAATCCTAGAGGTGCAGTCCATATGTATTCCACGCATTAAGAAAGGTGGAAGGAAGGCAAAACGATTACTGTCATGGTTAAAAGGTGAGGTGAAAGAGGCTATTTTAGCCAAAAAACATCCTTCAAAAATTGGAAGAAGGATCCATCTGAAGAAAATAGGATAAAATATAAGCATTGTCAAGGCAAGTGTAAAACATTGATAAGACAGGCAAAGAGAGAATTTGAAATGAAGTTGGCCATAGAGGCAAAAAACTCATAATAAAAACCTTTTTAAATATATCCAAAGCAAGAAACCTGTGAGGGAGTTGGTTGGACCATTAGATGACAGAGGGGTTAAAGGGGCTCGTAGGGAAGATAAGGCCATTGCAGAAAGACTAAATGAATTCTTTGCCTCTGTGTTTACTAATGAGGATGTTGGGGAGATACCAGTTCCGGAGATGGTTTTCAAGGGTGATGTGTCAGACGAACTGAACGAAATCACTGTGAACCTGGAAGATATAGTAGGCCAGATTGACAAACTAAAGAGTAGCAAATCACCTGGACTGGATGGTATGCATCCTAGGGTTCTGAAGGAACTCAAAAATGAAATTTCTGATCTATTAGTTAAAATTTGTTACCTATCATTAAAATTATCCATTTACCTGAAGACTGGAGGGTGGCCAATGTAACCCCAATATTTAAAAAAGGCTCCAGAGGCAATCCGGGTAACTATAGACCAGTGAGCCTGACTTCAGTGCTGGGAAAAATAGTGGAAACTATTCTCAAGATCAAAATCGTAGAGCATATAGAAAGACATGATTTAATGGGACACAGTCAACAAGTATTTACACATCTTCTAGACTTATGGCTCCACAATGTTTATCTCACGCCCCTTTGAAATCCTTCACAGTTTAAGACTTAAGGCTGCAAGAAACCCCTCTCTCAAAGAGGTATTCACCATTGCAATCCAAGCCTTCCCCTGTTAAAGATTTAATTAAACAAGGGAAACAGGGATCTAATGAGCTTCCTGAAGGATGCATATTATTCAACATATACTTCAAGCTAAGTAATGTGACAGCTTTAAACTTGACTAACCATGCATGATTAAATATTCCTCCATGATCACCAGTCACAACTGACCAAGATCTTCCTACTCTGCTTAAATTGTTTCCAAATTAGTACCATCTTCCTAAAGAAATCTACAAAATGGAAACATGTAAGCATTCCGTTTAGATTCTCATTCTTCTTCAAACCAGTATCCAATTGAATACTCTAAAAGCTCCCCACTAGCAATATCCACAAATTTTATACATCACGAAAAAACTCTTTTTTCCTAGCTTCAATAAACCATTGATAACCTTTAGATGGCTTTCTCCACTCCACAAAAACTATATCAAATCTCATCCTCTTTCATACCCGCTCTAAATGTCTATGTTATGAACTAGTCTGACTGTTTTGTAATTGCTTATTTGCAGTTAATGGCAAATTATTCATATTTGACTTTTCTGCCTCAATACATATAAAAAACAGTCTGTCCAAGGACCTGATTCACTAAGGGGTACATTTTTAAAAGCTCACGCAGGCATCCATGTGCGAGCAGTTCCCAGAGTGCACATGGATTCGCTGATTATATAACATGTGCGCATAGCCACATGCACGCTATAAAATCCAATACACGCGTACACACCTGCGCCCAAATTTTGTATCTGCGCACACATGTGCGCAGGGTGGGAATTTTTTCACTCATGTGCGGCAACGCAATCGGTCCTCTGCCCAGGTCCCTTCCAGTTTGCTCCAATTAAGGAGCGGACTGGGAGGGAACTTCCTTTTCCCCCTCTCCAGGCTAACTCCTGAACCCATGCTATCTACCTTATTATTTTTGTTTGAAAACTTAACTGCTCCTTTGAGCAGAAGAGGGTTGAGCATGCTGGCCAGCTGCTGGCACGTGCTTCACCAGGACAGTGCAAAATGGCGCTGTATCTGCCAGCCACCCACCCTGCCCTCGCCCCGCCCATCGCCCCACCCATCGCCTACCCCTGGTGCACCCCTCTTCAACAACCAGCACATCCGCACATACCGGGAGATACCCGTGTGGCTGGGCCATTTTGAAAATACGCTTGGCGCATGCTCGGCCCAGCCACACGGATATCTCCCGGTATTTGTGCGCGCCAGGCTTTAAAATTGTACCCGTAAGAACTTTTCCCATAGACACAGAATGGGGGAAAAGTCTTAGTGAATCAGGCCACAAGTTTAATAAATAAAAAGTTATTAACAATATAAAGAATTTACGCTAGAGTTGAGGGACTCTGTTAACTTCGACTGTGACCTAGACTTGTGCTTCAATGAAGGGGTGCACCAGCATTGCTGAGTGTGCCCTCAAAGGCCATGTACATGGAAGGAAGTGGTGAGGGATATAGGAATGCACTGGAGGTGAGGGAGGGATAGTCAGAGGCAATCTTTTCCCAGGTGGGCTTTCCTGGTGGGTGCATTATTTATAATATTATTTTTGTATTTTCAGTTGTTTTATTGCTTTTATTGTTTTCTCCTATGTATATGTTTTAATATTATTGTGTGTATTTATAATGCTGTGAGCCACCTTGAGTTCACAGAGAAAAGCAGAATGCAAATTTAAATAATCTCATCTAAAGTAAACATGTTTTATACAAGTACCCTAAAACCCATAATCCATTTATATAACTCATCGTCAATTTTATAATATCCTAACTCACTTCCAAATAAGTTAAACAGACTGAGCCGGATTTTACCCGGCGTGCACACATGTACGCCCGATTTTATAACATGCGGCACACCTGCTGCCTTCCCTTGTTTCTTCTGAGGCCGCTCCGAAATCGGAGCGGCCTCGGAGGGAACTTCCTTACCCCCTTCCCTTCCCCTCCCTCCACCGCCCTTTCCCCCTCCCTTTTTTGCTTTCTTTTTTTTGTTTTAAAACTTACTTCAGCCCAGTGGCCATGCAGAGGCCTCTGGCCACGCCCCCACCCCACCCCAGAACACCCCGGACCGCCCACGCCCCGCCCACATCCCTTTTTTCAAGTCCTGGAACTTACACGCGTCCTGGGGCTTTACGCACGACCGCCAGCCCTTTTTAAAATAGGCCCGGTACGCTTAACCCCCCTACGCACGTAAATCCTCCTGGAGTTATGCGCGTAACCCTTTGAAAATCTGCCCCACGCTGCGGAATTCTGTTTTATGTTCTTACATGAAAAATATTAACTTCAGAACTTTATTCAAGAGCAGAAAATTGTATCAGCCGATTAGAGTTATCACTTCTGCTTTAATAACATCTTGATAGAAATTATTTTCTTAACAAAACCAATTTTTCTCCAACACTTTTTTAAGTGCTTTTTTAACATCATTGTTTCTGAGGCTGTAGATCATGGGATTGACCATAGGGATTACCATTGTGTATACCAGAGAAACCACACGATTTATGTTCATAGAGTCACAGGAAGTTGGGATTACATAAATGAAGATAAGAGTCCCGAAAAATAAAGTCACAGTGATAAAGTGAGAAGCACATGTGGAGAAAGCCTTGCGTCTGCCCTCTGAGGAGCGGATTCTCAGGATAGCAGAAATAATATAAATGTAAGAGACACATATTGCTGTAACCGTTGCAACCCCAACAATGCCAGCAAAAGTATTGAGCACCAGCTGATTGTAGAAGGTGCCTGAGCAGGAGAGCTTTAACAGTGGAGGGATATCGCAATAGAAATGATTGATCACATTTGAGCCACAGAAGGTCATGGAGAAGATGTTACCAGTTTGTATAGAAGAATATACCAAGCTAACTATGTATGTACTCATTACTAGCTGGAGACAAATTTTCCTCGTCATAATAACAGTATAGAGTAAGGGGTTACATATCGCCACATAACGATCATAAGCCATTACTGCCAGCAGAAAACACTCTGCAGTTGCCATGGTTACAAGAGTAAATATCTGCATGGTGCAACCCAATAGGGAAATATATTTTTTCTCCATTTTAAAGTTGGCTAATGCCTTTGGGGTGATAGCTGAGGAGTAGCAGAGATCTACAAATGATAAGTTACTGAGGAAATAGTACATGGGAGTGTGAAGGTGAGGATCAATCCTAATTATGGTAATGATGCTGATGTTTCCCAGTAGTGTGAGAACATACATGATTAAAAACACAATGAAGAGTAAATCCTCTAGTTTGGCAAGATCAGAAAATCCTAACAGGATGAACTCGGTCACAGAAGTTTGGTTTTTGTCTTCCATTTTCCCCAGTAAAGAGAGCTGGGCATGTGCTGCTGGGAAAAGAGAGAAAGAAAAATCAGAAAATAATCCCACATTCATTAAATAAAATTTATGAATCCAAGGCCCGAATATGTTTCAAGAGTACTATAAACCCCTTTAACAAGTTTTTTTTTAATGCAGTCCCTGTTCTGACCCACCTGATATATGATCAGTTTCTAGAATTAGTAGGGCTTGGTTGGATATCCCTTGCTGTGCAACTGATTACAAACTACTCCAAGAAAGGCTGGTAGGTAGAGCCCTGTATTTTTCTCTTAACACATAGGAAATTTAAAATAATGACTAGCAAAATAATACCACAACACACAAAACAGATTAAGAACCAGGAGAAATAAGAACACTATTGTAATTATTCAGCCACACACAAGACAGAAGCAAAATAGCAGAAATAAGCAATACCTATTGGGGATACGATAACCCTGGTACACACAAGAACAGATTAAAAACACCAGAGATAAGACCAATATATATTGGGAAAAATAAAGATTAAAGGTTATATGAAATTATGTGGTTCCAAGATGCTGGGAGCTGGAGGTGGCTGCCAAGTAGGATGGTCCAGGCCCTGCGGAGGAACACCCGAGGTGAGCCGTGCCGGCCCTGGCACCAGCACGGCTGGGACGTGCAACACTGAGTACACGTTGATGCTTGTAAGTATATTCGCACACATCTCTTGGCCATATCCTGGAATGGTCCAGGCCCTTTTTTAGATATGCACACCACAGGAGATACGCGTGCATCTAGGTGCCTTTTAAAATTTGGTGGGTGCTCATGAGCCCAATGTGCGTGTATCCCCTAACTGATGCGCAGGTTGGGCTTTTAAAACCTACCTCTTAATGAGGACTCTCCAGAAACGTATTCTTTAGCAATATCACTTCCTTCTTCCTTTTGTCTATTCTTCTAACAATGCATACAAATATGCTTCTGACGTTTGCTGTCATTTTCTCTAGCTGTTTCAATAACTTAACATCATCAGATATGATCACAACCTAAATCCTGTTCTTGTTTTGTACAGTGAACTTCATTCCTCTCCCTTGGATCTTTACATGCCAAATACATATCCTTGCATTTTTTAACATGAAAACTTAACTGTAAAACTCTAGAATATTCCTCAAGTTTCATTGTTTCCCTCCTCGTGTTTTCCACACATTCCTGGTGCTTATGCTTCTAGAAATTTTGGTAGCATCTGAAAACAGGCAAATCTTTCCTAACAGCCCTTTTGCAATATTGCCTACAAAAAAGTGAAATAGAAACAAATCAAGGAGCAGTCCCTGCAGCACAACACTGGAAACTCCTCTTTCCTCAGAATGAACTCTGTTAACCACTACCCTTTGTTGCCTCCAACTCAGCTTCTTTCTAACCCATTCTGGCACTTTGGAGCTCATACCTAGACAACGTATTTTGTTAATAAATCACCTATGTAGAAATATGTCAAAGGCTTTACTGATATCCAAGTACCCTACATCTAATGTGTCCCCTGATCTAACTCTCTAGTCACCCAAAGATTTATCTGACAGACCGACCTCTTGTAAAACCATACCACCTTGGATCTTATAATCCATTGGATTAAAATACTGTATTACCATCTGTTTTAGCAGAGACTGCATTAATTTACTCACCACTGAGGACAGAATAACTGACCTGCAGTTCCTAGTCTCATCCTTACTTCCACATTTATGAAGAAGATGAGCACTGGGCAAATAAAGGAAAATGTGGACTATCTCATCCATCCAGTAAAGATTCGTCCACTTTCCTATACACATTCTGACACCAACTTCACTTTCTCCATGTCTTTTACCAAACCTCTGAAACTTTTATTCCCGTCACTGACCTCCATATCTGTCCTATGCATGTCCAAACTCTGTTACATTGAGGTCTTCCATCACATATCATGAGAACATAAGAGCATAAGATGTGCCATGTTGAGTCAGATCAAATGACCTTTGAGCCCAGTATCCTGTCTCCAGCAGTGACCAGTCTGGGTCACTAGGCATGTGCAGTTGAAACATTTTTTTTTTACATTTGTTCATTCATATCATTAGACAGCTCCATTTGGTTCATTAGTTTCAAATTTTAAAAAAATGTTTGTTCTATTTCTACATTTGTTTACCATTAAATAGGGGAAGCACTGTAGCCAAAATCAGGCTAATCATTTCTAATGAAACGGATGGTTAGTCATAATCAAATGAGTGAAGACATGTCACTGAATCAAGCCTATGCCAACGTAAGGCACTGTAATAGGGCAAAGGGGAACCAGCAGTAGCAGGAGTTCACCAAGGCACCATCAGAAAAGCAAATCTTCAGCAACTGGAGGAAGAACACATCAAGACTTCAAAAGAGGAGCACGAATCCTCAAATTCAGCACAAGAGATAAAATAGCACCAAAAGTGGCTTCAATATCCTAAGGCGCCATGAAGGAGGAATGGATCAGAAAAGTTGGCATGAAAATCCCCAAAGCAATGGTAAAGGGACGATGCAGCACAAAGAGTGGCATCAACACAGCACAGCACCATGAGAGGTGCAAAGCAAACCTCCACAGCGTAGAGTCCGGGGCATGAGAGCAAGGCAGAGGGACAGCAAGACCTGCAAGGTGAAAAGACTCCACAGCGTAGAGTCTGGGTATGGCAGCAAGGCAGAGTGGAAGAACGATTCCCGAGATTTAGGATACGAAGTAGGCAGAGTGGCATGGGAGATGTCTGTCCTCCTGCTGAAGCACTTGCCACTTGTCACATTTAGTACAAGAGATAAGAGAATGATCTGTTATAAGCATTATTTCTGGAACATTCCCATCAGCCTTCAATCAGGACAATTACCCCATTTCCAACTATCGGGTATAGTTGCTCTTGTGCTCACTGTTTCATCAACTGCCGAGTGATTTGATAGCTTCCCTCTTCTACCCCATAGTGACTTATAGCTACTCTCACATCTCCAGTAATGTCCCTGGGCGTGGGCGTGAAGAATGGGCAGGCGTGTGTTGCTCTTCATATACACCCTTGTGTTGCACTGTACCTTCTACTTATGTCAGGCCAAGAATTGTTGACCATTCTGTCATTCAAAGAATACAAAGTACAGGAAGTTTGAAAGAGGTCATTTTCAATTTTGGTTCCTACTTTGTGGGAGTCCTTGGAAAGTGAGCTGAAAAAAGTAGATTATTTGAGTTTTAGAAAAAAGTAAAAGCTAAACCTTTTTGTCAGGCTTGCGAGTGACGCATTGAGACTCGAACAGTTTAATTCATTCTGCATCTTGTTTTATGCATGTTTATTTGTATTTATGTTTTCATTTATGCAATATGTACATGGTCAGTATTTTTATGATTGCAAGGACGGAATCTGTGATAAATTTGCAGAATATCAAAATGATAAACAAATAAATGGGAACGACGGGAGAGCAGCAGAGTTCTGCGAGGAATGGAATGGGAAAGAACTGAAGGGAAGAGTGGAAAGTGTGTGAAAGACAAGTTAAGGTGCAGATGATTGATGCATGAAGAAGTTCAGCAGGACAAACACTGAGAGTGGTTAATTTTGAGGACACTGAGAGATCAATATTCATCTGCAGGCTATCTGCATGAGTTATCCAGATACATTTACCAGGGTAACATAAACCAGAGCTGCTGAATAAACCCAGGCAAACCCCAAAAGTGACTTGCAGGCCATGGGTACAAAGGACATCCTGGGCCAGGAAGCTCCCAGCATTCTCCAAAAATCGCTAACGACCTGATTTACCAAAATAAGTTTTTCTATTCTGCTGTGTTTATGGGGAAAAAGGTTATTAATGTTATTTATCTGTATTAAAAATCATAAAATGCAAGAAAAGTTATCCAGGTAAGTTTAGAACTGATTTGTGTCATAACTAAAGTTATCTGGATAACTTCCCGGTTATCTCTGAATATCAGTGTTATCTGAGTAGGTTTGTTATCTGGATTTCTTATTAAGGTTCTTGCCCTGAAATGTCCCTGATTTAAGTGGTAAGTTTTATTCAACAGAAGACTTGCCTGGATAAATAAGATTATGTTCTTCACAGCAGGAGATGACATTTAAACTTAGCCAGTCCCAATTTACATGACTAAGCGTTTATGCAAATATGCAGAATTCGAAATGTGTGGCTTGACGGAGGGATCAGAGTCATTCACAGGGCTGTTTTTCCGGGGGTACTGCTGCCACTCAGTGCCTGCACCTTTCCCCACCCTCCAACAAACACTTTCACCCTGAGCACCAGAATCTTGTTCTCCAGAAGGAAAGCGCTGGTCATACATGAACCAAGTTCAGGAAGGGGGGAGAGGGACATTAATACTCTAGTAAAATCCTGAAGTCCTTTATTTACATCTCAGACAGTGGCACTGCAGCACCCTGACCCATATCCTGGTCACTTTCACCAGCAATGCAATCCTTACCTGTGCTAGGAGGAACTGGAGCTTTCTTTCCTCTGATGGCTCCGTGAATAAAGCTAATAGTGCAAGCAAATATAAATATTTGCTGTGTGTTTTGTGACCTGAGGGACCCTGGATCCCTGAAGTATTCCAAGGAGAAAAAGTTTTGAATCAGCAAAGAATAAATTGAAACATTCAAGTAAATACCTGTGGAATATTGTAATTGTGCACTGTGGTAATTGTTTAGTGACAGTTTGTAAGGGAATTAGATGCTTACAATACTACAATCAAATATCATGTGGTATGGTTTGTGGGTATGTGGACCCTTGGCCCGAGATGTGAGTTGTTACCACCTGTGGGGAGGGGACGCACAGGTCCGCACCGTCGGGAGCCGAGGTCAGACACAGCGAGGTGCTCTGGTGAAACTTATGGAGAGATCCCGGGGAGACAGGAGAATACCCCAGTAGGGAGGCAGGCTGGAGGCAGTTCCTGGGCAGGGACCCCGAAGGGAGAGGCGCCAGACAGGCCGCGCAGGAGGTACTCCAGAGAGGCAAACCCAAGGGGAGGAGCTGCGCAGCGTAGAGGATACTGATGCAATGCCGTAGGCCAACCCACAGGATAGGGAACATAAGAACATAAGAACAGGCCATACTGGCTCAGACCAAGGGTCCATCAAGCCCAGCATCCTGTTTCCAACAGTGGCCAATCCAGGCCATAAGAACCTGGCAAGTACCCAAAAACTAAATCTATTCCATGTTACTGTTGCTTGTAATAGCAGTGGTTATTATCTAAACCAACCTAATTAATAGCAGGTAATGGACTTCTCCTCCAAGAACTTATCCAATCCTTTTTTAAACACAGCTATACTAACTGCACTAACCACATCCTCTGGCAACAAATTCCAGAGTTTAATTGTGCGTTGAGTGAAAAAGAACTTTCTACGATTAGTTTTAAATGTGCCCCATGCTAACTTCATGGAGTGCCCCCTAGTCTTTCTATTATCTGAAAGCGTAAATAACCGATTCACATCTACCTGTTCTAGACCTCTCATGATTTTAAACACCTCTATCATATCCCCCCTCAGCCGTCTCTTCTCCAAGCTGAAAAGTCCTAACCTCGTTAGTCTTTCCTCATATGGGGAGCTGTTCCATCCCCTTTATCATTTTGGTTGCCCTTCTTTGTACCTTCCCCATCACAATTATATCTTATTTGAGATGTGGTGACCAGAATTGTACACAGTATTCAAGGTGTGGTCTCACCATGGAGTGATATAGAGGTATTATGATATTTTCCGTTTTATTAAACATTCCCTTCTTAATAATTTCTAACATTCTGTTTGCTTTTTTGACTGCTTCAGCACACTGAGCCGACTATTTTAAAGTATTATCCACTATGATGCCTAGATCTTTTTCCTGGGTGGTAGCTCCTAATATGGAACCTAACAACATGTAACTACAGCAAGGGTTATTTTTCCCTACATGGAACACCTTGTTTCCACTATTTTTCCCAGCACTGAAGTCAGGCTCACTGGTCTATAGTTACCTGGATCACCCCTGGTCCATTTTTTAAATATTGGGGTTACACTGGCCACCCTCCAGTCTTCAGGTACAATGGATGTAAACAAATTATAGCAGCAAAAGATATCCATTTTAGAGGTTTTTTTTGTTTTAATTGGTGGTGAGATCTCACAGAGCTGTGAGATCTCACCACCACCAGCATCTTGGTCGCTGCTCAAGAGCGCCCCCCAGCTCATGGCATTCTTGAGACCAATATGGAAGTTTACTAGTATTTATACTTCTGTAAGAGGGGGCACTATTAACTTGGGGTTAGATTTCGGGGGGTGGGGAAAGTTTTGAGGAGCAGTTTTACATACACAATCAGAGGTATGAGCAGCAAAGTTGACATAAGTGAAGATTTTCTGTCATTTGGAGTGATGAAAGGTAAAAGAGGATTTGATTTGTACAATGTACTCTCTACCTATCTTGATTGCAACTAGCTAGAGAGTGCATCAAGCTAGGTAGAGAGTACATTGTACAGATCATCTCCTCTTTTACCTGTAAGAAGTGCTTCCTACTAGACTGTCTTGCCCTAGAAACATCTGGAAATACTTGGTGTTACACCGGAGGTGGACCCTTGGCCCAAGGTGGGTTTGACACTACCTGCAGGGCAAGCCCTATGGGTCCCCACCGTTGGGAGGTGGAGCTGGCTGAGAGACGGAGGCTGACTAGATCTTTGCCAATACCAGCCCACATTCCCCACAGGTTGAGCCCTTGGGTGCTGGGGCCGGCTGGTCTTAGGCAGGCCTGTCAGTCGACTTCTAGAGTGCCAGCTGCTGCGTACCACTGCCGTGTCGATCTTATAGGCAGCAGGGAGCCTCTCAGTGATGTCAAGAACCAATTCCAGTGGTAAATGGGAGAGTGGAAAGGGCCGTTTCCCAACTCACTTTGTAGTCTCTCCTCCATTTCCTCCAATATGCACCTCTGTTGCATCGATGTTATAGGCAGCAAGGAACCTCTCAGTGACATCAGACACTGATTCCAATGGTGATTGGGGGAGCAGGATGGGGAGCTCCTCGCCTCAATTCTCTGGCCTCTCCTCACTCTCCCCCAATATTCACCACTGCTGCACTGATATAGGCAGCGGGAAACCTCTCAGTGATGGCAGGCACCAATTCTGAAGGTAAATGGAATGGAGGAGGCAACATCCCGCTTCAGTTCTCCAGCCTCTCCTCGCTTTCCCCTGCGTCAATCTTAAGGGCAGCAGGGAACCTCTCAGTGATATCAGGTGCCAATTCTGATGGTAAATGTGGGGTGGGGATGGGAGGCAGCTCCCCACATCAGTTTTCCAGTCTCTTCTTCGTCTACACCCAGACTATAGAAATTTAATTGATAGATGTTGGCAAGTGAGTTTGGGTGGTAAAATAATTGACTGGTTTTTTTTTTGTGCATGTGTCAGATCAGAGATGATTCAAGTAGGGGAGGAATGCCCTTATTTGTAGAAAGTGCAGATGGAAGCGTCACAAGGTACTTGTCTATCTCTCTTACTTTTTTTATTTGCATTTTCAAAAAATACAGGCAGCAGTAGCATGTCATAGAATCAGGGTATGATTCATAACAATACAAAGAAAATCAAATTACAAAACAAAAAGATTAAACCATAACCCATGGTACTCTGAAGTAGGAGGAGATCAAAAGAAAAACAAGGAGCACTATATAAGGCAATAAAGAAACAGGAAATAATGGAGGGGAGATACATTTTAAATAATTAATCTACCACAACTGCTTGGCTAGCATCACCAGGAGATCGATAGGAATCTAAAAAGAGACATAATTGAGACGGCTCAAAGAAAACGTAACAAGCATTAATAATATTCAGAGCACATGTACAAAGATATCTAATAATAATCTGAGCACCAAGCTGCCGAGCCTGAGGAACAGAGCTAGAAATTTTCTCCATTGTTGTTGAGTGGCTCTGGATATAGCAGGGTAAATCCAAATCTTTTGGCCAAAGTACAAGGAGTCTCTATTTCTTAGAAAAAGTCTAAAGTACAGAATCACGAAAAAACAAAATTAACCAAAAGAGTTCCCTGACTTTCAACCTGACCCTCGGCAGATGTTTCCAAAATTTCAGAAAGATTAGCGGGAACTGTTAAAGACAATGATGTAGAATAAATATTTTGTTTCTTTTCAGTAGACAAAAAATAAATCCTGGAAATAGATGGAACAGCTTCAGGTGAAAAATGAAGAACGTCTTGTAACTATTTCCTAAATTGTTCTCATGGAGAAATTCAAGACTCTTGGATTTAAATATCTTGACGAGTTCTCCAAGTTTTCCAATCTTTTAGAAGTAATAAGTTCTCCTTGAACTAATCCATTCTGAATGGACTGAAACTGGTTCATTTTTAGATCCAGTTCACCTATCTTAGACGTGTGAGCAGTAATAAGCAGATCCATTAAATGAACATGCTGCTGAGTATCTTTCATAAATAATGTTAGTGATGAAATAGAACGTTCCAATGATAGGAGCGCATTCCAGACTGAGTCCAAGGTTATGACAGCCGGCTTAACCAGAGAAGGTTGAAAAGAAGAACTTACCGAAGTGACTCAGCAAGAAACTCTATCAGCCACCTGGGAAAGGTCCAAGCGATCTCTCCCCATAGGAGTGGAAACCAGGGGTTAGCCTTAATGTTCCGCTTCAAACCTGAAGAAGGTAGTTCCAACAGCGATGGTGCAAACACTGCAGCGTCGCTGGCTTTGAAAGACACAGAATTGTGGCTGCCACCAAGGTGGCAGCCACAACTAAAGACACCATCCATCCAGTTGGTGAACCAAGCCTCAAAGCAATGTTGTGCAGGGGGAGAGGGAATAGTGGGAGCTCCAGGGCTAAGGGATGTTTGTTCATCCAGGAGCATTGGTGCATGCTCAACACTGGCATTCACAGTGGAGCAGACAACTGGAGCAGGAGAATCTGAGGCGTTGAAGAAGCCCTCAATACTCGGCTGGATCAGAGTACGTAAGAGAGGGGCCGAGGAAGCTTCCCTCACCTGTCTTTCCCTCTGTGTATGTGGCATTGGCAAGAGGAAATAAAAATTAACAATCTTAGGGCCGGATTTTAAGAATTGTGCTTGGGCTTAGATTTGTGCGTGCAACCTGGTGCATACAAATCTACGCCCGATTTTATAACATGCACGTGCAGCCGCGCGCATGTTCTAAAATCAAGGGTCGGTGCATGCAAGGGTGTGCACAATTGTGCAACTTGTGCATGTCGAGCCACGTAACCTTCCTCCGTTCCCTTCGAGGCCGCTCCAAAATTGGAGTGGCCTCGGAGGGAACTTTCCTTCTGCCCCCCACCTTCCCCTCCCTTTCCCTACCTAATCCGCCCCCCAGCCCTACCTAAACCCCCCCTTACCTTTAACTTATGTTGCCCCTGCCTCCGGGCAGGCGTAGGTTGCACGCACCGGCCGATGGCCGGCCTGCGATCCCAGGCACAGCGGCAAATGACCGCTGTGCCTGGAGGCTCCGGCCCCACCCCCGGACCGCACCACCCCACCCACACCCCGCCCCCTTTTTAAAACCCCGGGACATATGCGCATCCCAGGTCTTGCGCGTTTCGCTGAGCCTATGCAAAATAGGCTCAGCACGCGCAGGAGCAGGTTTTCGGGGTTACGCACGTAATAATCACGCGTAACCCTTTGAAAATCCGTCCCTTAGAGTACAGAGTTTCAAACACAGTGTCCTCCCCTCATGATGCCATTTTGATCCCCCACCCCCCTTTACGTTTTAATATTTTATTAGCCCCTGGTGAAGATTTTTTAGGACCTGTGTGTTAGGTGATATATTTATGTCAATGATGCCCAGTCCCTGATTCCAGTTCAGCAGGGTTTGGAAGAGACAATATAATTTTTTAATGTTCAGATAAAATTTACCTGTGCTTACAATTTCTCTTTAAATAAAAAGAATCCCATAAGGACAGAACTCTAAAGGTGAATTTTAAAAGCCTGGTGCGTGCATCAACTGGGGGATGTGCACACAAGTCAGGCTCACGTGCACCCTCTGAATTTTACAAGCCACCCAGATATGCTCACGTCTCCTGCATTATGTAAACCAATTCCTGTGAAGACTTCTTGTGGCCAAGTGGCATTCATGTACTTGTGGTAGCAAGTGTTAGGTGTTAAGGTCACAGAAATATGGTTTTCCATAAAATATTACACAAATTACTTCAGCAATATAGACTCAAAAAATGTATTTTTATTTCTTTCAAAGCAATTATCTCAAACAGCTTACTTTAAAATATACTAATAATGAAAAATTAGATGTAACTTTCTATTATATAATTATAGTCTTTCAGATATTAAATAATCATGAACTGACTTCAATCAAGAAAATATAACATATTTCTGCTTTCAGAATTAGACACTTTAGATAAACATTCACATATATGAATTATTTTGAAACTATTTCTTTCTAATTAATAATAGTCTCTTTTGATAAGGACTGATACTTTGTGTAAACTTTCATTTTCTTTAGCAATGAAGACAGTCTTTAAAGTATGGATGATGTCCTGGTAAGTATTTCTTTCTCTTTGTTTTTCTTCTCTATACACTTTACTCTTTCTCTTCCCCTTCTCTTTCTTGAATAGAATTTGTTATTTCCTAAACCTGAATTCAGGCATGACTGATGTCAAAGTCTTAGCTGTGTATGTGTATGGTACCATTTATCTGTTTTTCTTATTTTTTCTCTAGCCAGGTATTTCTTCTTTCTTCATTCTTTTCTCTGTCTTTCTTCTTCTTACTATCCTATTCTTTAAATAACTCAAAAATGAAAAACTACCTCCCTCTACTGCTCCTGGATCTTCTGAAATCTATGTCTGTAATGTTCCCTACAATGTGTGCCTGTTGAACTGTAAATTTTCTAAGTAAAAAATTAAAAGATAATTCTTGGCCCTATTTCTAATATATAGAACAACTAATGATTCACATTCACTGCTTCAATCTTTCTTCTAGGACATAGATTTATCTTTTTTGTTGTTGTTGTGAATAATTGTATTGCTGAATTTCAAAATTAAAAAAAATTATATAGGGAATTGTTTTAGCTTTATTGCCTGTGGATGAATATTTTTTGTATTATGTGATTTGATATTTATTTCTGTTGTATATTGTAAATTTAACTTGTAAGCCTCCCTGAGTTATCCTTTGTTGGACTAGATGGGTCAGATATAAGTTGAAAATAGAAATAATTGCACAAAGTTTCTGGATTCGATTAGGCCCTTGGTTAGCCTTTGTTCAGTAATTTTAACTCAAGAGATCCTTGATTTGCAGTTGAATCCTCTCAAATCTTTTAAGGATGATAACTCACAAAGAATTTTGGAGGCTGGCCAATATCTATACAATTTGTATTCTTTTTTTTATATATTACATTTTCATTTTATTCAGTGTGTAAATTGCTTTTACCCATAAATACACAGGGCTAGATTTTAAGACGTCTGAGTGGGTGTAGTGTTTAGTGTAAAGGGAGTGACCCCTCCCTTCCATTTTGCACTGCTAGTTCATTTTGCATGGAGTGTTAAATGCAGTTACTTTCTCTTTCAGACAGAGTTCTGAGAAATTCCTTTTCTTGCTGTTTATCTAGCAGCATTTTCTGTTCCCCGCTCTGCATTATATGCTTGTGAAAACATTTTGTTTATTTACCGCTACTTTCATTTACTAATTAGATTTGATTTATCATTAGAAGAGGACGTTTTGCTTTTCCTTGTTTCTAAGTTCCCAAGGTGTCAATTACTAGCGTTAAAAGTTTACGACTCGCCAGCTTGTGTGGCAGTGCGGAGTGAGGACCCTGAGGACAGAGGTCAGTAAAAGGGGGGCTGCTGAGGGATGGCCAGAGAGACAAAGGAGAACAGAGAGACTCCATTTTAATTAATTGATCAGTTTAGTTTAAAAACCAAAATTTGGATGTTTAGTTTAAAGACAGATTGGCAAGGAATTAGCAGTTATTACGAAGAATAATAATAGCTTTGAGTTGGCTCCCCAAGACACCTGTTGATTGGCTGAAGGTAACCCTTTATAACGCTTTGCACAGGCAATCGAGCACTGAGTAGGCTTGAGCTTGCATCCTTTGCTTGTAATGCTTGTAGAAAGACCAGGGGGCACTCCATGAAGTTAGCATGGGGCACATTTAAACTAACCAGAGAAAGTTCTTTTTTACTCAACGCACAATTAAACTCTGGAATTTGTTGCCAGAGGGTGTGGTTAGTAGAGATGTGCTTCGTTTTTAGGAATCGGGTCTTGCTTCGGTCGACCGATTCGTTTAAAAGTTTAGTTTTTCACGTGTGTTTTGTTTTTTTTTACGAACGGAGTTAGTGCGCACTAACGGGGTTAGTGCGCTTAATGTTACCGTTAGTGCGCATTAACTAATGTTAGTGCGCACTGCCAAAAAATTGCAACTTTTAAGTAAAACGTATCAATTTTTAAGGAGTTCGTTAGCTAAATGTACGGTTCCCTGCTCCCACTGGTTCGCACCACCTGGAAAACAGGCAATGGGAATGTAGAATCAGTATTTTAAATCATCCGTAGTTAGTGCGCACTAACGGGGTTAGTGCGCTCACTGTTACCGTTAGTGCGCATTAACTAATGTTAGTGCGCACTGCCAAAAAATTGCAACTTTTAAGTAAAACGTATCAATTTTTAAGGAGTTCGTTAGCTAAATGTACGGTTCCCTGCTCCCACTGGTTCGCACCACCTGGAAAACAGGCAATGGGAATGTAGAATCAGTATTTTAAATCATCCGTAGTTAGTGCGCACTATCGCTGGCGAGTGCGCACTACCTAGGGTTAGTGCGCACTACCTTGAGCATGCTCTGTGAGGTCCCCGGAGGCCATTTTGCTTAAAATACACGCACTAATAATTATTCTTACTACGTGCTGTCTCTCTGAGACAGAGCAGTGAGCTGAGCAGTGCTGCACACACAGTACAGTTCAACAGAACAAGAAGAACACAACATTATCGTTGATTATTATCATCAACTCTACCACTGTAAGTGTATAATATAATAAAAACATATAAGATTTTGTTTTAGTTTTTATACAGTATGGGGTAGATTTTCAGACGAGCGCGAACAGCCTACTTTTGTTTGCGCTCCAGGCGCAAACAAAAGTACGCTGGATTTTAGTAGATACGCGCGGAGCCGCGCGTATCCACTAAAATCCTGGATCGGCGCGCGCAAGGCTATCGATTTTGTATAGCCTGCGCGCGCCGAGCCGCGCTACCTCCCCCCGTTCCCTCCAAGGCCGCTCCGAAATCGGAGCGGCCTTGGAGGGAACTTTCCTTTGCCCTCCCCTCACCTTCCCCTCCCTTCCCCTACCTAACCCACCCGCCCGGCCCTGTCTACACCCCCCCCTTACCTTTGTCGGGGGATTTACGCCTCCCGGAGGGAGATGTAAATCCCCGCGCGCCAGCGGGCCTGCTGCGCGCCGGGCCGCGACCTGGGGGCGGGTACGGAGGGCGCGGCCACGCCCCCGGGCCATAGCCACGCCCCGTACCCGCCCCCAAAACGCTGCCGACACGCCCCCGGAACGCCGCGACGACCGGGCCCGCCCCCCGACACGCCCCCGACACGCCCCCCTCCGAGAACCCCGGGACTTACGCGAGTCCCGGGGCTCTGCGCGCGCCGGGAGGCCTATGTAAAATAGGCTTCCTGGCGCGCAGGGCCCTGCTCGCCTAAATCCGCCCGGTTTTGGGCGGATTTAGGCGAGCAGGGCTCTGAAAATCTACCCCTATTACTTTAGTTAGCTACTTAGTTGGTTAAGTTAAATAGTTAATGCACTTTTTTTTTCGGTGAAGTAGCATAAAATAATATTAAAATAATATTAAATGAAGTTACTTACATTAGGGGAAATTAAAAGTTTAACACACAAAAGTACTTCATTAAATTTTATGCTAATTTAGTGAAAAAAAAGTTTAACAGAGATTGTCAGTGTCAGACAGCTCCCTCCCTGCATGAGAGGCTGGCTGGCTTCACAGACAGGGGGGGGGGGAGCTCAGCTGCCTGACCCTCACTGAACTGAATAGTGTATAGGCCAGCAAGCCTCTCACGTAATGCAGGCAGGGAGGGAGCTGTCTCAGCCCTCACCCTCACAGTGACTACACTATGCAGTTCAGTGGCAGGGACATGGGGGGAGGGGAGGAGTGAGGGTCAGGCAGCTGAGCTCCCCCCCCCCCTACGTAATGCAGGCAGGGAGGGAGCTGTCTCAGCCCTCACCTTCACAGTGAGGGCTGAGACAGCTCCCTCCCTGCCTGCATTACGTAGGGGGGGGGGGGAGCTCAGCTGCCTGACCCTCACTCCTCCCCTCCCCCCATGTCCCTGCCACTGAACTGAATAGTGTACTGTCACTGTGAGGGTGAGGGCTGAGACAGGGAGGGAGGGAGCTGTCTCAGCCCTCACCCTCACAGTGACAGTACACTATTCAGTTCAGTGGCAGGGACATGGGGGGAGGGGAGGAGTGAGGGTCAGGCAGCTGAGCTCCCCCCCCCCCCCTACGTAATGCAGGCAGGGAGGGAGCTGTCTCAGCCCTCACCTTCACAGTGAGGGCTGAGACAGCTCCCTCCCTGCCTGCATTACGTAGGGGGGGGGGGGGGGCTCAGCTGCCTGACCCTCACTCCTCCCCTCCCCCCATGTCCCTGCCACTGAACTGAATAGTGTACTGTCACTGTGAGGGTGAGGGCTGAGACAGCTCCCTCCCTCCCTGTCTCAGCCCTCACCCTCACAGTGACAGTACACTATTCAGTTCAGTGGCAGGGACATGGGGGGAGGGGAGGAGTGAGGGTCAGGCAGCTGAGCTCCCCCCCCCCCTGTCTGTGAAGCCAGCAAGCCTCTCACTACGTAATGCAGGCAGGGAGGGAGCTGTCTCAGCCCTCACTGTGAGGGTGAGGGCTGAGACAGCTCCCTCCCTGCCTGCATTACGTAGGGGGGGGGGGGGAGCTCAGCTGCCTGACCCTCACTGAACTGAATAGTGTATAGGCCAGCAAGCCTCTCACTACGTAATGCAGGCAGGGAGGGAGCTGTCTCAGCCCTCACCCTCACAGGGAGGGAGCTGTCTCAGCCCTCACTGTGAGGGTGAGGGCTGAGACAGCTCCCTCCCTGCCTGCATTACGTAGGGGGGGGGAGCTCAGCTGCCTGACCCTCACTCCTCCCCTCCCCCCATGTCCCTGCCACTGAACTGAATAGTGTACTGTCACTGTGAGGGTGAGGGCTGAGGGCTGGCTTCACAGACAGGGGGGAGCTGCCTAGCCCCTCCCTGCATTAGTGTGTGAGCTTCTGAACAAACAACTGTCCTATAGCACATACTTTTTTTCATCTCCTTTTTTATTTTCTCATGGTAGGATGGAACGTGAAAGGGAGTCTGGTGGTGGTGACAGGGGGAGGGAGTCTGACTCCTCCCCACCGTCCTCCTCCAAGGTGGCAGCAAGGTCCAGGAAGCCCCGCTTTACCCAGGCCGACGTGGACCTCCTAGCCCGGCTCATGCTCCTGGATGAGGGGAACCTTTACACCCCCCCAGGCAGCAGGCCTAACCTGCAAAGGGAGACTGCTGCCTGGGCCTCTCTCCAGGAGGAGTTTTGCCGGCAGGCCTCCTACCCTCGTGAGGTGGAAGACCTGAAAAAGAAAGGTGAGAAATAATAATGTTGATCATAATATTCAATTATAAATTATGTATATTATTTTGTCATTGAAAATTAAATAGAGTATGATAGTAATACTAGCTACAGTAGCTACTAGTAGCATACATTGAGTTATATAATTATAATGTAATAATTAACTACTATAAGTAATAAAAGTTATAATGTTAAGTAAATATATTTTAAAAAAACAGAAATACTAGTAGCTAGCTACTAGCTAGCTAGCTACTAGTGTACCACCCTTACCCTATACTATACTAGTATTAATACTTAATAACTAGACTACAAAGGAAATAAAATTATCTGTGGTATATTATTGATATTTATATTTATCGTTTTGAAATGGTGGTATTTGGGATTTTTTTGAAAGCCACATTGAAATATAAATAAAATAGTATTTATGTATAACTAACTTTTGTATGTTGCATAAAAAATAATCTAGTAGGTCAAGGCAAAACATGGGCATGTTGTAAAAATTAATCAATGTTATTCTTTTTCCTGTATATCCCTCTAATTTTCAGGTCGCCATCTGCGATTGCACGAGGGTAGGTGGCTCGAGGAGGTCCGCCAAACCATGGCCCGTTCCGTGCCTGGTAAGTTGTTTTCAGAATACTACACAAGAACAACACACATTACACAAGTATTCAATTAATTGTAATGGAATTTGTGTTTAAAAATGTTTCTTTACTATAACAGTGAATGAATCATTGTGTCTGATCTCATTCTTGTTTTTAAAATTCTAACTGTTCTCTGAATTTTGATTTGTCTTGTACAGAACCACACCCAGGCAGGGACGAGGCGGGGCTTCCTGGGCCTAGTGGGAGGCAGAGCTGTCACCAGAGGAGGACGGAGGCAGCAACAAGTAGTGGTCTAGGTAGGAAATAATATATCTCTTGGCACGGCCAGTAAAGTAGTATTATCTGAGGCTGAAAAACAAAATCTTTTTTTTTTTATATCAATCAGTTTTAGTGGCTGGGGATTGGGAATGGGGGGAAGTGTGTATTTATTTATTTGTATATATTAAATGACACTGAGTGGCTATGATAGTAAACTAAAGAATTGAAGGTGAAAAAAAAAGAAGAGGTTTGTAGTGTATCTCCTACCATCATATTCTGTGTAACCTGAGATTGACTATTATTTCTCCTTCCAATCCTTCAAATTATGTATTCTCTCTAATCTATGTTGATAGATTTGATATCCCTCCACTCTCCCCCTCACTCCTTCTCCCCTGCAATGGACTCCTCATTTTTCTATAATCCTCAAGGTCAATAAACTAAATAAGGGGTAGATTATTTTATAAACTTGCTCGCACGCATCCAGTATTTGCTTTTTTATTTGTCATATCTGACTATGTGTAATGTATGTATAATGTATAGTTCTGTGTCTCATGTTGAATTATTATTTTTTTTTAATTTCTTTACAGGCCAAGATAAAGCTGCCACCAGCCAGCGGCCCACCACTTCCACCAGCACCACCACCAGCGCCAGCGCCAGTGCCAGCACCAGCACCAGCACTGCCGTACTTCCTCCAGGATCTCCTCCAACCTGTAAGTTCTGTTGTGCACAATATTCAAAGTTGGAGGAGATCCTGCAGGAAGTACGGCAGTTCAAGGCGAAATATGATGCCGACTTCATGATGTTGCAGCAGAGGGTCGGAGAGGTACAGGCCAGTGTCTGTAATGTGGAGAGGAGGTTGTTAGCCCTGGAGGAGGCCCCTCAGGAGCAGAGGGAAATGGCTTCTCCTCCTCATGAGATGCCTCATGAGGAGGAGGTGCCAGTTCCCTCTGCTTCAGAGCAGGTTTCTCCAGTGGCGGCACCCTCCTCTCCACATGAGCCTGACCCTGCTGCAACATCATGAAGTCAAGGCATCATATTTCGCCTTGACCTGGGCTGCTGGGCTGGTTTTTTTTTATTTTAATTTTTTATTTTTGACAAAAATGTTTGTCTATTGAATGTTAATGCTAATAGTTAAATATGTTAAAAAAAATAAATGTTTTAACATTGTGCAAAATGTTTGTTTGTTCTTTTTTATATATTATTTTATTAGTCATTTAACTAATAATAATTATTCAAAAATAATATAGTATGGTACTACTAAATTACAAAGAGCAGACATGTACGGATGTATGTCTATTATAATCCAACATATTTCATTGTTTTAGTAGTAACTAAGTTAGTCATACACTTCCATACAACATTCAGTCTGGCTGAATTAGCACAAGTTGTATACTTGTGAGCAGTGGCGCCAACGTCAAGGCTTCAACCGTGGCTACTGACCATTCACACATCTTTCAACCTGGCCAATACAATATTGTGCACTGTGTGCAGTGTGTGCAGCACTCAAGCTACTGCAATGACTCACACGTCAATGCCAAAAATTGCTCCATGACCAAGACAGCCATTTGAAGCAAAAACTTTAATGCTTGTGATACTAAAGTAGGAGTAAGGACTAGGAGAAAGCAGACTCATGAACAAAAAATCCTTCAGAAATGTACAACTTCTGGGTGCTCAGTTTTCTCTTTTTATTACACTCAAGGGTGTTTGTATATATTTGGTTAATCAATATATTGTTACAGTAGTGGATATAACAGTAACAGTTTATATCCAACTAGTAGCTAGTAGTAGTAGCTACTAGTTGGATATAAACTGGATATCCAAGTAGTAGCTAGTAGTAGTAGCTAGCTAGTAGCTAGCTACTACTAGTACAACCACTAGCTACTTAGTTAGAGTATCAACCTCTCTGTGCACTGTAAGTGCAATTTTATATTGTATTGGCCTGAAATTCTTTCATACTTCATTCACACAATCATGCTGTCGGAGATGGACGCTGAGGCAGAAGAACCCAGCGAGGACTTGCCTGCCTCAGAGGTGGACACTGGGGAAAGGAGCCTGGGAGTGAGAAGCCTGTGTTGGAGACGCAGCAGGACAGAGTGTTCATGTCTTGTGACTCCCAGACTGGCTTCTCCTGTGGGCCACAAGAGGCAGCAGCGGCAGTGTTGTGGCCGCTGCTGCCTCTTGTGGCCGGGCACCCCAGCAAGCGATGCGGGGAGCACAGCTGCATAGAGCCAAGCCTCTCTTCCACCCCTTGACCTTGGATCTCGGCCCTCGACAAGAGGCTCACTCCTCCCAGTCACAGGGAAAGTTCGGATACCCAAGCTGTGGAAAGTTCGTTTTGATAAAAACCAATTGCTCGACTAAGTCTGGAGACAAACGTGCACGGTGTGGACTCACTATGTTCCCTGTCATTGAAAATACTCTTTCACTTTGCACACTTGTTGGCGGGCAGGAAAGAAAGTGCTGTGCTAGTATTGCAAGATCAGGCCACATTGAAGCTTTCTGTGCCCAATATCTCAAGGGATCTGAGTCCATGCTCTGAATTGGCTCAGACAGAAAACTCTTAACATGCAGTTCTGAAACATTCTCCTGCAGGTAGGACTCAGTAGTAGTAACTCTTCTGCCAACAGCTGATGCGATTGCTTGTGACATGGCAGGCAGTTCATTAAATGTGGAATGACTCATATTTTGATGTGTTATGGAAGGGGTAGGGGAGCAGCTGATCATACTAGTACTTGAGCAGGATGGAGTTGGAGACTGAGAGGATAATACTAATTCTTTTTCATCGTTACCAGTGGAACAGACCCTGTTAGACATTATGTTTTCAACCATTTTAATCAACTTTTTTTTCCAATGTGTAAGAGCATTGTTCTTGAGAGCAATACTGCCTTTCACACGTGGGTCACACATCGTGGCTAACATATAGCAATCCCTTTGCATGAGAGGTTTCAATCTTTTTTCAACTTGCTCTTTTAAGCATTTAACAAGCATTAACACTTCCTTAGAGAAATCTGGATGATGCAGAAATTCCTGTAATACCTCCTCCAGATAGTTTATTACAGGGATGACACCACCCAAAGTGGCATTAGCTGAACTCAATGCATCAGTATATACTTTGAAAGGCTTGAGGACATGCACCATGTGTGCAATGTTTGTCCAGTCCTGACATCCAAGAGGATTTTCCAATCCAATTTCAGTTGCCATTGCCAAATCATGAAGAGGTGTCTGCTGTTCAGACAACCTCTCCAACATAAGATAGGTGGAATTCCATCTGGTAGGCACATCCTGAAGAAGGTTGTGCAAAGGTGCGCCAACTGCTATTTGCCTCTTTCTGAGTTGCTTCCCACTTTTTACACTACGATTGAAATGCCCAGCTATTTTGCGACACTTTTCAATCAACCGCTTCAGGAGTTGACTACTACAACTAGTAGTAGTACCACCTTCCTTGCCACTAAGCCCCAAAGCATCCCTCACTATCAGATGCAGGGTATGTGCAAAGCATCGGATGCCGCTGAATCTGCCATCAGCCAGAGCCTTAATAATATTGGAACCATTGTCAGTAATGAAAAATCCATTTAAGCATTCCATATCACTGCTTCTAAGGAGCCCATTCCATTTTTCCATCATCCCCTGAATTGCGTGTAAGATATTTTCTGAAGTATGTCTCTTGTCTAGCACTTGAGCATGCAGTAAAGCCCAATGGTATCCTGGCGAAACCTTTTTGGAGCTGCTGCCACTGCCACTGCCAATGCTGCTAGTGCTTACAGGTATTAATGCCTCATCCAGCTGCCACCAATGTGCTGTTAGAGACAAATATGCATGCATTGCATTCATACTAGTCCAAACATCAGTGGTGAGATGGATGCTCCTCCCCTTTGCCCTTGCCATCATAATCTGCATTTCAGCACGACATTTTCTGTATAGGGAAGGAAGCACCTGACGGCTAAATGTACTTCTTGAAGGAAGTTTGTAGTAAGGGGCAAAATAATGGAGCATCCGCTTAAATCCCTCATTTTCTACAATCTGCAGTGGCTGATCATCCAAAGCAATCATTAGAGCAATATGTCGTGTACCCACTTTAGACATTGCCTGCTTCCTGCTCTGTGACATTGCAGAAGAACACCACCCCATCTGCTCCATGGTAGCTTGCCGCTGCTGCTGGGGATGAGGAAGAGGAGACTGCTGCTTCTGCAGATGCACACAATCTGTATCTTCTTTAGTACTACTACTTTCCTTCTGTGGCTGCTTCCCTGTTGCTTTACTTGAAGCCTGGGCAGCACGGTGGGACCAGCTTCTTCTGCAAGCAACAGTGCTCTATGTTCTCTTTCAAGGTGATATTTCATGTTGCTGTTAGTAAGATGTCCAATAATTCGTCCACGGCTCACCATCTTTTTACAATGGATACATTGTCCAAATCTCTGGTCAGCCACAACATGATAATGATTCCAAATCTTTGATGTCCTTGTACTGTTCCTTACTCTAGGCTGGATACTTGTCATTTTCATACTAGTAGTAGAAATAGTAGTAGTAGTAGTAGTAGTCACACGTGGATGTTCAAATGGTGTAGGGGACAGGGTACCAGCAATACTGCTGGCACTGGCAGTAGTTGTTTGTTTTGCAATCTGACTAACATTGTCATTGCTTCTGTTCTCCTCCTCCTCCTCCTTCTCCTCTGAATGTTTACTAGCCAAAAACTCCTGATCATCATCCTCCTCCTCCTCCTCCTCCTCCTCCTCCTCATATCTGATTCTTCATCATCATCAAATATTTTCTGTATCACCATTCTTCATCTAATCTTTTCACCTTTCCCTCAAATTTTGCTCGTTCCTTCCCTTGCAACAAGTTTCCTTGCACTTCTACATCCTCTTTCTTCTCAAAAAATCACAGTTTTTTCCTAGGGACTGGCAGACAGCTCTTTCCAGTAGCACTATCACTAGCAACAACGTTTTTTTCCAGAGGGGTACTGGTAGGGGCATTATGATCCTGTGGTCAAAGAAATATATAATAAATATAGTACATTAAACAAGTTAATAAATTAGTTTGGTATTCATATTTAAAACTTTATTGAGCTAATAGCATTAGCTAGCTAGCTAGCTATTGCTTGCTAAGGCTACCCCCAGACCACAGGACAAAGAAGGATATAGTGATTATTTTTTATTAGTCAGTGAGTGACACTGACAATTGATAATTTGATTATAGTATACTTACTAATATATTATATTGCAATTTATACCATGCATTGGGCCAGAGCATCAAACTGCAGCAGAACTGAGACTGAAACTAGGCTGCAATACTTCAGTTCACTCATTACATTAGCCTCCTGGCAGGACTGGCTAGGCTTTTCTGTTAATACTACATGCAAGCCAAGCATTGAGGTTAGAGAAGTCCTATTCTTATTTTTTCATATCCTTTTCAGGCCTATTCTGTTCTTTGGACTAAAATAACTTCTCCCTCCCACTTCAAGTCTTACCCACAAATCTCACACACAGGAGCAGAAGCCTTAAGCCAAAGCACAAGAAACATAATATAGGATATTGGACAGACTATTGGCCAATTATAGGTTTAGTAGTAGAATTGATTTGATAGTAGTGACTCACTGGCTTTAATAGCTAGCCATAGCCAGTGACACTAGGCTAATAGCCAAGCTAGCTATTAGCCTAGTGTCACTGGCTATGGCTAGCTAGCTATAAACACTATTAGTGATAAATCTAGTAGATTACACATACATCTATATAATATTGATAAATATAATATTATATAATTTATATATTTATAAATCTATTAAAACTCTACTGCTACAATGTTCAGAAAGCAGTCAAAGCACCTACCTTGTCCTTTATAAGCAAGCACTGCTGCTGGACTGGAGTGCTGGTGCCTGCCTATGCCTAGGCTAGGAATGCTGCGAACGAAGAGCTCACTCAAGAAACAGAAAAAAGAGTAGAGCTCAGCTCAGCTCACTGGTTGTGGCTATTGGCTATTTTGGCTAGTGGTACTTGGCTGCTAGCAGTAGCTATATGCTACTGTGGCTAGTGGCAATGGCTACTGGCTGGCTGGCTGGCTGGCTAGTATCATAGGCTGATACTAGTATCAGCTAGCAGCTAAGCCAGCTAGCAGCTACCCCTTATTAATAACAATAAAGGCTGTATAATATTAGCTATCAATCAACAGCTGCAGCTAGCTATAATGACTGATTGACTGATGTTTTCTCCTCAAACCCACAAAACAAAAGCAACACATAAGCAGAGCACCCCTTATTATATAGCTATTATAGCTACCTATTGACTAAAAGTAGGAGGGAAAATAAACCTATTAATTTAAGTGGCCAATTCAAAAATGATGCAAATGAATATTATGCATAATATATCAAACAAATTCTAGTCACATGATTGATGACCTAATCACAATATCCACAGACACACTACTACAGTAGGATTAGAACTTCAAGCTAATAGCTCTATCCCCCATTCCCATTCCCCATCCCCCATATAAAACAATCTGTAAAAAAACAGCACCTTGGCTGTTGGTAACCTTGGTAATGAATAAAAAACAAGAAGACACCCAATAGGAATACATATTCAACCTTCAATTTAAAAAAAAGTGTCAATTTAGTATCAATTTACGATAGTGCGCACTAACATATATCACCGCGCACTGCCATGTACCGAGTGCGCACTAATAATCCGTTAGTGCGCAGTATGGTGAGGCGCCATGTACTGCGCACTACGTCCAGCGACTGCGCGCTAACGGATAGTCCATGCGCACTAACATCCGTTAGTGCGCAGTAATAAAAAAACCGACTTTAACCCGAAAATTCGTGGAATTTTGATTCTTTTTCCCAACTTCCCCAACAATGACGATTTAGACAATGTCGTTGGCATTGACTAAATCGTGAAAAACGATTTGCACATCTCTAATACATATGCCTGGGTTATATTTGTACCTCTTTCATTTTAGACTCAGTCTAATTTGAATATTTTAGCTAGTCCCACCCCCAGGCTGAGTTTAGGGGACACATGGATCAAAGCTGAGTACCACGGCTCTCTCGCTCAGGGCCTGAGCATGTAGTCCATGCGTTGAAGGAACTATCTAGGCATTTACATTTACTAGGGATGTGCTTCTGTTTCACGTCATTTTGAAAACAAATGAAAGAAAAGCAAGCACAACTAGGTTCGTTTTCATTTCTTTCTCGAAATTCAGTGCCAAAAATCCCGCCTCTGGGTTTGCCTATTTCAGTCCGTCCCGTCCCGTCCCCCCCCCCCGATCTCTGAAATCCCCCAACTGCGGGTCCAAGAGGTAGAAGCAGTTCTGCGCCAATGAATCGAGGAACAAAATGTGAACTGGGTCTCGCTGCTGCCCCTTGGACCCCAGGAGGAGGGAAGGGAGGTGGTCTGGGATCTGAAGCAGGGGGCCCAGAACATGGGCATGCCGGGAAGGTTTCTTTTTGGCAGCGGTGACAGAGGTGAAGGGGGCGGGCCACGCACCGATATTTTCTCTTTTTTCTTTTCTTTCTTTTTTAAAAATTTCTTTTGCTGTTTGTTTGTTTTTTTTCATTTCAGATAAACAAAAAATGACAAATCAAATGAAAAAACAGAATGAAACAAAAAAAAATGTTCATTGCACACCCCTAATATTTATCTGCTTATTATTTATCAATCCCTTGTTTAAATAACGAATCCTCGCTCACGGTTTTAGTCAGTCCTTGAATTCTGCTTTGTGACAGCACTGCAAAACCATTTCAGAAGGAAATGGCCGAAATATGTTTTGCAGACATCAGAACTACCCTGAGGAGTAAGTTAATAGGCGTGAACATAATAAAGCATTTGTGAAGAGTGGACTGTGCACTATAGTTTATCTTAACAGTTTTAACGCAGGCTCACAAGCCCTTTGGCAAGGGTAAAAACTTGTCATTAGAGTGGAAGTATTTTTAATTTGAAGAGTTTTGATTTTAGACGCTCTTCAAGATAAAGCCTTGGGCTAGATTATCCTTATGCTAATTAATCTTCGTTATAAAACATTCCAGGCCAGGGCAGAAAATTTTCAAAATACCCAGGGCTAAAAATAAAGCACAAGTAAATATGAGAGTTTTTACATGTTAATATCTACAGGTTTGGTCTAAAGATGGGATTATTTTAGCCATCAAAACACCCGGTGAATAGAAAATCCAATAATTAAAAATGAACTATTCCCCCCTCAAAATGAAATATTTCAAAGAACAGAATCATCAAATTACACCCAATAATTAAAACAAATAAGGATAAAAAATCTCCTGCTCTCCAAACCTGGGATCGTTTGTTTTCCAGTCACTCTGAGATGGTCATGGATTGGGGGAGGTAGGGCAGCACATATTTTATCTTCTCTCACACACACATGCCCAATAACACATTCATTCTCTCACACACTCCTTCTCTCTAACATACACAGGCTCCCTCTCCCTCACACAAACACAAACACACACATACAAGCTCACATACACACACACACATGCAGAATAACACATTCATTCTCTCACACACTCCTTCTCTCTAACATACACAGGCTCCCTCTCCCTCACACAAACACAAACACACACATACAAGCTCACACACACACACGGCTCCTGTTGTCATTGGGCCATGATGGAATGAGCTCCACCATGGCCCATCCAGCTTCCTGTTTGGGGGTGGGAGCGGAAGCTGTGCGCTTGTTTGCACGCATGCACACACATAAACGGAAGATAGGCCTCTCCTTGTTTCACTGCTGACAGGTTAAGCACCTGCAGCCTTTCTCCTTCTTTGGCCGCTGGCGGGTTAGGCTCTCTCAGCAGCCCCGTGGCCTGTCCTGCTGCTGCCGGCCACCGCCCATCCCGGGTGTGCCGCCCTGTGCAAATGCACGGTACGCACACCCGGTCGTGTCCGGCCTGCTGGAGGGTGAGAGTTTCCCCTGCCCTGGTGATAAGAGACCCATGCACAGACAGAGGCAAGTTCTGTGCACATTAAAGATCATCTGTGGTGCTGAGAACTGGGTTAATTGTGCTGTACACTCAGTAAAGTTTATGTTTGGACACCTCACATCCGGGTCTCTGGTGTTTATTGGCACTTGCAGTATTCACAGTGGGAAGGAAGTGTTATCTCTCCCAGATTAAAAGATATCAAGGCACCCCTGCCACTCCAGGCCTTGAAGAAAGATCCCCTTTCCTTACCAACAAAGGCACTGAGGAAAGAGACTGTGTAAAAGCTAGCCTGTGTGAACCAGCCCCAGAAGTACAAATTATATTTATGGGCCCCCCCCCCCCATTGGTGTGTAGCCTGCACCCGGAGGTGGGGGTTACACAAACATCAAATCAGCAAGTAAATAGGACTACAAGCAGGGATTCTAAGTGTGAAGGTGGAAATCAGATTCCACAAGCTAGCTAATTTTATTTGCAGGACAGTTGAGGAAAAGGCAGAGAATCTGGTATTTCTTTCAACAGATACCAGAAGCTCCTAAAAACTGAATGATGACTGGGAAACATCATATTGCGAAAGCTGTCACCGCTATTACCACTTCTACTGCTGTCCAGACAGATGTCCTGCTACACAGGGAGGAACCAGTTCAGTGTGAAAGATATCTGTAGATCAATTCCTCAAACATCAGGTGGCGGAACTTGAGACTGAGAAGCATCTGGGAGAATGAGGACTACATCAATGAAATGCATATTAGAACAGAAGAAATTGCCATGCTGGGTCAGACCAAGGGTCCACAAGCCCAGCATCCTCTTTCCAAACGAGGCCAAACCAGGCCACAAGAACCTGGCAATTACCCAAACACCAAGAAGATCCCATGCTACTGATGCAATTAATAGCAGTGGCTATTCCCTAAGTAAACTTGATTAATAGCAGTTAATGGACTTCTCCTCCAAGATCTTCTCCAAACCTTTTTTGAACCCAGCTACACTAACTGCACTACCCATCCTCTGGCAACAAATTCCAGAGCTTAATTGTGCATTGAGTGAAAAACAATTTTCTCCGATTAGTCATAAATGTGCTACTTGCTAACTTCATGGAGTGCCCCCTAGTCCTTCTATTATTCGAAATTGTAAATAACCGATTCACATCTACTCATTCAAGACCTCTCATGATTTTAAACACCTCTATCATATCCCCCCTCAGCCGTCTCTTCTCCAAGCTGAACAGCCCTAACCTCTTCAGCCTTTCCTCATAGAGGATCTGTTACATCCCTGTTATCATTTTGGTTGCCCTTCTCTGTACCTTCTCGCATCGCAACTTTATCTTTTTTGAGATGCAGCGACCAGAATTGTACACAGTATTTATAGAAATGACGGCAGAAGAAGACCAAATGGCCCAGTCTGCCCAGCAAGCTTTCACACTTTTTTTTTCTCCTCCTCTCTCATACTTATCTGTTACTCTTGGCATTTAGTAACCTTTTGGTTCTATTTCCCATCCACCTCCACCATTAATGTAACCTTTTGGTTCTATTTCATTTCCACCCCCTCCATTGATGTAGAGAGCAGTGCAGGAACTGCTTTTAAGTGAAGTATCTAGCTTAATTGGTTAGAGGTAGTAACCGCCGCAATAAGCAAGCTACTCCCATGCTTATTTGTTTACCCAGCCTGTACAATTTAGTCCTTGTTGGTTGTTATCTGAATATAAATCCACCTTTCTTCATTCCCCCCTGCCGTTGAAGCAGAGAGCTACTCTGGATATGTATTGAAAGTGAAGTACCAGGCTTAATTGATTTGGGGTAGTAACCGCCGTAACAAGCAAGCTACATCCATGCTTATTTGTTTACCCAGACCGTGTAATTCAGTCCTTGTTGGTTGTTGTCTGAATATAAAATCATCTTTTCTTCATTCACCCCTGCTGTTGAAGCAGAAAACTACACTGGATATGCATTGAAAGTGAAGTATCAGGCTTGTTTGGTTTAGGGTAGTAACCACTGTAACAAGCAAGCTACTTCCCGCTTTTTTGTGAATGCAAATCCTTTTATCCACGTTTCCTCTTGCCGTTGAAGCATAGAGCACTGTTGTAGTCACATTAACCATGTGTATGTCTATTGAATAAGGGTATTATCTCCAGGTATTAGCTGTCTTTCCCGCAAGCCACCCTCTCTTCATTCACATCCTCTAGACTTTATGGATCCACAGTGTTATCCCACGCCCCTTTGAAACCCACACTCAAGCATCCCCCCGACCCCTTTCTTACCTCCCCCATGCTATCTCTCACACCCTCCTGCTCTCTCTCACCCTCCCGTCTCTTACACACACATTTTCTCTCACCGGGGCCTTTATCTTCGCCGCGAGCTGATCATACTCCGTTCGCGGCACATGGGGGCCTTCCATTTTCGCCGTGAACAGCATGCCCGGGCCTTCATCTTCGCCGTGATTGGAGCGCATCCAGCGGCACATGCGGGTCGCACTCCGTTCGCAGCATGCCGGGGTCTCCTCTTCTATTTTCTGTGCAGAATTATTCTGCGCTCCGCAGTAGCACAGAATTCCCCCAAGACTAGTAAATAAATTAAAAAGCATCAGTCCCAGTACAGATCCACTGAGAAAACGGACCATTTAGTCCTATTCTCTATTTCTTACCTTTTAACCAGTTTGCAATCTTCAATAGGCCATTGTCTCCTACCCTCTGTCTTTTATTAACATTTGTAAAATGTACAGTACTTGTATTAAGATTTTAATTAAGTACTTATGAACTTTGAAGACTTGCAACTCTGCAACTTCAGCCTGAAAACAAAAGAAGAAATAAGCAAGTTTGTTTACAGTAAATGGCGTTTTCCGTAGATAGCAGGATGAACTAGCCATGCTGTTTAGGTGATGTCATTGTTACAGAAAGGGCGGCCTTGAGTGTGGGAAAGCTCAGAGGCCTTCGCAATCTGTTGCGCTCCGCTGGCTGGGAGTGCTAGGGGTGAGATGTGTGCCCCTTGTGGTAAGACGGACCTCGTCTAGGGTTGGAGGTGAACAGGCCCCTGCCAACCTGCATGCCTGAATGAGGCCAACCACGCAAGGTTGGTCTCTGAGTGGTCCTCTGACTACTCTCCCAGCCCTTTCGGACCTGCTGCAGGGAGCAGCACAGGCGGCAGGCCGGACAAGAGCTGAAGCTTGAAGGCTGAGATGAAGGCTTCAGGACTCAGGAGAAGAACACCAGGCACCGACATCCAGAAAGGCGAGCAGATGGACGCTCCGGTCATAGAAGGCATCTGAGACTAGAGTAGGTGGAGTCTCAGGGCAACAGAAATGTCCGAGGCAATGTTCCAGCTCCCCGAGTCCTCCAGATGGCCACCGGTCATCTGGAGGACTCGGGGCCGCCACCATTCAGCTGTGGCGGATTGAACAGAATCCTGTCACTTCCTGGTTTTCCCTCAGTGACGAAGAGGTCCAAGCATGGTTGACCCCATTACAGGAAGATCTTATTCAAGGTGCGATACAGAGGCATTATGACATTTTCTGTTTTCTTAACCATTCCCTTCCTAATAATTCCTAACATTCTGTTTGCTTTTTTGACTGCTGCAGCACACTGAGCTGACAATTTTAAAGTATTATCCACTATGATGCCTAGATCTTTTTCCTGGGTGGTAGCTCCTAATATGGAACCTAACATTGTGTAACTACAGCAATGGTTATTTTTCCCTATATGCAACACCTTGCACTTGTCCACATTAAATTTCATCTGCCATTTGAATGCCCAATCTTCCAATCTTGCAAGGTCCTCCTGTAATGTATCACAATCCGCTTGTGATTTAACTACTCTGAATAATTTTGTATCATCCACAAATTTGATAACCTCAGTCGTCATATTCCTTTCCAGATCATTTATATATATATTGAAAAGCACCGGTCCAAGTACAGATCCATTAGGCACTCCACTGTTTACCCTTTTCCACTGAGAAAATTGACCATTGAATCCTACTCTCTGTTTCCTGTCTTTTAACCAGTTTGTAATCCACGAAAGGACATCGCCTCCTATCCCATGACTTTTTAGTTTTCTTAGAAGCCTCTCATGAGGAACTTTGTCAAATGCCTTCTGAAAATCCAAATACACTACATCTACCGGTTCACTTTTATCCACATGTTTATTAACCCCTTCAAAAAAATGAAGCAAATTTGTTAGGCAAATCCATGGGTAAATCCATGTTGACTTTGTTCTATTAAACCAAGTCTTTCTATATGCTCTATGATTTTGATCTTTAGAATAGTTTCCACTATTTTTTCCGGCACTGAAGTCAGGCTTACTGGTCTATAGTTTCCTGGATCGCCCCTGGAGCTCTTTTTAAATATTGGGGTTACATTGGCCACACTCCAGTCTTCAGGTACAATGGGTGATTTTAATGATAGGTTACAAATTTTAACTAATAGATCAGAAATTTCATTTTTTAGTTCCTTCAGTACACTAGGATGCATACTATCCGGTCCAGGTGATTTGCTACTCCTTAGTTTGTCAATCTGGCCTACTACATCTTCCAGGTTCACAGTGATTTCGTTCAGTTCATCTGACTCATCACCCCTGAAAACCATCTCCGGAACTGGTATCTCCCCAACATCCTCATTAGTAAACACAGAAGCAAAGAATTCATTTAGTCTTTCTGCAATGGCCTTATCTTCCCTAAGAGCCCCTTTAACCCCTTGGTCATCTAATGGTCCAACCGACTCCCTCACAGGTTTCTTGCTTTGGATTATTTTAAAAAGTTTTTATTATGAGTTTTTGCCTCTATGGCCAACTTCATTTCAAATTCTCTCTTCGCCTGTCTTATCAATGTTTTACACTTAACTTGACAATGCTTATGTTTTATCCTATTTTCTTCAGATGGATCCTTCTTTCAATTTTTGAAGGATTTTTTTTTGGCTAAAATAGCCTCTTTCACCTCACCTTTTAACCATGATGGTAATCATTTTGCCTTCCTTCCACCTTTTTTAATGTGTGGAATAATCTGGACTGCACCTCTAGGATTGTATTTTTAAACAATGTCCATGCCTGAGGAACACTTTTAACCTTTGCAGCTGCACCTTTCAGTTTTTTCCTGTTTTCCTCATTTTATCAAAGTTTCCCTTTTGAAAGTTTAGTGTTGGAGCTGTAGATTTACTTATTGACCCCCTTCCAGTTATGATCACTATTGCCAAGTGGCCCTACCACCATTACCTCTCTCACCAAATCCTGTATTCCACTAAGAATTAAATCTAAAATAGCTCCCTCTCTTGTTGGTTCCTGAACCAATTGCTCCATGAAGCAGTCATTTATTACATCCAGGAACTTTATGTCTCTAGCAAGTCCTGATGTTACATTTACCCAGTCAATAGTGGGATAATTGAAATCTCCCATTATTATTGCACTGCCAAATTGGTTAGCTTCCCTGATTTCTCTTAGCATTTCATCATCTGTCTGACCATTTTGTCCAGGTGGACGGTAGTATACTCCTATCACTATACTCTTACTCAACACACATGGGATTTCTACCTATATAGATTCTACTGAGCATTTAGTCTCTTGTATGATCTTTATCCTGTTGGACTCTATACCGTCCCGGACATAAAGTGCCACACCACCACCAAGTTGATCCTCTCTGTCATTGTGATATAATTTGTACCCTGATATAGCACTGTCCCATTGGTTATCCTCCTTCCACCATGTCTCTGTGATGCCAATTATGTCAATCTAATCATTTACTGCTATACACTCTAACTCTCCCATCTTATTTCTTAGACTTCTGGAATTGGCATACCATTTCAAAGAGTGTTTTTTTTTGTATTAACATCCTGCTTTTCAGTTGTTAGGGATAATTTGGAAATCATTAGCTTCGGGGATTTTTTACATATAGGCACATGAACTACGTTTGCTTTTATTGGAATCTCTCTATTAGGATGCCCTAATTCTCCTGTTTCATTAGTATCCTTCAAGGATACATTTCTCCGAACCATGCACTGCTGAGTGACTGTTGGCTTTCCCCCTTGTTCTAGTTTAAAAGCTGCTCTATCTCCTTTTTGAAAGTTAATGCCAGCAGCTTGGTTCCACTCTGGTTAGGTGGAGCCCATCCTTTCGGAAAAGCCTCTCCCTTCCCCAAAAGGTTCCTCCAGTTCCTTACAAACTGATTCCCTCTTCCCGCACATCGTCTCATCCACGCATTGAAACTCTGGAGCTCTGCCTGCCTCTGGGAACCGGCACGTGGAACAGGAAGCATTTCAGAGAATGCAACCCTGGAGGTTCTGGATTTCAGTTTTCTACCTAAAATCCTAAATTTAGCTTCCAGAACCTCTCTCCCACATTTTCCTATATCGTTGGTGCCCACATGTACCATGACAGCCGGCTCCTCCTCAGCATTGTCTATAACCTATCTAGATGACGCATGAGGTCTGCCGCCTTCGCACCAGGCAGGCAAGTTACCAGGCGGTCTTCACGTCCACCAGCCACCCTGCTATCTACATTTCTAATAATCGAATCACCAACTATGATGGCCGGCCTAACCTTTCCCTCCTGGGCAGTAGCCCTGGGAGACTTGTCCTCAGTGCGAGAGGACAATACATCACCTGGAGAGCAAGTCCTTGCTACAGGATCACTTCCTGCTACACCAGGTTGATGTTCTCCTACAGGCAGACCTTTCTGATCCAAGGCAGCACTGGGGCTGCCAGACTGGATTTGGGACTTGGCTACTATGTCCTTGAAGGTCTCATCAATGTACCTCTCTGTCTGCCTCAGCTCCTCCAAGTCTGTTACTCTAGCCTCCAGAGATTGGACTCGTTCCCTGAGAGCCAGGAGCTCTTTGCACCGAGTGCATATATACAGTCTCTCACCGGCGGGTAAAAAATCATACATGTGACACTCAATGCAAAAGACTGGAAAGCCCCTCTCTTGCTGCTGGATTGCTGCCTTCATCTTAGTTTTATTGAATTCCTAGTTAAGTTTTTGATACTAAGGGAGTTTTCAAAGATAGAGAACTCCAAGCAGAGGGGAAGGTGAAACTGGCCCATGAGATAATTCTGGACCCAGTTACTACAGCTACAGGACCCTATACCATGATTTCGATTTCCCTCAATCTGAAGAACCAATATGCAGCCCTGGAAGTGGAGGAGGAGAAACCATCCAAGGACGCAGAGGAATTGAAACATGCAAATCCCAAAGCTGTAGGCCCAACAACCACTGCATCTAGGAGACAGAGGGTGGTGTTGGTGACTCACTTCTGAGAGGCATGGAGGCATCCATCTGCCAACCAGACATGTTGTCCTGGAAGGTGTGCAGTCTGCAGGGTGCCAAAATCCAAGACAGTATGGAGAGAGTGCCAAAAATCCTCAAGTCTGCTGGCTACTATCTGATGCTGCTCATCCATGTTGGCATACATGATACAGTTAGTTATAACATATGTCATATCAAAAGTAACTTCATGACTCTGGAAGAGAGGTTAAAGAAGATAGGTACACTGGTGGTATTCTCCTCCATCCTCCTTGTCAAGAATAAAAGCCCAGGCAGGGAAGCTTGCATTCTGGAAATGAATGAATGGCTGCATAGATGATGTCAACGCAAGCGTTTTGGCTTCCTGAATCATGGGATGATGTTTTAAGAACTGCTGAGCAGAGACGGGGTCCAACTATTGAAGAAGGGGTGCAGCATCTTCTAACACACCCACAAACCTACAGAGGAAGACTTTAAACTAGGATTGCCAGGGACGGTGAACAAAACCCTAAGGTAAGTAAAATAGTAAATACTTGAATAAGAATGGGAAAAAAGAGCCACATCTGGAAAGCTATGTACACTAATGCTCATAGCATAATCCCAGATCTAGTGGCAATCATGAAAAAGTTGACTTGGATGTAGTGGCTGACATGGAGATTTGGTACATGGAAAACCATGACTGGGATACAGTTATACCAGGCTACAATTTATTCGGGAAGGACCAGATAGGAAGATGTTTTTAGTATTTTAATCATTTTCCTTATGTACCTTGTTTTACTAATATTGTAAACCGGTATGATTGTACCAGAATACCGCTATATAAATTAAAAATATAAATAAGAAAGGGAGGAGGCATGGTACTATGTATAAAAAGATATATTAAAGCAACAGAATTGCAGGGCTTAAGAGGTAAGGAGGAGGTGCTGTGCGTCCGGCCGCATTGCTGCCACGGTTGGGCCTGCTCACCTCGCGCTGTCCCCTCCACCAGTTCCGGCCTTGCTGCAGCCACCAGTTCCCAATGTCCCCGACCCTCTCCCAGGCGTCCTCGGCCTATTCCACGCCACAGACCTCTCAGCAGAGCTCCATGGGTGGCTCCGCATCTTCCATCTCCTTGGCCCCGTCCCTAGGCGCGCGTGAGGCCAACATCACTGTCTTTAAAGGGCCAAGCGCGGGAAACCCGGCTCGGACTTATTCCGATGATATCACACAGCCCCAGTATATAAGGCGCTCTGTTCCCAGAACCTCGCCTTGGCAATGGGTCGACACCTCGGTGTTTCTAGTTTGCCTGTTCCTTGCTTCTGTGCCTGATCCTGTGTTTCAGTATCTCCTTGTTCCAGCATCCCCTTGTTCCAGAGTCTCCGTGGCCCAGTGTTCCCGTGGTCCTCCATGTCTTCCAGCATCTATCCTGTTCCTGCTCCATGTTCCCTGGTAGTACCCTTTGGACTGATTCCTGGAACTGACCCTCGCTTGCCATCCCTACGCTCGGAATGACCTTGGATTTGACCTCCGCTTTGACTGACCACTTCTGGATGGATACCCTGGCTTTGACCCTTGCGCTTCACTCAGACACCCTCTTCTTGCCTTTATGACCACCAGACCGACCTGCTTGGACTCTAACTGCTGCCTTCATCTGACCAGACCCACAGGCACTGCCTGTTCTGCCCGGAGAGCCTTCCTGAACTGCTACCTCCCTGAGGTCTCCGGAATCTCCAGTTCAGGTCTGGTCCATCCTCTCTGCATCAGCCCGCACCCTTACTTGTGGTGGGCACACCTCTCCGCTACCTCTCTGGGAGACCCTCTGAGGCCCACCTAAGTCCAAGCGGTCTGGGTACCTAACGGCTCAACCTGCGGAAACCCCGGACTGTTATTGGCGAAGCTCCAGCTAGCCTCTGTCTCCTAGTGTACTCCACCTCCTGGTAGCAGGCGCTCTCTGGGTCCGACCAGAGAGCCGTACCAATCCTGCACCAAGCCAAGGATCCACCTCCAATGCAACAGGAGGCACTGCGGGTTAATCTGGAAAGAGGGAATGGAACATCTGTGTATACTGGTGTAATATACAGACCGCTTTCACAGACAGAATAAATGGATAGAGATTTAATGGAGGACACTCACAAAATTGCTGTGAAAGAGAAGGTGCTTTTGCTAGGGAATTTCAATCTGCTGGATATTGATTGGGACATCCTGGCTGCAGTGTCTTCAAGAAGCAGGGAGATCCTGGATTTTCTGCAGGGGAAACTGCTCTGTCAACTAGTAACAGAGCATAAACAAGAGGGGGGATACTAGACCTCGTGCTTACCAACAGGGACAGTGTCTCTGAAGTTGTAATGGATAATCATCTGGGATCCAGTGATCACTGGTGACGTGGTTCATTGTTAGAGTGCAGGAAATAAAGATTCATTCCAAGGCAAGGGTCTTAGAATTCAGGAAAATTTTGTTAAAATGGGGAGTACCTCAAGGAGTTGTTAGCTGGATGGAAAATCTATGGGAAGTAGAAGAGCAGTGGACAAAATTAAAAGATATAATGGCAACTAACATTTTGCTAGGAAAGTAAATAAAAGCAACAGAGAAAAAGGCCGCTATGGTTTTCTAAAGAAATAGCTGAAAAGGTATGGGAGAAAAGATTAGCGTTGATAAACTGCAAGAGATCACAGAAAGAGGAAGACAGGCAACAATATCTGGAAAAGCTAAGAGAAGCAGGGAAAGAAGTCAGGAATGCAATCATTCAAATGGAAGAAAAAATAGCATTTACCGTAAATTGGGGACAATATTCTTTTTAGATATGTTAGTGATAAAAGGAAGGGCAGTAATGGCATTGTGAGACTCAGGGGTGAAGGGGAGGAATATGTAAATGCTGATTAGAAAAAAGTGAAACTACTGAACAAATATTTCTGTTTGGTGTTCACCATGGAAGGGCCTGAAGCAGGACCACATAAAATAAAAACAAATAAGATTGAAGTGAGGTAAGCCTCAATCAATTTTCAGAAAAATGTGTTCATGAGGAGCTAATTAAATATAAAGAGGCCAATGTTTAAAGCTATCTAGCTTTGTAAGTTAGCCAGATAAGACTTATCTGGCTAACTTATATGGGATGTTCAGTGGCATATACCCAGATAAGTATTAAAATTAAAATGGCATATATCCAGATAAGTATTTATAGCAGAATGATGAGCCATGTGAAAAAAAACAGGCGGGTGAAATTGTGCAGCCGGCTACATTGCATCGGTGCACAGTTTTGCACCCATAGCACCACGGGAAAAGGTTGAGTTATTTCCCGCAGTGCTGCTGGCGATAATGTAGAAAACATTTTTGCCCACAGCGCTGCCGGGACACAACGCCGCCCACCTCCTCCCCTTCCCCTAATTTGCATTGTACCTGCACATCGCGGTTTGATGAATGACTGGGGAAGTTATGCCCATTGCCCGCCCTTTCACTATATGACTATTTAGCTGGATGAGTGACTTATCCAGCTAAGTGGAATAGATATCAGATATTCAGTGGTAGCCACTTAACCAGATAAATCTGATTTAACTGGCTAAGTAGCGTTTGAATATGGGATACATCTGAGGATACTAAAAGAACTTGGAGAAGTTTTGGCAACTCTACTGGCTGACATTTTCAATGCTTCTTTACAGCTGGGAGTAGTTCTCGACGCCCTGGAATGGGCAGATGTGGTTCCTATTCATAAAAGAGGAAGAAAGGAGGAGGCTGAGAACTGCAGACCGGTTAGTCAGATATCTGTGGTGAACAAAGTTATGAAATCTCTGCTAAAACAGAGAATAGTGCAGTTGCTGGTGTAACCCAGACCACTTTTTGGATTACTAATAGGCCCTGTAACAGCCTGATGCAGTTAGAGAGATAATTAGGGGATTATCCATTCATGGAGAGCCCTCTCACAGATGGAGCTGTAATGGATACCCTGGGTCCTGAGGTTTTAAGGCAGAGCTCTTCATTAGGCTCAGGGGCAGTATTATTTGGAAGTCAGAAAGAGAGAGGTTGTATTTTCCTAAGTTGGATTTTAGGCCTACCTGGAGCCTCAGAAACCCTCTGAGACCCCTCCAGGATAGGTCAAAGGGGCTCCGCTGCTGTACTCTCCCACAGGTG